>NC_081347.1:34431244-34452151 GCF_029784015.1 Lycium ferocissimum | reverse complement strand
TTTTATTGTCCCCATTGACTTATTTTCATTCTATAGTTAAGAAAAGTTTTTGGTTATTATTTTAACTACTAAATCATAGTTGTTTTAACTAATCCCTTGATTTCAAAACATGATTTTCCTTCCTAAAAGTTTACAAATGTTTTCCTAAATACTCGTTTTCTCCAAAAACTAAGTTTTACATTATTGCAAGCCTTAGTGACTAAGACGACGACTATGACTCTATGATGGAAAAAAAAATGATGATTCTATGATTAAAGGTTCCAAGTCTATGATTCCAAAGCTTGTTTAGAGATGAGAACGTTGAACTATTTCTTGAATCCTCGCCCTACTCATGAATAGTGCTTTCCTTTAAAGATTCTAAGCACACAAACGATGCCCTATGATCCTATGTTATACTTTCTCATGAAATTGCTCTCCACTAATAGTCTCGCCTTATATTAATCATCCCTTCAAGGTGAGATAAGCGCCCTTAATTACTCTATAATATAATCGGAGGTTCCCGACCTTACGTCACTCCGATGGATACACGATTTTCGGGCCCCCGCATGCTATGATGTATATATATATGTCTATGTATAAAAATGTATTTCGGGGAAACCGGGAAAAAAGGGCGAGCGCTATGAGCGCCGGGTTACTCACGGCGCATGTATCCGTACTTGACTTGATATCATCCCGACGCGGGATGCCCGACGCGGAATTATACTATGTGGGTGTGCCGATATATTCGGTACTATGATATACTATGCTATGCTATGATACTATGATATACTATGCTATGCTATGATACTATGATATACTATGCTATGCCATGATACTATGATATACTATGCTACGCTATGATACATTATGATACGATATAAATTCTACTTTCTATGCCTATGAAAAGAAATGTTTCGTTTTCAAAAAGGAAAACAAGCATGCATGATATCCGGCTTGAAAAGGGCGTTCCTATGCACAGGTTACATCCTTATCTCAGTATATATATCCATGACCCCTCGATATTGTTACTTATAATCTATGCTCTTGTTTATGTTATTTTCTATGTCTTACATACTCGGTACGCTATTTGTACTGACGCCCCTCACGTGGGCGCTGCGTTTCATGCCGCGCGTGTCGCAGGACAAACCGGATTGATCCCTAGGAGTTCCCTCAAAGCATTTTGCGGCCGCTCCTCCTGTTTTCGGAGCCCGCTTTCCGTGGTACTATTTTTGTATATATATTCGGGCACGGCGTTCTCGCCCTTCCTATGTATATTGTGTACTATGTTTAGAGGCTCGTGACATATATGTACAGTAGCTATGTTGTACTCCTGATTGTCCCCGTCGCTGTATAGTATGATCGTAAAGCTTATTAGTCGATGTTCATAATGGTGCTATGCATGTTAATGCTTGTCAAAAAAAAAAAACGGCGTAGTTCATATGTGCAATAAGAGTCAGCGGGTTCGCTCGGCTCCGAATACGGGGTCGGGTGCCCATCACACCCTAGTAAGATCGGGGTGTGACAGTTACTCTGTCCTCTTATTTGTCTCTTATGTCCAAATGTGTAGAATTTCTTATAAACTTCCCAGGGGGTCACCCATCCTCCCACCTGAGCACGCTTAACCTCAAACTTCACTAGAATCCCGTTATTGCCTTGACGCCGATGTTTTCGGTCCGTTTCTCACATGACCTTTATTACATGTTCGGATCAAGTCGAAGTCTTACGTACTTCCGAAACATTTTCGTAATACGTCCTTTCTTTTACATTTACCGTTTTACCCTTTCTCTTCCCAATATCACTTTCCGCCCGGCGTATATCTATTTTCCTATCTCGGCTCGGCTTCACATAAAGAACAAATATATCCATCCTACCTCTTTTGACTTCTATGTCATCCCTCGCCTTTTTTCCGCCGAGCATCGATGCTCGTGAATTCCACGATTAGTATAAGGGATCTTATCTCCTATGACTTGGCTCTATCGCACGATCTCATGACCGAAAGAAGGTCAACCATTCCTAGATGCCCCGCAGCCTCCTGTCTATAGATGTGGCCGGCTTCACACCCATAAACAGGACTCTACCGGACACGACTTTGCGTACAACCCTCGGGACCGACCTCTCGATACCACTTTGTCACACCCCGACTTTACTAGGGTGTGACGGGCACCCGACTCCATATTCGGAGCCGAGCGAACCCGCTAACTCTTATTACACATGTGAACTTATGAATCGCTAGAAATGAATGCATAGAATTTATTTTTTTTTCTTTTCCATAAGCACACCGACATCATATAAGACTCGTGAATAATCGTAATAACATGCCGGCCGCCGGAGCCGCTTTATAGATCGACAACCCATTACCCACGACTCGTCCGCAAAGTCTCTAACTCGACAAATCATCATGGCACATATACTCGACTCGGTAAAGAAGACTCCCAGACAAGTGGAGCCTACCAACCCCGCCGGACATCTTCTATGCTAGCTTCGGCCTCCATCCGGATTCACCGCGTTTACGAAACGCACCCCCCCCCGAAGAAGAGGGGTCGGCACGAGCAATGTACCGAGTATGTAAGGCATGAAAAGTAACTCGCAGGGGATGTAATCATGTGTGTAATGACAGTATGGAGATGTAGAACATATCATGTAGAAGATAGTATCCCCGTACATATGAGACATAACATGTGTAAAGGAGTGCTATACATATGGAACATGTAACTCGTACATATAGGACATATCATGTATAAAGTCAGAATCGTACATATGGGAGCATATCATGTACGCCGAACCGGTACATAGGGATCATATACCGTAAAACCGTGACTCCGTGCATATGAGTGCCCCCGGGGGCGGATGTCATGCATGCGGTCTCGGTCATATGGTATCATAGCGCGAACAAGTCGGCTCACCCACATAGCGCCGAAATACGTCGGCTCGCCCATAAATCCCGCGTCCGGATGATAAGCCACCGACCGTGTGGCAATGAAACATGTCTCCCTTCCCATTCCCCACATATACATGTATCCCATCCCCCCAACCCATATACAGTATGGCATGCATGAGAGCCCAAAGAAAGTCATGTATCCATCTGAGTGACGAAAGGCTCGAAACCTCCGATCGCATTACGGAGCAATCATGGCCGCTTTGTCTCACCTTGAAGGATCAATAATCATAAGGCGAGACTACCAACGGAGAATAACATTAAGATAACGTAGAACATGTCATTTCGTGTCATATCATATCATGTCATATCATTTCATATCATATCATGTCATATCGTGTCATGTCATATCATATCATGTCATGTCATATCATATCGTAACATGTCATAGCATATCGTGTCATAGACATTTTCTCATGTTTAGCATCATCTTTGTCATTGTAAAATCGGAGTCGTCGTTCTAGTCGTTAAGACTTTCAATATTGTAAAACTTGGTTTTTGAAGAAAAAGGAATATTTTGGAAAACACTTGTAGACTTTTAGGAAGGAAATCATGTTTTAAAACCCGACTTCTAGATTTTGGAAATGAAATCGTTATGGAAACGCTTAACACATCTTACATATGAATCATGCCATAGAAAGAGAAAGGACGAGCCTTAACATACCGCGCCGCGCCTTACTAGCTACGTTTACTTGTCCACTCTGCTATCGCTAGTCTACATTCAAGAATATTGACACCATTGTTAGGTTCATTATCATATGCCTCTCTTAATCCTTCAAATACATTTACTTGTTATAGCCTTACGAAATTTCTCATGCGAAAGATTCCTCTCAGAATACACCATCCCCGAGAATCTAACTCGGCCAATTTTTAATCAACAGCAATCCGGGAATTCAACCCGGCCAAATTATCAACAACAACACCAACAATCATGCCAATAATATCAACATCACAACACTTTTATTCATAACAATATGTTCCATAAACATCCCACACGATGTTTTTCAACATACAACAACAACATGCACTTCCTTTCGTCCCAATCGAGGAGTATAATCTCGCCAACAAACTAACAATATTATATACCATCTTTACATATATAAATCAGTCCATACACATGGCCACAACATGTTCAAACAGCCCATAAACACAATCGCTTCAACACAACACTTTATGACCCTTCTCCATAACTATTTTCGTTTTTAAAGCTTGCTAGACCTTAAAATAAACTCAACACAAGATATGGGATGAATAAAATACCTTATACTTGAAGAAACTCAGCCACATAAATTTTCTCCAACGCCACACTTGAGTAGAAAGAAGAACAATCACCTTTCACGGACTAGTTTGGCGAAATCTTGTTAAATTCTTGATTTATCAAACTATAATATTTGGGAGAAGTTTGAGAGAATTCTATAAATTTTAGAATGCTAATATTGCTGAAAAAATAGGATTTATGGGGTATTTATAGCACCCCTAAGTCGGGTTTCACCGACCTCCCCACGTGGGGCCCGCGGTTTCTCTTTATTATTTTTTTTGCAGCTTAAGGTCTCTCTTAAAATGGCCATAACTTTTGATTCCGACATCGTGTCAGGGTCCACAACCTACCGTTGGAAAGCTAATTCAATTATCTACAACTTTTATTTCTGGGGGTTTTCCCAACTTCCAAACGTATAATGCCGTGTTTGCCCCTTAAAGTCAGGTCATCCGGAAACGTTTTCTTAAATCGTCCTTTTGGAGGGCTTACACTCATTTTTGGCTTATGGGTCCTTCTTAGGACTTGCTCAACTTCACATGTACTACCCATATATCTCTTTATATGTCTTTATAAAGTCCCGATGGGCGGGCCCCACCTTGGCTTATGGTTACAAGGGCTATCCTCGAGTGATCACGTTAACCGGTTTACTTCCTACGCTCTCCAAATTCCATATATATACATTCTCATACTCGATAATATAATCTTTATCCCCGATCCTTGTGTGTGAAATTCCCGTTTTGCCCCCGTCCTTCCGCATTATTTCCGTGAACCATTTTGCGAATTCCTCTTTTTTACCCTTAACCTTTCCCGATATTTCCATACTACTCATATTCATAACCAACTTGTACATTAAAATAATTTTGGGAGATGGTCATTCCCTTATCTTTGCCACGACTACCTTGAAATATCCGAACGTATAAAATACGGGATATAACAACAATCTTCAATCCTTGTGTATATAATCACAGGTCAACTAGTATTCCACTCTCATTTTTTCTTCATTCCTGTGGTTTAACTGGCCACGCCACAGCTACTCGCCGTCCTGCGAGCGTCCTTCCTCTTTGTTCCTCATTTCTTTATTAACGAACAACTCCTTTGCTCGAATGCATCACTTTCTTTTGTTGACTCCTCCGATACTATCTTGGCTATCCCTACTTGTACTTGTTGAGCTTAGATACGTGCTAGATTATCCCCTCGTAATTCATCAGCCAAGCTCTCTGATTCATCGTAAATTTTCTTATACTAACGTCCAGTTGCTTGTTCAGCGGTGCCCTACTACTGACAAATCCTTACTCTTAACGGTTAAATTTCTTCAACCATCCGTCTTGATTCCTTTCCATGATCAGTTATAACCATATCCTCAATACAATTTCTTAAATACGTACATTCCTAATGTTCCATCACCATCTTTATTATTCCTCGTAAAGAGATTATATATTGCGATGAACCAATAATCATAGTTCGAACTGGTCTATAGCTCACAATATCTTCGAGTTCTTGTCAAAACTCTCCCTTTACTACCTTTTCCTCAAATCTTGCAATATAACTTATAATTATAAAGTTAAGGAAACTCTCACTTTACCACAACTTCTTTTCCAACATCGGTATGGTATACTTACCCTTAACTTCCTTATTCCGTGTTGATCACTTAGTTAGCTGTCATTTCCTGTTGGCTTTTTCGGTGTGTCCATTCCCATCTGCGGGGCATAACCTTACGCTAATGGTTTATATAATTCTATAACACATACCCTTATGTTCAGTATGGTTAGTGACCCGTGATGTACTTTCTAATTTCGGGTGATGCTGCTGCTTTTCTATCTACACCCATATCGTCCTTCCTCTCTTTAGAGATCGCCAGACCGCTTATCGTTACTCCTTTTCTTAAGATTCTCATATTTTTCCTTTAATATAAAGATTTTCTTCCATTGTAACCCAAAGTGTCCTTTGTACTTCTCATCCATTTCGTCATTCTCTTTGTAGTTAGCATACAGACCTTTCTTACTCTCTTTATTACTCATTAGGATATGTCGCTGCCTATTTAGGTGCGGCACAAATTTCCCTGGTCTAGAGATATCATATCTCACGCCCGTATGAAGTATTCTCTTGATCCATTTTAATTCCTTTTCATACCTGCTTTGTGGTATGCTTATCTTTAATTCATTTTTGCTCCCTCTAAATGCATTCTTGATATGCCACTATGCCCCGAATTTTGGCCACTTTAAGCTAACATATTTCTTTCTGTGGAATTTTGACAATGCCATACCTCATTTCAGGACTAAATCTTTTACCCCCTTTTTAAGGGTGTTCTTATACACGAGTAACTCCCGAGTATCAGTAGTCATCGGCCAACCCTAACGATCCTCCAACTCTTTTGGTCTCTTATAATATCGAATTCTCTTATCGTATAGCTTGACTTATTTTCCTTTACGCTAATCGAGGGCTTTGCATTTAAATAAAGTGTCTTGTATTCTATCAATTCTCACTGCCTTCTTTAAGGCCCTTCTACTACTACCTTTTATGACTGAACATTTCCGGAATTAACGGGTTAATGAGGACATTGGAATCCATCAAAACATTTTACGGAACGTTTGATCACACTTTGCTCTTTTTATCCCTCGTCTTCCTCCACAACTATTATCACTGAAATTCTTCTTACTCTGATTTTTCGGTTTCACTTTACATCTACAATATATCATTGAGAGTTAATATGCTGCGCTCTTCCACTTCCACTATCAATCCTTTTATTCACTTAGCTCACTTATCTGAAATTTTCTTTGACTACTTATCTGCATCCCACTTATGCGTTGTAGTTCTTCCAGTGTTCTGCCACTTCTTGTTCATGTCGTGAAATCCTTGCAAATATACTCTCTTCTTTCTTCTCCTTCCTACCGTTAAGGCAAGTCCATACTCATGAATATTTCCCATACACCCTTCTATTTCCTTTATAATCGAATCTTGGTATTCCTTGTCCTCATCCCATGTCATTGATGTATTACCTCCCGGTTAGCTTTGTTAGTTCATTATCCTCTCGCTTGTCCTTGGTGATTGCTCAATTTTTCTTTCCTTCCCTTCTCCCATTAGTGTACCTTTCCTACTTTCATCCTCAAACCTTCCTTAAGTTCCTTCCTCCTCGACCGCCCTTCTCCACTTGTTATTTTATAGTATTGACTCTGAAGTTCATGAAATATTCATTTAAACGTGCAAATCCATTTTATTCTTAAATCATTTTTTTCTTTTAGGAAAGCTTCTCCGTTTCCTAGGCAACCGTGTCAGTATGACTACACATTTATCCCTTTATATACCTCTCGAAAGCTGGAAATCTCTTAGTATCGTTGCAAGGCCTGATCATTCTCTCTCTTACTTCACATCCCTATTTGTGGTTACAATCCTTTAGTCCCACATATCGAAGTCTGTTCTCTGACCCCACATATTCATCTTTTGTTCCATACTACCATACTTTATCCCTTTCGCATGCCTACCTTCGAATTTTATCCAAATAGTCCCTTGCCTTGCCCGTCGTCTCTCTTGGAAGCTTCACTCACCCTTGTTTCTTACACTTTTTCCTTTTCTTCAGACATTCTAATCTCTTTACTTTCTATATACTCACTTTCTTCCTTTCCCTGATGTTATTGCATTAGGACTTTCCAACTCTAACCTGTAGTGAAACTAACATCAACTTACCTTGTAATATTTGTCACTTGAAATTCATTACCCTATTAGATTAATGCCTTCAGTAAATAGCAACGTCGGTTGCTGGGACACACATATCGGTTGGCGCAGCCATATATGGGATGTCATACACACACACACACAGATATATATATATATATATGTTTACTAGCGCCTTGTTTACAAAGTATTTCCAATTACTATTCGAACTCATCCTAATTCTAGAGCTGTGATGCACCTTCTTTCTCTTTGCCGGTCTAATCCGCCTCATCCTTCGCGACCTTTTAGGGTTTCCAACCACTCTGCATACTCCAATTTCCCTTAGGCTACTCTGGCTTCAAATCTGTCTCTTATGTTTGAATTTTAAGACTCTTAGTACACTTCCCAGGGGGTCACCCATCCTAGTATTACTCTCACCCCCAGCACGCTTAACCTTGGAGTGCTAATGGGATCCGGTGTGCAAGTGCTGGTACGATCACATCCACCCTACTACGTGACCTTTATCGCATTGAAGTTCTAACGGATTCCAATAAATTCTCGGAATGCATCTCCCTTCGGATTAGAAAGGATCTCTTACTCTTCCGACTAAACAAATGCTATTTTGGCCTTTGAAATCCTCAATAATCACCTTCAATCTGCATGTATAACTACTTTTCATCCTAAATTTCAAGGTTCCCAATGGTGGCGAAAACATCTTAATTGTAGTTACTTATAAATACTTTGGTTATTGGTCCCTTTAGGATTTCCGCTCGTCGCTATTAAATAATAACCTACAGTAAATGCACACACATAGGAATTTCAATAAAAGACTCATATACCTATTGCCGATCGGTCCTTAACCTGATCTGGTGGGCTATAAAGTGAAGTGTACTCTTCATCATTGTCTTCCCACCGTCTGCTAGTCTGGCCTTCATCATCACCCCCATCCGAATCAGAAGGATACGGGTAATCCGACAGCTCCTGGTTTACTGACAGCCAGGATAAAGGGCTAGAGTAATCAGTAACACCTACCGGGGTAGCTGGTGTGACGTAGTGCTATACCATAGCAGCAGCTGGTACGACCTCGGGAATCTTCTCCTCTGGTGTCCCATACGAACCCAAATGGGTCCGTATCATAATTGGCCTCTGAGGGGTCATCCTCCCTGAAAGTCAGAAACTCTGGAGGAATCGTCGCTGGGTCCTCAGAGGGATCAGTCTCAATGGAATAGCTGAGGCTCCTTCTGCTCGGTCTTGGAGCCTGTGGTCCTGAATCTACTCTGGGGGCCTTTTTAGCACCCCTACTGTCTGAGGCTGATCTTTTTATCTTTCGTTAGTCTGCACTTACCTACAAGAAAAAGGGGTCAGAAGCCATCTTTCCTAGACTCTGGCTCTATCACACGATCTAAGATAGAAAGAAAGGTCAATGATTCCTAAATGCCCTGCAGCCTCCTGCTTATAAGTGTGGCCGACTTCACACTCATAAACAGGACTCTACCAGACACGGTCTGTAGATAATCCCTAGGACGAACTGCTCAGATACCACTTTTTTCACGACCCAAACCGATGAGCCGTGATAAGCACCAGACCACTATTGATCGAGTACCCCTAAACTCGCTCCCACTCAGTACTAAACAACTTAGTGGCCCACTTTAACTAATATTCCACTGGTACCGTTCGCGATAGCATTTATACGATAGATCTTATCTCAAAATTCCGTGAAACATGCATATGGATATGTATATGTAAGCATACTTCCAGAGGATGACAACGCCGGCCAACTTGGTCACCGTATATACTGTTCACAAAATTAAGGGACAACTGAAAGCACATGACGACCCCCACTATATATCCACTGTAAACAGACCTCTATGGAATATAGACTACACAAAGGACAGGACAAGGCCCTGCCATACCCATATATGTACATGTCAAAAGGCATACCAAAGGGCTATAGCTCCGGTCCAAATGGAGTTTGTTGGCTGGAACTGGAAAGAGGTCCCACGGTCCGGCTCACTCGGGCCGGGCAATGCGAACCTGCGGGCATGAACGCAAAGCATCTACAAGAAAGGGACGTCGTACGAGTAATGTACCGAGTATGTAAGGCATGAACAGTAATATAATAAGACATATGAAGCATAACATGAGATAAGGAAATAACCTACACATCTGGATGCCTCTTAGGGCGGATACCATGCATGCTTAACTTTAAAGAAAACATTTCTCATATACATATATATAGCATAATCATTAGCCCGCGTACGGGGTAACCATCTCACGCCACCCACTAGCGGTGCTACCCGTGCCATATAGACACGGTGCTACTATCATTATCCATAGTCGTCCACTATACCCATCGTAGTGGTCTTTGCCCGGCCGTCTAGGCACGGTGTTAGTATCCTTATTCAAAGCAGCCCACTACGCCCGCCGTAGAGGTGCTGCCCGGCCATATAGGGACGGCGTAATCATATATATACATATACATAAAGCATGCATGAGAGTCCAATCAAAAGCTATAACTCTATCGGAGTAACGTAAGGTCGGTAACCTCCGATTGTATTATGGAACATCATGATCATCATGTCTTAGCCTCCAAACTTCAACTGAGGCTACATCTTTAGTTCTCCAGAGAACTTTAACTGAGGCTACATCTTTAGTTCTTAGCCTCCAAACTTGTCTATCGAAGATTGCAATGGGAACTCCTTCATAGGATAATGGTTCAGTGATCCGGAAATCATCCACTGGTACAACTCTAGAAGGATCTCCAACACACTTACAAAGCATTGACACATGAAAGACTGGATGGACTGCCTCCAATTCTGAGGGTATATCTAACTCATAGGCTACTTGACCCACTTTTCTTACAATCTTGTAAGGTCCAATGTATCGAGGGCTAAGTTTACCCTTCTTACTAAATCTCATAATGCCTTTCATCGGCAACACCTTCAGGAATACCCAATCATTAACTTGAAACTCTAATTCTCGTCGGCGATCATCTGCCTAAGACTTCTATCGACTTTGGCTATTAACAATCGATCGTGAATAAGCTTAACTTTCTCCACTGCTTGCTAGATTAAATATGGCCTTACTAATTTTGTCTCTCCCACTTCAAACCATCCAATTGGTGATCTACACTTTCGCCCATATAAAGCATCATACGAGGCCATCTGAATCTTTGGAGTGATAACTATTGTTGTACGCAAACTCAATAACTGGCAAGTGATCATCCCAATTACCTCCAAAATCTAGCACACTTGTCCTTAACATATATTCAAGGGTTTGACTAGTACGCTCAACCTGTCCGTCTGTCTAAGGGTGAAATGTTGTGCTAAGATTCACCTGAGTCCCCAAACCCTCTTGAAAAGATCTCCAAAAGTTAGCCGCAAACTGAGCACCCCTGTCGGAGATAATGGATACAGGAACACCATGAAGTTGGACTATCTTTTTAATATAAAGCTTCGCATAATCCTGGGCGGAGTAAGTAGTCCTAACAGGTAGAAAATGTGCTGATTTTGTTAGTCTATCAACAATTACCCATATAGAATTAAACCTACGCTGAGAGGGGGGGTAAGCCTGTGATGAAATCCATATTAACTACTTTTCACTTCCAAGTCGGGATCTCCATAGCCTGCAATAATCCGTCGGGCTTCTGATGTTCAATCTTCATATGCTGATAATTAGGACACTGGGCTACGAACTCCGCTACATCTTTCTTTATTCCATCCTACCAATAAACCTCTTTGATGTCACGGTACATCTTTGTTGACCCTGGGTGGATAGAATAGCGGGAGCAATGAGCTTCAGCCATACTCTTCTGACGTAACCCCGTAACATCGGGAACATACAACCTACCTCGATATCGGAGGACTTCATCTCCAGTAACCCGAATGGTGATTTCTTCTTTTGTGGAGCTATATCCTTGTAATGGGTCAATGAAGGGTCTTCATACTGACAGCTTTTCACCTTGGCCACTAAGGATGATGTGGCTGTAGTCTGAATAGTAACTCCTGCATCTCCTGAATTTATTACTCTGATCCCCAGGTTGGCTAACTGAAGAAGCTCATGAGCCAACTTTATTTTTCCAGGCCGCAGGTATGCTAAACTACCCATAGATTTGCAGCTGAGGGCATCTTCTACCACATTCGCTTTCCCTGGGTGGTACAGAATATCAACATCATAATCTTTCAGCAATTCTAACCACCGCCTTTGCCCCAAGTTTAGCTCTTTCTGCCTGAAGATGCACTGAAGACTCTTATGATCTATATAAATGTCAACATGAACGCCATCTAAGTAATGTCTCCAGATTTTAAGTGCATGAGCCACGGCTACTAACTCTAGCTCATGAGTCGGGTAGTTCTTTTCGGGCTTCCTGAGCTATCTAAAAGCGTAAGCAATCACCTTGCCGTCTTTGCATTAATACACAACCCAATCCGACCCTCGAAAGGTCATAATAGACAGCATAACCCTCGGATCCCTCTGGAAGCGCCAGAACTAGTGCCGAAGTCAACCTATCCTTCAATTCTTGAAAACTCCACTCACAACCATCTGTCCATTGGAATTTGGCTGCCTTCTGAGTCAATTTCATCAATGGGGCAGAAGGAGAAGAGAAGCCCTCTACAAACCTTCTGTAATATCCTGCTAAACCCAGAAAACTATGAACCTCTATTGGCGTCGTAGGTCGAGGCTAGGTCTTTACAGCCTCTATCTTCAGGGCATCAACTTTGATGCCCTCATATGAAAAATATGCCCTAGGAAAGCCACAGAGTTTAGCCAAAATTCACATTTGGAGAATTTCGCAAACAGCTTCTAGTCCTGAAGGACTCTGAGCACCGCACGCAAATGATTTGCATGCTCAGTCTCTAATCGAGAATAAACCAGAATTTCGTCTATAAACACAATCACGAACAGGTCTAGAAAGGCTCTGAATACACGATTCATCAGGTCCATAAATACAGCTGGAGCATTAGTCAACCCGAAAGACATAACAAAGAACTCGAAATGACCATATCTAGTCCTAAATGCTATCTTCAGAATGTCTTTTCCTCTGATCCTAACTTGGCAATAACCCGACCTCAAGTCTATCTTTGAGAAATATCTAGCACCTTGCAGTTGATAAAATAAATCATCGGTCCTCGAAAGTGGCTACTTATTCTTAATCGTCACCTAATTCAACTGTCTATAGTCTATACACATCCGTAGCGAACCATCCTTCTCTCTTACAAACAATGCGGGGCTCCCGGTGATGTACTAGGTACGATAAATCACTTCTCCAATAAATCCTTGTTGTTCCTTCAACTCTTTCAACTCAGTAGGGGCCATCCTATAAGGAGGGATGGATATCAGCTGAGTACTTGGTAGTACATATATAGCGAAGTCAATTTCTCGCTCTGGTGGGAGGCCTGGAAGCTCGTCTGGGAACATATCTGGGAACTCATTATCTACAGGAATGGACTGAAGAGTTTGCGGTTCTGCTTCTTATCCTGAACTAGAACTATATGATAGATACAACCCTTCGAAATCATCTTCTTCGCCTTGAGATAGGAAATAAACCTACCTTTCGGCGAAGTCGTATTGCCCTTCCATTCCAAACTGGTTCCCCCGCGAAGTGGAACGTGATAGTCTTCGTCCAACACCCACATTAGCATAAACAGAAGCTAGCTAATCCATCCCCATAATGACGTCAAAGTCAACCATCTGTAATTCTATGAGATCTGCTATGGTCTGACGACCATAAACAACTACAGAACAACCACGATAAATCTTCCTAGCAATAAGAGGCTCACCAACAGCTGTCGACACAGAAAATGGCTCATTCAATAATTCTGGCGCTATATCAAATTTTCCCGCAATAAGTGGAGTGGCATAGGATAAATTGGACCCTAAATCTATCAACGCGTAAACGTTATATGAACAGACTGCTAACATACCTGGCACAACGTCTGGTGAGGACTCTAAGTCCTGATGTCCCGCCAAAGTGTAGATGCGGTTCTGAGCCCCGCCTGCACCACAAGCTCCTCCCCTACCTCTATATCTACCTTCAGAAGACTGAGGCCTGTGCCTAGAAGGACGCACGGAGGCTGATGACCTTGCTATAGACACAATCGTTGCGCCATATCGGTGGGTCTCCGCGGGCGGTCCTCTTGAAATGGTGTGGCTGCCACAAGTATAACAAGCCCTCGACCCGTATTGACATCGCCGGCGGGTGCGCTGTGCCACGGTTACCACCTTTGCTGTGGTAGTGATCTGCTGTCCGGACCCCTTTGCTATTGTGACCCGGACGTACGGGAACTCTCACCTCATCCAGATGGAATATAGTACCCTGATCTGTATCCCTGAGACTCAGCTGATGGTGGCCTAAATGGCCTACCCTGGCACTGGGGTCTGAACTCCGCCTACTATCACCCTGCTGACCAATAGTTCTAGCCCTCTTATGTTGCTCCCTCTCTATCCTCTCAGTCGCCTGCCGCTGACGTCTACGATCCTCGCAGTTCTGTGTGAATGCCTAGATATGAGCAAGGTCCATATTATCATTCACTTCCACAGTGGTATAAGCCTCAACATAATCGGGGTGTAAACCCGCTATGAACCTGTGAATCCTTGTCATACCCCAACCTTAGTGTGGCGTGATTGGCACCCGGCACCTTACGGAAATCGAGCGAACCAACTGATAACTCGCATTCTCTATGTCTCAAATGGAAAAATAAGGCCAAGAAGGCATACTATGAATACAAAATCATGTATACGTATATACGTAATGGGCCTGCGGCGTCCACATATCCACTAACAAGACATAATAAGTTGTACACAGGAATCAATCTGCAAAGCCTCTATGAACATGACTGAAGTACACAAGTCGGGACAGGGCCCCCGACATACCATCTTGTCACAAAAAAATATATACAACTCAGACTCGGCAATGCTCCTGGAAGAGATGGAGCCCACCAATCAAAATCGATACCTGAAAGCAACCTACTGCGGAAGATCCTCATCTCGTCTACTAGCACCTGCGGGCATGAACGCACCGTCCGCAAGAAGGGACGTCAGTACAAACAATGTACAGAGTATGTAAGGTATGAATAGTAGTATGATATCAGAATGAAGATAACATAAGATAAAGTAAGTAATTATACCTCATACTCTTCTTAAGATCTCTATCATGTAAACTACTCGTCTACAGGAAAAAAACATTTCATACACATCCATACACAACATACATACATATGCATTCACATACATTTACTATACATACATCTGTCATATCCGTACCCGGCCCTTTTGGGACTCGATGTCATCCATACCTGGCCCTTTTGGAACTCGGTGTTATCTGTGTCCGGCCCTTTCGAGACTCAGTGTTATCCGTGTCGGGCCCTTTCGAGACTGCCAGCCTTACACGGCCCTTTCGAGACTCATTGTTATCCATACACGGCCCTTTCGGGACTCGTTGTTATCCGTACACGACCCATTCGGGACTCGTTGTTATCCATACACGGTCCTTTCGGGACTCGTTGTTTTCCATACACGACCCATTCGGGACTCGTTGTTATCCGTACACGGCCTTTTCGGGACTCGTTGTTAGACCCAACTGATCAGTGGGGGTGCAATGCATACATAAATACATATACATAAAAATAAATAAATGAAATCAACATCATCATTAGCATTATCACTATCACTATATCATTCCTTGAAGGATCAACCATCGTAAGATGAAATAGATAATGTCATGAGAGTATCGAGAACCATGAACTTAGATTGCACTGAAAATCGAATCATTATCTTCGCTATATCTCACCTCAAAGGAACGAGTAACATGAGGTGAGACCATCAACAATAAGTAAGATCAAGGGATTCATAGAATGTCTCAATAATTTCATGATGCTCTCAAATCATAGCTTCGGAATTTCTAGAATAGAATCATCATCATCGTCAAAATTATTATAGAACATTCTTCATTTAACATCGTAAGGGCTTTGGAAATCTTGAATTCTTACTTTTGGAAATAATAACGACATAGAAATATGGACGGAATCCTAGCTTAAGAATCATGCCTTTGAAAGAAAGAGGCTAGCCTTAACATACCTTTTTGGTCGCCTTACTTTAACTACTCAACGCTTGTCCTCCTAGGCTCGTAAATCTATATTCAAGAAAATTTATACTATTGTTATGTCATGACCCAACTAGTGGGCCATAACGGGTACTCAGAGCGGAATACTGAGCATCACTCATCACGCTAACCATCATACCCAATCTGTATACACGCAATCACCAAAACAATACATATAAGTATACATAAGCCCTCACGGCTGGAAGAGGATATATAACAATACACACTGGGTTGATCATAAAACATCCACTACCCACACATATGTATCTACGAGCCTCTAACTGGAGTACTGAACATAAGGACAGGACAAGAACCCGTCGTGCCTGAATATATACACAAAAGAATGTGTCAAAAACTGCACCTCCGGAGTAGGGAAATGCTCCTGTGCAAGCGTCGGCTCCTAAGGATGCGATTTGTCCCCCTGTCTACTGACGCATGGACATGAATACAGCATCCAAAAAGAGAAGGACATCAGTACGAATAATGTACTGAGTATGTAAGGCATATACGATAACATAATAAGGAAACATAGAAGGCATAAGAAGAAAAGATAACTGTAGCTACTTGCCTCTTAAGGCGGAATCATGCATACTCACCTTTACCTTTCAAATATATCACATATACATACATAATCTGTCTGAATTAGTAACATCATTAGCCCGCCTTAGCTGTGTCATGCCCGGCCATCTAGGCACGGTGTAATCATACACATGTACTTATCATGAAGCGTGCATAAGAGCACAAATACAAGCTGTACTCTATCGGAGTGACGCAAGGTCGGGAACCTCTGATTACATTATGGGACATCATCATCGTTATGACTCACCTTGAAAGAACTAGCATCATGAGCTGAGGCAATAACAAGGATTATACATCAATAAATCGTAAAGATAGGATTCTCAAGCTCATGAAGGCATCATTATCATCATCACTATCATAGAACATATCTCATAAGAAGCTTCTAAGGATCTTTAACTTTAATCTTTAAAGATATAAGAAGGTCATGGGAATATAGGGGGAAGAATTCACAATGTAAGAGTCATTCCTTTGAAAGAAGGGGAATAGCTTCACATACCTTTATGTCTCCTCAACTTCATCGTCTAATTGTCCGTCTTTCAAGATCGCGATTCTACCTTCAGGAGAAGTTGTTCTAAGATTAGACAACCGGAAGCATGCTTAAGCTTAAGCTAAAACAACTAGGTGCTAAAGAAGATTTGGCGACATTTTCTTTTGTTTCAACAAATTATTCCATAAAATAAGACGACCTTTAACATCGATAAGAACACCCATAACCACATCATCAATAAGTTCTTCAAGTTAAACATTATTTACTTCTTAATCCACCTTGGAAATCATCGATAACCATACCTATAATACAACTTCATATACATTCTCATATAATACTCTTTTAACATCATTTGTATTATTCAACACAAGATTGTACTCATAACACGTCAAAAACTATTATTCACATCAAGTCATTATTCAAGAGTATCACTATTTCCATATTTGTACTCCATATTCTCCTCCCTTCCATAATCCAAGTTTTTCAACCACTCAATATTCTTAATAACATGAATTGAACATAAAACTCACCTTTGATGATGTTGAAATGGAATTTGGATGACAATACTTCCCTTGGAGAAAACCCCACTTAAATACAAAAGGACTTCTTGGTCTCCACAAACCCTAGTGAGCATCCAAACACTTGATGTTAAAAATTCTTGGTGTTTAATCCTTAATTTCCCTTGTATATATCATAATATGATGTGAGGAATATTCTAGAGCTCTCAATACATAGGGAGAAAATGAAATCTGAAAATTTTGAACACAACTCGTCTATTTATAGCTGAAATTGGAAAGTTCCAGAGAACCGGTTCGACGGCCCGTCGACTTGTCGACGGTCCGTCGATTTGCTTCGTCGACTTGCATCTGAGAATCTCTGATTGCAGAAACACGTTGACGGCTGGGTCGACGGTCTCGTCAACGTGTCGACGATCGATCGACTTGTCCTGTGGTGTCGCGCCTACAGATTGGTGT
The DNA here is from genome assembly GCF_029784015.1 of Lycium ferocissimum. NCBI lineage: Eukaryota > Viridiplantae > Streptophyta > Magnoliopsida > Solanales > Solanaceae > Lycium > Lycium ferocissimum. The sequence continues at coordinate 34,434,190 of NC_081347.1, read as the reverse complement.
CTACAGAATTTCCTGAATCCGCTCAGATTGCTTCGATTCGATTTGTTCAACTTCTAACCCCGTAAATCACAAGGATTACCTGCTGGTACGTTACATTCGGGGTAAGATATTCTCTACTTAACTTCCTCCAACAAGCTTTCTTCTCTCTCCTCAATGTCATTGGAATCTTAATTAGAATCATTAAATATCCCTTCTTCTTGTAGGGACACCATAAAAACCATAATTTTTGTTAGTCTGTCTATCATGCAACAACCCGGAATTCCGAGGTGTAACATTCTCCCCCCCCCCCTTAAAACATTCGTCATCGAATGTTAAGTTTTCAGGAATTCTACAGAAATTTCACCAGAGTTTTCTCTGTAATACGGCACTACCACCCTGTCACAACAACTCACAATAATATCGCCTCACAGGGATACCACACAATGGAAAGAAAATATCGCCATACATGACTAAAAGCATTAAAAAGAAACATTACATACTTTACGGTAATGGCGTCTCATCTTGAACCTCTTCCGAGGGTGGAAACAATTGTGGATATTTGGACTTCATGTCTTCTTCCGCTTCCCAAGTCATTTTCTCTCAGTTATTGTCTCTCCACAATACCTTGACTGAGGCTACCTCTTTGTTCCTAAGCTTCCGCACTTGCCTATCCAGTATAGCAATAGGTACCTCTTCACAAGCCAACTTCTCGATGTCCGAACATCATGTGTCGGCGTAATTCGGAGGATCTCAACACACTTACGGAGCATCGACACATGGCTTCCGGGTGACCGGATTCAAGTCCACGGAGGTAAGTCTGACTCATAAGCTACTTGGCCCACCTTACCGATAATCTTATAAGGTCCAATATATCGGGGACTAAGTTTTCCCTTCTTGCCGGACCTCATTATACCTTTCATCAGCGACACTTTTAGGAATACCCAATCATTGATTTGAAATTCCACGTTTCGTCGGCGGTTATTCGTATAAGATTTTTGGCGACTTTGGGCATAATGGTCGGTCTACGATAAGCTTGATCTTTTCCACCGCTTCTTCAACGAATCAATTCTGAACCTATCAGTTGTGTCTCCCCGACTTCAAACCATCCAATTGGCAACATGCATCTTCTCCCATACAGAGCTTCATACGGAGCCATCTGGATGCTGGAATGATAACTGTTGTTATAGGCAAATTCAATAAGTGGCAAATGATCCTCCTAATTGCCTCCAAAATCCAATACACACGCACGCAACATATCTTCTAAGGTCTGAATAGTGCGTTCAGCCTATCCGTGATGCAGTGGATGAAATCGTGCTAAGTCTTACTTGAGTTTCCAATCCTTCTTGAAAGGAATTCCTGAATTTAGCAGTAAATTGTGCTCCTCTGTCTGTAATAATAGACATTGGAACCCTATGAAGTCACACTATCTCCTTAAGATACAACCTTTCATAATCTTCTGCAGCATATGTAGTCTTGACTGGGAGAACGTGAGCTGATTTTATCAGTCTGTCCACAATTACCCATATGGAATCATACTTACATCGAGAACGAGGCAAAGCTACAATAGAATCCATTTTGATCACCTCCCATTTCCAGATTGGAATTTCTATAGCTTGTAGCAACATTCCTGGCTTTTGATGCTCAATTTTTACTTGTTGGCAATTTGAACACTGAGCTACAAATTCTGCTATATCCTTCTTCATTCCATCCCACCAATATATAGACTTAAGATCATGGTACATCTTTGTTGCTCCTGGATGAATGGAATAGCGGGAGTAATGAGCTTCTTCCAGAATCTGACGACGTAGTCCTGTAATATCTGGAACACATAGCCTGCCTCGATACCTGAGAATTCCATTTACAGAAACCTCAAATGGTGACTTCTCTTTCTGAGGAAGTGTATCTCGATAGTGACTCAACTGGGGTCTTCATATTGGTTCCTTTTCACTTTCATGTCTAGGAATGAAACAAATGGGCTGTGATATTAACTCCCACATTGCCTAAATCGATTACACGAACTCCGAGGTAAGCTAGCTGGTGGAGCCCATGAACTAATTCTTTCTTCTTTGGCTAAACCATCGCATAGACTGCCCATGGATTTATGGCTAAGAGCATCAGCCACCACATTTGCTTTTCCTGGATGATATAGTACATTCACATCATAGTCTTTTAATAACTCCAACCATCGTCTTTGTCGAAGATTCAACTCCTTTTGCTTAAAAATATACTGGAGTCTCTTATGGTCCGTATAATATTAACATGAACGCCATACAAATAATGTCTCCATATCTTCAAAGCATGAATAACCGCGGCTAATTCAAGATCGTGTGTCGGGTAGTTCTTCTCATGTTTCCTCAACTGCCTAGAGGCATAGGCTATAACCTTCCCGTGCTACATCAACACGCAGCCCAATCCGACACTCGACGCATCACAATAAATAACATAATCCTCTGATCCTTCTGGAAGTGTCAGGACTAGGGCTGAAGTCAATCTATCCTTTAATTCTTGGAAGCTCCGCTTACAAGCATCGGTCCATTGGAATTTTGCTAATTTCTGAGTTAGCTTCGTTAATGGTACTGAAATAGAAGAAAATTCTTCCACAAATCTTCTATAATAACTTGCTAGACCCAGAAAACTACGAACGTCCGTAGGCGTTGTAGGTTTTGGCCACATCTTTACAGCTTCAATCTTTTGAGCATCAACCCGTATACCTTCAGCTGAGATAATATGGCCCAGAAAAGTCCTTTGAATTCAACTAGAACTCACATTTTGAAAATTTAGCACACAATTCACGAGTTCAAAAAATTTCAAGGACAATACGTGTCACGACCCGACCCCGTAGGCCGTGACTAGTGCCCCGGCCCCCAACCGTATACAAATTTAACATAATCTCCCCAACTAAAATAATAAAAACTTATATATAAAAAGGAAGACGTTGCCCCAAAAAATTTTTTAAATATTTTTATA
>NC_081347.1:34415060-34431144 GCF_029784015.1 Lycium ferocissimum | reverse complement strand
CCCCTGTGGGTGTCTGTTGCCAAATAGGCACGATGTTATCATATGCCGCCCGCCTTAGCGGTGTCAAGCTCGGCCATCTAAGCATGGTCTAATCATACACATGTACTTATCATGAAGCATGCATAAGAGCTCAAATAAAAGCTATACTCTATGGGAGTGACGTAAGGTCGGGAAACTCCGATTACATTATGGGAAATCATCATTGCTGTGCCTCGGCTTGAAAGAACTAGTATCATGAGGTGAGGCAACAACAAGGATTATACATCAATAAATCATAAACCTAGGATTCTCAAGCTCATGAAGGCATCATTATCATCGTCACTATCATAGAACATATCTCATAAGAAGCTTCTAAGAATCTTTAACTTTCATCTTTAAAGAATATAGAGGGAAGAATTCACAATGTAAGAGTCATGCCTTTGAAAGAAGGGGAATTTCCTCACATACCTTTACGTCTCCTCAACTTTATCGTCTAATTGTCTGCCTTTCAAGCTCGCGATTCTACCTTCAGGAGAATTTGTACTATGATTAGACAACCGGAAACATGCTTAAGCTTAAGCTAAAACAACTAAGTGCTAAAGAAGAGTTGGCGACATTTTCTTTTGTTTCAACAAATTCTTCCATAAAATAAGATGATCCTTAACATTGATAAGAACACCCATAACCACATCATCAATAAGTTCTTCAAGTTAAACATTGTTTACTTCTTAATCCACCTTGGAAATCATCCATAACCATACCTATAATACAACTTCATATAATACTCCTTTAACATCATTTGTATTATTCAACAAGATTGTACTCATAACACGTCAAAAACTATTATTCACATCAAGTCATTATTCAAGAGTATCACTATTTTCATATTTGTACTCCATATTCTCCTCCCTTCCATAATCCAAGTCTTTCGATCACTCAATATCCTTAATAACATGAATTGAACATAAAACTCACCATTGATGATGTAGAAATGGACTTTGGATGACAATACTTCTCTTGGAGAAAACCCCACTTTAATAGAAAAGGACTTCTTGGTCTCCACAAACCCTAGTGAGCATCCAAACACTTGATTTTACTAATTCTTGGTGTTTATTCCTTGATTTCCCTTGGATATATCATAATATGATATGAGGAATATTCTAGAGCTCTCAAGACTTAGGGAGAAAATGAAATCTGAAAATTTTGAACACAACTCGTCTATTTATAATTGAAACTGGATAGTTCAAGAGAAGCGGTTTAACGAGCGGGTCGACGAGCCATTGACGTGTCAACGGTCCGTCGACTTGCTTCATCAACTTACACCTGGGAATCTCTGGTTGCAGAAAAACGTTGACGGCTGGGTAAACAATCCCGTCGACGTGTCGACGGTCCGTCGACTTGTCCCGTCGAGTCGTGCCTGTAGATTCTAGTTTGCTAAAATTTATTGCCGGTGCACAGTGACGGTCCGTCGACATGTCGATGGCCCGTCGGCAAGATCGACTTGTTGTCCTGAGAATTTCTGAATCCACTCGGGGTTGCGTCGATTCGATTTGTTCAACTTCTAACCCCGTAAACCATTAGGAATATTTCTTTGGTACGTTGCGTTCGAGGTAAGATATTCTCTACTTTAACTTCCTCCAACAAGCTTGTTGCGTTCGGGGTAAGATATTCTCTACCTTAACTTCCTCCAACAAGCTTTCTTCTCTCTCCTCAATGTCTTTGAATCTTAATTAGAATCGTTAAGTATCCCTTCTTACTTGTACGGACACCATAAAAACCATAACTTGCGTTAGTCCATCTATTGCGCAACAACCTGGAATTCCGTGGTGTAACATGTTAGACTCACCTTTATACGCTTGTCTTAATCCTTCAAATAAATCTTCTAGAGTTGCCGAAATTCGGGCAGCATCTCCCCTATTTATATGCCTAGCCCGAAATCATAATTCAACAACCAACAACAATAACAACAATACCAACATCACAACAACATTATCAACACCAATAGGCTCCATAAAATATCCCACACGATGTTTTTCAAGTTTCTCAACTAACCAACTCATTATACAATTATTTAACGACTTTATCTCTGTAAATAAACCAAAAGTAATATTAATAAGGAGAAATTCATACCTTATTCTTGTTAAAACAACAATATCTTCAATATCCTCTTTGAATCCACGTCAAGATCCATCGTCAAACGATACTATAATCACGATTATGCGCTACCCGAGCCTCGATTAATCAAAATCACTCCAATTCCTCAATTTTTTTATGACATAAATGCCTCTATATGTTGCTGAGCTTTTTCATCTAATTTTTGACGAAAAAATGGGGTCTTGACCCTTTTATAGGTGGGTAAAGTCAGTGGACTGTAGCAGCGCGACTACAGTAGCGCGCGTTTTTGCGCTGTCAGCCTAACTTGTAACGTCCATAATTCTCTACTCCGATGCTATATCGACGATCGATTTGTTGCGTTGGAAACTAGACTCGACGAACTTCATTTTAGGATTTCAAAACACCTTAAAACTCCTAATATACTAGGAGATATACCCCTCCAAATTTGACCAAAAAGTCTGTCAACTTTTTCTAAATTTTTGACAAACTTATTTTCTTCGATTTGCTTGGTCCCGGAGTTTTCTATAGCTTATTATATGAACGTAAGCCATCATGACCATAGGATTAGTTCGTATAATATCATATATCCTTGAAGGGAACTCGAGTATCGAAACTTAGAATGCCCAACACTTATAAATTTTCACGTACGAAACTACGGGATGTAATAATCCTGGCCCTCGATGAATCAAAGAATGATAGAGCATATTTGGCCAAGGAATCAAATCAGATGCAATAATCTCGAACGCTAGAACTACTTCACTGGACAGTTAAGAACTGATCTAACCTCGCCTCTCGTATCTCCAATGGTAAATAATGATCAAGAAAAGCCTCTGAAAACTCAGACTAACGCGTTGGAAGTGCCTCAAGGCCTCTGGCATGCTCCCACTTCTCATACTATAAGACCGCTAGATCACGAAGCCTGAAAGTCGCTAATTCTGCTGCCTCGGTCTCGGTAGCATGCATGACCCTGAAAATACGCTAAAGCTTATCAACGAAGTTCTGCGAATCCTCATCCCGCTTAACTCCTAAGTGCTCTGGAGGGTCAAGTGCTAAGAACTTATGAACCCTCGAACTGTTGGACGGATCAGTGGTCACTGTTCCAGCAGGTGCTCGTAGCTGGCTCTGTGTTGTCACAAGTTGAGTCAATAAGTGCACCGCTCTCTTGAGATCCTGGTCTGACGGTGCAGGAGAGGGTATGCGGAGTTTCTGCCTCCCTTAAGAGCTCCTCGGGCAGTGGAGTCGTTGATGATCGCTAGGGTAGGGTGCCACCCTAGCTCTCAGACTAGGCCTCGGCTGCCGAGTGTGCCCTACTGTTCCCCTCGCCCGCTGCTGTATTGCCGCTCCGGCTAGCTACAGCCTTTCTAGTCACCAGCATAGTTGTGTACAAATATGGAAGGGTAAGCTTAACTCAAATCTTCTATGACTTGGCTCTACAACAAGATTTAGATCTAAAAGAAAGGTAACCAATTCCTAAATGCCCTGTAGCTTCCTATTTATATGATGTGGTTCACAACACATCTATAAACAAGACTCTACTAGACACGGCTTGTAGACTCTAGAGACAGAACCTACTCGCATACCAAGTTTTTCACGCCCCAAATACGAAGTGGCGTGATAGGCACCCGATGCCAAACCAGGCACGAGCGAACCACTCTAAATACGAAACTACGGGGAATAACTCCCAACAGCAGTAAGGCCCACACACACGACAATGCAATAAGCCGGCGAGGCCGCAACTGGATTTATATGAATACTTACTATTCCATACGAGCGAGCACACATACCCAATATATATATATATATATATATATATATATATATATATATATATATATATATATATATATATATATATATATATATATATATATATACAAACCGAGCGACCTACGAGGCTGCTATGGTCGTACAAAGCCAATAGTATCCGAATAGACATATGCAAGCTGACGAGGTACGTCACATAGACACACTATATACAGAACTCATATACAAGCCTCTAGGGAGTGCATGCACCACACCACAATGCGTAATCAAAGGAGAGACTCCAAGGACCGGCAACTCCGAACAAAAAGGGAGCTCACCGATCGGCGTGTCATATTACCGCCTGCGGGAGGTCTATCGGTCGTCGATGCGTACCTACGGTGCATGAATGCAGCACCCTCAGGAAATAGGACATCAGTACGAAAAAATGTACTGAATATGTAAGGCAAATGATAACTGAAACTGAACTGAAAATAATACAATCTGGAGGCCAAAGAATTCTCAAAGTGTCCCTCTGATTTGTCTCAAATGAAATGCAATACTATGACATCATATGTCTCACTGACCAAGTGGCCAGGCTAAATAAAAGTCTCACTGACTCGTTGGCCAGGCAATTATGTCTCTCGGCCCGGCCGGTCGGTACGGGCAATCGTTGGCCGAGCCAATGCGAAAATAATACAATACTGGAGACAAAGAATTCTCAAAGTGTCCTTCGTCTGACGTCGGATGAAATGAAATACCACGATATCATATGTCTCGGCGACCCAAGTGGTCGAGGCTAAATAAAAGTCTCACTGACCCGTCGGCCAGGTAAACTGTCTCACTGACCAAGTGGCCAGGTTAAATAAAAGTCTCACTAACCAAGTGTCCAGGCTAAATAAAAGTCTTACTGACCAAGTGGCCAGGCTAAACAAAATATATGTGTATCATGTATGTGCAAAAGAATACCGATACTGTAACATGTCTCTTCTGTCTCTATATGAACTCAAGGACATAGAAAGGGAATATAGTCCCCTAGAAAGAATAACAGAACACTCGAAAATCATGTAACATTATGACAAGCTCTACTTATACAATTCTTGGTCACCAGGTTATTACACTCTTACCTTATATGGAATCATGCCAAGAAAATAAGGAACAACCTTAACATACCTTTTGGGTCCTTGCTACTTAACGCTTATACTACCGAGCTCGTAAATCTATATTTAAGAGAATTCGTACTATTTTTAGGCTTATCGTTATATGCTTGTCTTAAGCTTTCAAATTAAACCACTTTAGACTCTGCCGAAATTCGGGCAGCATCTCCCCTGTTTATATGCCTAGCCTGAAATCATAATACCAACAATCAACCACAACAACCACAATGTTAACATCAACAACATCACCATCAATACCAAAATATATTCCATAAAACATCCCACACAATGTTTACCCAATTTCTCAACCAACTAATCCATTACACCATGATTTAATAACTCTATCTTTGTAAATAAACCTAAATCAATATCAATAGGAAAGATTCAAACCTTGTTCCTACTATAACCACAACATTTTTAATATCCGCCTTGAATCCAACCAAGATTCCTCGCAATACAATATTATAATCGCAACTATACGCTGTCTGAACCCAAATCCGGAGATTCCACTTGATTTGGACTAAAATTTTATGGGTGGAAGTTGGGGAAGGATTCCAAAAAGTTTGGGAGAGTTTTTGGGGTTTTGGATGAAAAATAAGGGGATAAACCTCTTTTTATAACGTTCTAGAGTCAGGTTGCACCGACCTAGAATTTACTCAGCGCGTTCGCGCCACCTTGGGGCGCATTCGTGCTGAGTTATCCCTTGCTCCTCTGCCCGTTCGCGCTACCTCCAGGCGCATTTGCGTAGAGTTAATCTCTGCATTGGCAGTCCGTTTTAAAATGATCATAACGTTTGATTCTGATGTCGGATCGACGCGCAGTTTGTAGCGTTGGAAACTACACTTCCTGAACTTCAATTAGGCTTTTGTGTCACTTCAAAACTCCTGATTTACTAGGAGATATTCCTTTCTCAATTTAGACCAAAATTATCGTACAAACCTTGCCCAACTTTTCTCCAAAGTTCCAAAACCTAGTCTGCTTGATTCATTTGTTCTCCAATCCTTCCACAACCTATTACATGAACTTAAACCTCATAACCATAAGATAGGCGCATATAATCTCATATATCCTAGACAATAACTCTAGTGTCTACAATTGAACAACTATCACCTAATGAATCTCAATGTACAAAACCACGAGGTGTAACATCAGTCTTTTTGGCATTTTTGCCCTTTCCTGAGCATTTATTAGCTCACTTTTGATCGAGGGGACCGTTGGCATGCTCCTCGAGGTGTCTAGACTTGATTCGGGAGACTTTTTGGTAAAATATGGGCTTTAAGTGAAAAAGAGTTGACCCAAAGTTGACTTTTGGGTAAACGGATCTTTTTTAGAATTTCGTCGATTCCTAAAGGTCCAGATGGTCGTTTATAACTTGTGTGTATATCTTGTTCGGTTCGCAATGCACTCAGATGCATTTGGCGACTTGGATTGGGAAATTGGAAATGAGGTATCGGTGGTTGACTGGGTCAATGAGACCTCCGTTGGAAATTCCGAGGCACAGGTGTGTTCGTAGTGTATTTTTATACGGATCTGCGTATGTGGTTTATGAGAAGATGACCTCGGGAGTGGTTCAGGATTTCGTTTGAGACTTAGAAAAATTGGTTGGATTCTGGCACCTGGTCTCCGCATTGGCGGCACTAGTGCCGTCCCAGCGGCACTGCTGTTACATCTATGTGACACTTGGGGTGGCCAGGTGTTATTGACCCAGACCGCTGGGATGGTCTGTTGGGCGTTGTTGGGGCGCCGTTACTGCCGTGACGGTAACGGGCCTGTTATTTCATTAAGTGTGTCTTAAATAAGCCCTTAGTCTATCATTATTTTCCATTTCGAAATTAGAGCTCTTGGGGACTATTCTTAGAGATTATTGGAGAAAACTCTTGGAGGTAAATCTTGCTAATCCTTTTACTATTTCATTAATCCTAATCATTATAGATTCCCCTTTTCCTTAGTAATTAATTCCTTAGTTATGGAAGATTAAAAGTGGTTTTCATGAATGTTCTATCTAGGCTTATTAATAATGAAATTGATGGGTTTTATCCTAGATTTTGATAAATCTAAGGTTGTTAATCATATATCTTCCATTATTAGTATTGAATTTCAGAATCAAAGAGTTAGGGTTTATACCCAAAATTGAGGGTTTTACCTCAATTCGAAATTGGGGGATTCCATGAGTTAAATCAGCAATTAGTTGTTGGGTTATGATCACCTAGTGCTTAATTTGATATTTCGCTCCCGAATTTCCTGTTTGACCTAGTGGGCCCCATTTCCCTAAATTCTAGGGTTGGATTTGACTTAAATCGAATGATAGCAATGTTAGTATTGTTCTTCCTAATTTCTAATCTAGATTTCAAATATGCCTAGACTTCTTTGATCTTGAGACTCAGCAGAAGGGGAAGGCGATAGAGTGATTTGTTGGTGTTTGTTGTTTGGCCATCCAGGTAGGTTATGGCTTACCCTTGGTGAGACTTCGAATAGCGAAGCATATATTTAGTTTATATTATCGGAGAAAACATGTAAACCTTCGGGTATGAAGTTGAGTTGGATATTGTCTTAGGTTGGGCCCCTGTTGCGTGATTGGAACTAGCCACCCCGTTGTGTTGTGATTTAATTGGTTTATTGTGTTGGCTTGATGCCACGTGTCGTTGGTATATATTGGAATCTATTATTCCATCTTGATTATGATATTGTTGGCGTACCCATTATTGGTACTTGTAACTCTGATATAGTGTCGATTACCCGTTGTTGGTACTTGTGACTCTGATATAGTGTTGATTACCTATTGTTGGTACTTGTGACTCTGATATAGTGTTGATTACCTATTGTTGGTACTTGTGACTCTGATATAGTATTGATTACCCATTGTTGGTACTTGTGACCCTGATATAGTGTTGATTACCCATTGTTGGTACTTGTGACTTAGATATACTGTTGATTACCCATTGTGGCTACTTCTGACCATAATATGGTGTTGATTACCTATTATTGGTACTTGTGATATTGAGCATGATTATTGATGTTGATACATGCATTGCACGCACTCTAATTTTTCATGATATACTATTTAGACACTGTTGGTACTTGATGAGACACTGTGATGAGCTGGGCTCGATTTGATATAAGAGTGACGTGAGAGTTCGATATCCGATGATAGTACCAAAATCGTGGATGAAGTGAGTGCATGGACTCCGTGAGTCCCCCAGGGTGGTGCTGGTGAGAACCTCCCTTGGAGAAAGATCTGGGGTCTCGTCTATCTATTGGGAAAATATTTAGGACCTGTGGCACTTAGACTTCGTGAGTAACTTTGGGTTGTGCTACCGAGAAGTCGATATTTCCGTCCGAAGCACATGTTCACGCAGCATTTGCATGGCATTGTATTGCATTGCATCATGGCTTATATTGATATGAATTGGTGTTTTACTCGTGATTTGGTTTCGGAGTTGATATATTGAGACTTGGCACATTTGGGACTAGATGCTCTACTTAGGCGATGACGTGTACTTGGCTTTGATTATGTTTGACTTATACTTGTTGTTTTATCTGCCTATCTTGCTTTATTGTCTGAATTGTGTTAGTTATGCTTTGTCAGCTGATGATGCCTACCGTGCGTTGTTTTGTCTTGGCACCGCCTACTGCGTTCCTTTATAAATGCAGAGTATCAGGTTTGGTCTACTTCCATCTCTCGTGGTTGATCGTCGTCATCAGTGTTGCTGCAAGTTTCCAGGGTGAGCACAAGCGTTTCTTTGCCTTGAAGACTCTTCTTATTTTATGTCTTATTACTTCTATTCAGAGACATAGACAGATTCATGTATTATTATTCCAAACTTGTATTTATTCCTTTTAGATGCTCTTGTATGATTTAGACTAGACCCTGGGGGTACTTTTCGTATTCCGAACTATTTCTATTATAATTTATTATGAGACTTATGTATTTATTCTTTCTGCTTGCTCAATTAATTATTTGTCTTTATTTATCATCGGGTTAAGGGTTTACTTACCGAGGTGAGGAAGGTAAGTGCCCGCATGACTTATGTCAAAATGGGTCGTGATAAGTTGGTATCAGAGCCCTAGGTTACCCGGTCTATAATACAAGAGCGTGTCTAGTAAAGTCTCGTGGATCGGTACGATGAGCTCCGTACTTATCTGCGAGAGGCTATAGGACATTTATGAAATCTCACTTTCTTTCCTTCTTTCGTGCTACTTTATTCTAATTGGTATCTGGAAAGATCAAATTGGTATCTGACTCTTATCTCTTCTCTCACCAATGGTGAGGACTCGAGCTACTGTGGCCCGAGGTTAGGTGCCAGAGCATGCAGCTACAGCTGGCACCCGAGGGCGAGCGACAACCAGAGGGCATGGTAGAACGCCCAGCCAGGGGCAGGGCTCCTGTAGTGGGATAGTGCCAAGAGAGATCTCTATCCCCTAAGCCTGAGGAGGTAGCTCCAGCCTGGAGACACAGCCTCAGGTTACTTCTGATCAGGCCATGCATGATACTATGGCCAGGGTTTTACTTCAGCTCGATGCCCAGTAGGCGGCAACTGGTGTTAATACACCTTGTGGGGGTTCACAGACTAAAGTTGGGGCGCAGACTCCTGAGTAGGGACCTACTCGGGTAGAACATCCCGCTGCAGCTATGGCTCCTCACATTAATGTGATACCCGCTCCTGGTGATGATCATAGGCCCATGGAGGGCGCTGTTATTGTTACACCTCAGAAATTCTGGATGTGTTGCCTTGTGGATAGGCTAATGTGAGCTTAAGGTAATTATGAAATCCTTATGAGATTAAGGGAAGCATTAGATAGCTTAAAGTGTATACTATAAGAGTTTGAAGTTATATGAATATATGAGCCTAAGTTCGTTGAAGGAAGTGAAATGTAAGTCATTTTCGGAAGGTTTCCGAACATAATTGAGCTAATATTTATTTAGAAATATCTTGAGGGGCTGTTATAGGGCCTATTGTGTGGTTAATGAAGTGTTATATACGTGTTATGAAGGTTCCACGAGGACTGGAAGTCAAACGAGTCGACGAGAATGAAAATCGGGATTTCCCAGTTGTACGGCCATTTGTATGGACCTTATAAATTATACGGCCCGTATAATGGTCCGTAGGTTTCATCTAGAGAAGGGTGCAACCTGGTAATATTATACAGTCTTATTATACGGACCGTATAAATTATACGGCCCGTATAATTGGCCATATAATCGGGTCGGGTCAGATTTTTATTTTATAAGTATGAACGACCATACTCGTTTCATTTACTTCTTCCAAACTCTCTAAATCTCCAAAACCCTTCTCCAAACATATTTTACCCAAACCCAAGCGATTACAAAGATCAAATAGCAAGAATCAAAGTGTTTATGTGTTAAAAGGCTTCCTAGGGTTGGTAGATTTCAAGAAAAACTTAGACATTGTGGCTAGGGTTTTTTGCACAAGATGATGGTTGTTCCAAAGCTTATTCCTATGGGATAAAAAGGTTATTTTCCATGCTTATTTCATGTTGTTGAGAACGTTTGGCTGTAGCAAAACTTGGGTAGAAGGAGAAAGTGGAAAATGAAGTCTAAATGTAGTTTTTATGATGTTTTTGAGTAGTAGGCTAACTTGAGTAATGATTCTTAGTATAATATGGATATAATCTTGTTATGGAAGGTAGTAATAGTGGTAAGGAATCATTGTATGAAAATGTGCTAAAATGGGTATGGAGTTGTTGGTATGAGTTGAGCATAAGGATAGACTTTAAAGGTTTATTGTAATGTGATTGCTTGATTGTGATATTGTGGATGTTTGGGAGTTGTATTGTAGTATAGTGGAAGTCGATGCAACGGGGAAATCTTTGGGAAATTTTCGTTAGATCATGGGTTATTCTAGTTTGGGTTTAAGAGTATCATTAAGGCTTAACCTTGGTATGAATCCTTCTAAATGTAGATTGCTCTTGTTTCAACGATGAACGTTAAATAGTTAAGAAGATGAAGAGGTATGTAAGGCTAACCCTTCTTTCAATAAGACATGGTTCCTTGGCTATATATATCTGTCACGACCCGACTAGGGCCATGACGGGCACCCGGGGCTAACCACCGAGCGCCACTCATTCTATTACTCATCTGCTTTCGTTCAGAATTCTTATGCTCATAATCGTAGAAAGCTATTTTCATTTGAAACCAATTCACTTTATAAACATGAGCCTTTTCGGCTATCAAAATAATATATATATATATATATATATATATATATATATATATATATATATATATATATATATATATATATATATATATATATATATATATATATATATATGTATGTATGTATACAATGAGAAACTTGTGAGACCATACTACCCACGCTACGCATCTACGAGCCCCTACTAGAATGCTAGACATACGGACGGGACGGGACCCCGTCGTGCCCAAAACATGCATATACATATATACCAAAAGAATAATCAGTGGCACCTCCGGAAAAAGAAGGAGTGCTATCAAATCAGCTAATAGCTCCTACGAATCTGGATCACTTCCCTGCCTACCTGTGGGCATGAACACAGCGTCCAAAGAAAACGGATGTCAGTACGAACATTGTACTGAGTATGTAAGGCATAAACAATAATGAAACATCAATGAAATGAGGAGGAATCAAATGAGGAGCGATCTGTAACTGACTGTGTATCATAAAAGAAATAATGCATGCTGGCTCACTTTCATAATCATCATCATATCATGTATGCATATAAGTATAAGCTGCCCGACCATATAAGTACGGTGTGATAATAATTAGCATTAGCCTGCGTCTAGGCCTCCCGCGTCCGGGGTACCATCTCATGTCGCCCACTAGTGGTGTCTGCCCATGCCATCTAGCCATGGTATATACGCTGCCCGCCTTAGCGGTGACTGCCCGGCCATATAGGCGTGGTGTAATAACATCATCATATACTTATAATCAAATTCTCATCATAATGTACTTATCATAATGCATGCATGGAAACTCAAGGACAACTAGACTTTATCGGGGTGACATAAGGTCATGAACCCCCGATTCCATTATGGAGCATTTATAAACATTCTGTCTCAGCTTGAAGGAATTAGCATAAGGTGAGTGTATATAATGATCAACATCAATAGATTATAGATAGCATCATTAGCTTGATAGGAACATCATATCATGGACTCTAGAATCTTTAGGCTTAAGCTTATCATCATCATTATCTTACTCATAGTGTATCTCTTATCTCTTAAGGCTATTCATGAACAAGGACTCATAATTTTCGTGAAGATAGGAAAATTATGGAGAAGGAGGAAATTCATGCCATAAGACTCATGCCTTAGAAAGAAAGGACTAGCCTCACATACCTTTGTCATTTAACTATTCTATCGCTTGCTCGTTCTCCTTTAATGCACACGTTCTACCTTCAAGAGAATTCGTATCGACATTAGCTAAACGATAATAAGAGTGTGCTTATAAAGATAGAGAAAATTGGGCAGCATTTCCTTTGTTTATACGACTTCCTCCATATTCCATATCAACTCCCAAACATTCATAACAACAATCACAATATCATAAACAACAATCATTATTCATTTACGTTATCCGCATTTCACAATTTCACTTCAAATTCTCCATAATCATGGTCATAGTTCACTATCGCGTTCTTTCATATACAATGCTTATTTCATGTTCTAAATGTCATTCATAACCTACTTACCATCACAATATGTCCATTTTCATGATTCATTCCAACTACTACTCAACAATGACACTATTACCACATTTATGACTCATTTTCTATACTCTTCTATAATACAAGTGTTCCAACTTCTCAAGACCTTAAACAAAATGAGAACACCATAAAACTTACCTTAGATAGTGTAGGAACAATCCTTGAGTGGCAATACTCTTCTTACACCAAAACCCTAGTTCACTTCTCTTGGGATTCCTTGACTTAGATGACTTTAATGTGTTTCTAACTCTTGATTTTTGTTGGTTTGATGAAGTTGATCATCAATTTCCTTTGTGTTCTTGTGGATGAAGAGTGGAGAATATTCTAGAGGCTTCTTGAGTTGTGGAATGGAAATGAAATGAATTAAAATGAACTTGGGTCCCTTATATCAACAATTAAATCTGTCCCGACCATGATCTACGGACCAACATACGGTCCGTATAATTTATACTGCCCGTATGTCTGGCCGTAGATGTGGTCCAGAGAGATATGCCATTCTGGGCTGATTATACGGCCAGACATACGGCTAGTATAATTTATACGGCCAGTATGGTGGGCCGTATAATGCCCAGTAGTTCCAAAATCATTCTCGTCGACTCGTTTGATCTCCGATCCTTATGGAACCTTCTTAACACTCGTTTAACACCTCAATATCAATCTAAGGGACATTATAACTCTTCTTCAAAGCATCATTAAAGCATCATTAACTCGATACTCATAATTCTTGCCCGACACACAACATATGACTTGCTTTCCTTGACAACTTCCTTGTCCTACCTCGAATGTTTTTAAAATATCGATTAAGATCATCAAGTGCTATTTCTTACTTGTAAAAACATCGTATACGTCATGCCCTTCATTGGCCTATTCACTGTACGTTAACGGAAAATTTTTTCCGAGGTGTAACATTCTTCCCCCCTTTTGGAACATTCGTCCTCGAATGTTAAGTCATGAGATTCATAAAAAATTTCGGAAGTTTCCCCGCAATAATATGGCACTACCATCTGTCACAACCCACGATAACATGCCTCACGGGGCCACAACACAATAGCAATATAAGTTGGCCACACACGACCCATATGCATAAAAGAAAAACATACATACCTCATAATCTCGATGTCTCATCATAGTTCTCTTCCGGGGACTGAAATAAGTGCGGATATGTGGATTTCATCTTCTCTTCCGCCTCCGAACTCATCTCTTCTCGATTGTTAGTTTTCCATAAGACTTTGACTGAGGCCACTTCCTTATTTCGAAGTCTCCGCACTCACTGTCTAATATGGCAATGGGCGAACTTCTTCATAGACTAAATTTTTTTACATCTTGTACGTAAATGCATTGGCACAATCTTCGTAGGATCTCCAACACATTTGTGGAGCATTGAAACATGGAAAACTAGATGGACCGATTCAAGTTCTAAAGGCAAGTCCAATTCATAATCTACTTGACCCACCTTGCGGATGATCTTATAGGGTCCAATATATCGAGGAATCAATTTCCCCTTCTTGCCAAATCTCATCACCCCTTTCATTGGTGACACCTTCAAAAATACCCAATCATCGACTTGAAATTCTAAGTATCGCCGGCGATTGTCCATAAGATTTTTGGAGACTTTGAGACATCAACAATCGATCTCGGATCACCTTTTTTCCACGCTTGATGGATCAACTCGGGGCCTATTAATTGTACTTCTCCTATTTCAAACCATCCAATTAGAGACACACGCTTATTTCCATATAAAGCTTAAAATGGAGCCATTTGAATCTTGGAATGGTAGCTATTGATATATGCAAACTCGATAAGGGGTAAGTGGTCATCCCAACTACCACTAAAATCCAGCACACTTGCTCGTAGCATATCCTCTAAGGTCTGAATGGTACGTTCGACTTGTCTATCAGTTTACGGATGAAATGTCGTGCTAAGCTTCACTTGAGTACCCAAACCTTCTTGGAAGGATTTCCAGAACTTGGCTGTAAATTGTGCTCCTCTGTCTGTAATAATGGATATTGGAATACCATGGAGTCGCCCAATCTCCTTGAGGTACAACCTTGCATAATCTTCTGCTGAGTATGTGGTTGTTCGGAAGAAAATGAGGCGTTTTTCGTGAGCATCACGATCACCCATATGGAATCATACTTGCCTCGGGAAGCAGGGTAGTCCCGCAATAAAATCCATATTGATCACTTCCCATTTCTAAGTAGGAATTTCCATGGCTTTACGATAACCTGTGAGCACGATGTTCGATCTTTACTTGCGGGAAATTTGGGCATTGGGCTACAAATTCTGCTATGTCTTTCTTCATACCATTCTACCAATATATCAACTTGAGATCATGATATATCTTTGTCGTTCCTAGATGAATAGAATACCGAGAATAATGAGCTTATACAGGGTTCGTGACAGCCATTCTGCAACATTCGGAACACATAGCACCTCGGTATCTAAGAATCCCATCCATAGAAGTTTCAAATGGAGACTTCTCTTTCTCATGAAATGTATCTCTATGATGGCTCAGGCGAGGATCTTCATATTGCAAAATCTTTCCACACTTCCATAGCCAAGGACGAAGGTGGGATCACTAACACTCTGCCCACTTTTTGAATCGATTAGACGTACTCAGATTAGCTAGTTGGTGGAGCTCATGAATTAATTCTTTCTTCTCGGAGGAACTTCATAAATTTTGCCCATTGATCGGCGGCTAAAGCGCGTCAGCTACTACATTTGCCTTTGAGAATTGGTATAAAATACTCGCGTCATAATCTTTCAATAATTAACCACCGCGCTTCTTGCTTCGATTTAACTTTCCTTTTGTTTGAAAATGTATTGAAGACTCTTGTGATCGTATAGATATCAACATGCACACGTACAAGTAATGTCCCACATCTTTAATGTATGAATAACGACCAATTCAAGATCATGAGTTGGGTAGTTCTTTTCATGTTTCGCGGCTATCTCGAAACATAAGCAATAACTACTGCCGTGCTTTGCGTCAATACCCCTAACCCGATGCCGAAGCATCTGCAATTACACAACATAACCATGCCGCCTTACGGGTATGTCAATGTCGCGACCCGTGCCACCGTCGAGCCGTGTGGGTGTCCTGCAGACACCACGTGTCGTACTGTCGCATCGGTCCGATAAACACGAAGCTAATTCCATTTACACATACATAAATTCATACGGATATGGGTGCCTCGCACGAACATACATATACGGATATACATGCGGGAAACACCGTACGAAGCGGGTAGGGCTATTGTGTCGGACAAAATGGTATATCGCACATACTACGGACGGTCGACAACCCGCGACCGAACGTGTACGGGACCTCTAACATACGAACGAGAATTAGAAAGGGCAGGGAGGCCAATTCCCAAAAGATCCCC
>NC_081347.1:34377171-34414960 GCF_029784015.1 Lycium ferocissimum | reverse complement strand
ATATGGCCGGGTATGATACCATTGCGCCCCGTTGCGTTAGGTATGGATACGAGCCTTGTGGGCCAGGTATGTATAACCACCGAGCCCTATCATGGCCAAGTATGTGAAACATCGAACCCTCATGGTCGGGTATGATATGGATACGAGTATAAATAAATACAAGTACGAATATGTATATGCATGTATGCACATGAGTAAGCATTAGAAATGAAAGGTCCCTATGAAAGACAAGTAAGTAGATATGATGAAGGCCACTAGAGGTACAAATGACTCCATTACCTCCTGATTCTCCCATACGGGATTATTAGCAACAGAGGACTCCGAAAGCGTCTGGTGGATGAGGTCGTACTTCTCAGTGGGGCGGTGCTCAGTCAGGCCGCGGTGGTTCTCATGGTTTTAGAGGAGGATCCCAGATGGTTAGAGGTGGTTCCCAGAGTGCTAGAGGGGGATCCCAGACTGGACGTGATGGTGCCCATTGTTACTCATTTTCGGGTAGGCCCGAGGCAGAGGCCTCGAATCTTTGTGATTTCAGGTACATTTACGTAGTCGTAGGCAACATCTATGTTATTTGATCTTGGATCCACCTATTCATATATATTTGCATTTCATGTCGTTGGTTAGGATTTTCCTTGTGATAGCATAGATATACCTCTTCATGTGTCTACTCCAGTCGGAGATTCTGTGATTGTTGATCGAGTTTACCGATCTTGTTTGGTTACTTTTATGAGGTATGACAGTTAGGTAGATTTGATGATTCTCGATATGGCGGACTTTGATATTATATTAGGGATGTCCTGGCTTTCTCCTTATCATAGGATATTGGACTGTCATGCACATACAGTTACTTTAGCCCTGCCAGGCTTCCTTAGGCTTGAGTGGAGGGGTACTCCTAGTCCCGCCCCGAAGAAGATCATTTCTGTCCTTCAGGCGAAGAAGTTAGTCAATAAGGGGTATTTATCCTATTTTGCTCATGTTCATGATATGACTGTTGCATCTCCACCCCTTGAGTCTATTATTATTATGAACGAGTCCGCGGAGGTATTCCCGTTAAATTTGCCGAGTATGCCACCCGATCGTGCCATTGATTTCTGTATTGACTTGGATCCGGGCACTCACCCTATTTCTATTTTACCATATCAGATGGCACCTGTCGAGTTGAGAGAGCTTGAGGAGCAGTTACAGGATTTATTGAGCAAGGGGTTCATTAGACCGAGTGTCTCCCCTTGGGGTGCTCCTGTGTTATTTGTGAAGAAGAAAGATGGGGCCATGAAGATTTGTATTGATTATTGACAGCTGAACAAGGTTACTATTCGGAACAAGTAACCTATGCCTCGTATTGATGATCTATTTGACCAGCTTCAGGGTGCTTCATTGTTTTTGAAGATTGATTTGCGTTCAGGCTACCACCAGTTGAAGATTAGCGCGGAGGATATTTCGAAGACAGTCGTTTGGACGAGATATGGCATTATAAGTTTTACGGTGATGTCTTTTGGGCTTACCAATGCCCCGGCTGCATTTATGACTTTGATTCATGGTATCTTTAGGCTATTCCTTAATTCCTTCATGATTGTGTTCATTGATGATATCTTGGTCTATTCCAAGAGTAGAGAGGAGCATGAAAGCCATCTTCGTTCTATTCTTAGGTTGTTGAAGAAACATAGCCTGTTTGCTAAGTTTTCTAAGTATGAGTTCTGGTTAGAGTCTGTAGCATTCTTGGGCAATGTTGTGTCTAAGGATGGGATTATGGTTGACCCACAAAAGATTGAGGTTGTGAGGGGTTGGGCGAGGCTCACTACTGTGACTGAGATCCGTAGTTTTATGGGTTTGGCCATCTATTACCATCACTTCGTGAAGGGTTTTGTGTTACACCTTGAAAAATTCTCCGTTGATGCACAGTGAATAGACTATCGAAGGGCACGAAGTATGCGATGTTTCAATAAGTAAGAAATAGCATTTGATGACCCTAATTGAGATTGGAAAGACATTTGAGGTAAGAGAAGAAAGTTGCCAAGGAAGGCAAGGTATACGTTACGTATCGAAAGAAATTTACGAGTACCAAATTAATGATGACTTAATGATGTCTTGGAGAAGAGTTATAACATCCCTTAGATTTTTAATGAGGTGTTAAACAAGTGTTAAGAAGGTTCCATAAGGATTGGAGATCAAACGAGTCGACGAGATCGAGTTCGGAAAAGCTGGGCATTATACGGCCCAACATCGGCCGTATAAAATATGGCCGTATGTTAGGCCGTATATTCAGCCCAGATTGGCAGCCTTCACTGAACCAAAAGTACGGCCAAACATACGGTCAGTATAATTTATACGGACCGTATGTTGGTCTGTGAATTCCAAGCGGGACAGATTGTGAGATATTAATAAGGGGACCAAGTTCATTTCATTTCATTTTATCTTCACTCCCCTTCTCTTTAGAACTCTCTAGAACATTTCTCTACAACTCTCCCACAAGAATTCAAGAGATATTAATGATCAACTTCATCAAACCAAGAGAATCAAGTGTAAAAAACTCATTAAAGTTCATCCAAGACTAGAAATCCAAGTGGAAGTGGAACTAGAACTAGGGTTTTGCTCAAGTGAAGAGTTTCCACCCAAAGTCCATTCCTATACCATCTAAGGTAAGTTTTATGGTCTTTTCATGTTGTTTAAGGTATTGAGAGATCGAAAGACTTGTATTGTAGAAGGAGATAGAAAATGGATCATGAATGTGAGAATAGTGATATTCTTGAGTAGTGGTTTGGATTAAGTCATGATTCTTGATATATTGTGATTATGATTATGTTATAAATGGTGTTAAAAACATGGGATAGACATTGTATATGAGTGAATGTAATAGTGTGTCATGACAATGAATATGGATGATTTGAAGTGGATTGAGAAATATGGATAATGTAGGCGAATAAAGACTATTGTTATGATGTTGTGAATGTTATTATAGATGTTTGGGAGTTGATATATGATATGGGGGAAGTTGTATAAACAAAGGAGATGCTGCCCAATTTTCTCTAGCCTTAGTCAAGTATGCTAAGCTATCGATTTTCTAATGTTAGCATAACTCTAATAAAGGTAGAAACGTGAGCATTGAAGGAGAACGTTCAAGCGATAAAATAGTTAAATGAAAAGGTATGTAAGGCTAACCCTTCTTCAATAAGGCATGGTTCTTTAGCTATATACTCATCCTTTCATGAGTCTATAATGTCTTCCAAATGATTCTAAGTTTAAAGCTACTAAAGCTCATGATTCTTGTTATGATTCGAGTCTACTAAATTCCTTAAATGATGAGTGATCCTCTAAGGATAGATGTAATGAAACGACGATTGTAATGATGTCAAAGATGCTTATGACCTCTTACGTATATGCGTCTATGTATGACTATTGTGTAAAATCGAGCTTATATGACCGGGTATGATATGTATTGCGCGCACACCACTACAGTTGGGTATGGATAACCCTGAGCCTTGGTAGGGCCAGTTATGTATAATCACCGAGCCTTGCCATGGCCGGGTATGTGAAACACTAATCCTTCATGGTCGGGTATGCTATGAATACGGATATGAAAACGAATATGAATACGATTATGAATATGAATATGGATATGAAAATGTAAATAAATATGGATACGAATAAGGATACGGATATGGGTGTATGTACACAAACACGCATTAGAAATGGAAGGTCCCTATGAAAAGCAAGTAAGTGTTTATGACGATGGTTCTACTACCTCCCATATTATGCTATTTCTTCTGTTGACTCTTATGCTTCTATAATGATATTATTTATGCTTTACATACTCAGTACATTATTCGTACTGACGTCCTTTTATTTGTGGACGCTGCGTCATGCCCGCAGGTGGCCAGGGAGACAGGCTTGATCCATAGCTTTATTTCTCAGGGACTACGTAGAGGAGCTCCATTTCATTCGGAGCTACAACTTTTGGTATCTATTCTTTTATGTATATACTTATAGGCATGGTGGGATCCTGTCCCTCCTATATGATGTAACATACTCTTCTTAAAGGCTCGTAGACATGTGTCTATGGTTAGATGTCGTTAGCCTTGCCGGCTTATATTTTGTATATCATTTTGATAGCCTCATCGGCTTATGTACATTTATATGGGCATAGTTGTTGATGGTGATATAAATGCATTGTTGTCCAATGGGATTAGTATGAATAATGGATAGAAAGTATGATTTAGCTATGTGGCTCACCTAGATATAAAAGTGAATGTATGATAAGAGGTGCCCGGGTGGGTTAGTACCGGGTACCCATCATGGCCCTCTGGTTGGGTCGTGACATTTTGCTGCTATTGCATCATCTTTGACTAGATTGACTTAGAAGGAGGTTCCCTTCCAGTGGTCAGATGATTGTGAGGAGAGATTTCAAAAGCTCAAGCTTCTTTTGACTACAGCCCTGATCTTAGCATTACCCGTGAAGGGAAAGGACTTTACGGTGTATTGTGATGCCTCCCGTGTGGGCTTGCGTGTTATGTTGATGCTGAAGGGTAGAGTGATAGCTTATGCTTCCCATCAATTAAAGATTCATAAGAAGAATTACCCTACCTATGATTTGGAGTTGTTGGCCATGGTTTTCGCTTTGAAGATTTGGAGGCATTATTTGTATGGTGTCCATTGTGAGGTTTTCACCGATCACTGTAGTCTTCTGCATGTGTTTACCCAGAGAGATCTTAATTTCAAGCAGTGCCGATGGATGGAGCTCCTGAAGGACTATGACATCTCTATTTTGTATCATCCCGTGAAAGCCAATGTAGTGGCTGATGCCTTGAGTCGCAAGGCAGTGAGTATGGAGAGTTTAGCTAGATCGATTATTTTTGAGTGTGCGTTGGCCATAGAGTTTCAGACTCTGGCCAACAGTTTCGTTCACCTTGATATTTCAGCCTCAAGCAAGATTTTGGCTTGTGTAGAGGCGAGGTCATCTTTATAGGATCAGATCAAGACTCATCAGTTTGAGGATGCTCAGTTGAGCAAGATTCGAGATAGAGTTTTGAGGCGTGAGACCAAGGAGGTTGTGATTGATTCTGAAGGCATTTTAAGAATTAAAGGACGCGTGTGCGTTCCTCATGTTGGTGATTTGATTCAGTTGATCTTGTCTGAAGCTCATAGCTCTCACTATTCCATTCATCCGGGGGAAACTAAGTTGTACCGAGATCTAAGACAGCACTATTAGTGGCATCGAATGAAGAGGGATATAGTTGATTTCGTGGCTAAGTGTGGGAATTGTCAGCAGGTAAAGTATGAGCACTAGCCACCCGGTGGTGTGCTTCAGAGGATGCCCATTCCCGAGTAGAAGTGGGAGAGGATTACCATGGATTTTGTTGTTGATCTTCCGAAGACCCTGGGATAGTTTGACTCTATTTGGGTGATAGTTGATCGGTTGACTAAGTTTGCTCACTTTGTTCTAGTTCAGGTTTCCTATACCGCAGAGAAGTTAGCCAAGTTTTATATTCAGAATATTATGAGATTGCACGGGGTTCCTATTTTTGTTGTATTTGATCGGGGTACTATCTTCACTTCCCGATTCTAGAGGGCGTTTCATGAGGAGCTGGGTACCCGATTGGATCTCAGTACAGCTTTTTATCCCCAGACCGATGGCCAGTTTGAACGAACCATTGAGGTGATCGAGGCCATGTTGAGAGCGTGTGTTATTGATTTTGGTGATCATTGGGATCAGCACTTACCATTGGTAGATTTTGCGTACAATAACAATTATCATTTGAGTATTGGCATGGCGCCTTTTGAGGCTTTATATAGCAGGAGATGTAGATCTTTGTTTGGCTGGTTTGATGGGTTCGAGGCTCGACCTTGGAGTACGGATCTGTTGAGAGAGTCCCTTGATAGAGTGAGAGTTATTTAGGCCAAGCTTTTGGCAGCTCAGAATCGGCAAAAGATGTATGCGGACCAAAAGGTCTGAGATTTAGAGTTCTTGTTGGTGACCAGGTTCTATTGAAGGTTTCACCCATGAAGGGTGTTGTGAGGTTTAGTAAGAGGGGCAAGTTGAGCCCCAGGTATATTGGTCCATTTGAGATTGTTGCCCGCATGGGTGGTGTAGCTTATGAGTTGGCATTGCCGCCAAGTATGGCAGGAGTTCATCCGATTTTTCATGTTTCGATGCTGAAGAAGTACTATGCCAATGGTACCTTTATTGTTCATTGGGATTCTAAGTTACTTGATGGGAATTTGACTTATAAGGAGGAGCATACAGCGATCTTGGATAGAAAGGTTCGAAAGTTGAGATCGAAAGAGATTGCTTCTGTGGTGGTACAATGGAAGCACCGTCCTATTGATGAGGCTATCTGGGTGACCGAGTCCGACATGCGTAGCCCATATCCCGCTTGTTCCTGATTCAGTTATTTCCCGCTCCTTTTCTCTTATTCGCTCGAGGACGAGCGATGGTTCAATTGGTATATGATGTAACGAGTAGTCTTTTCAGCATTTTCGCCCCTTCCCGAGCATTGATTAGCTCACTTTTGATCGAGTGGACCGTTGGCATGCTCCCCAAGCTATCTAGGCTTGATTAGGGCAACTTTTTGGCAAAATATGAAATTTAAGTGAAAAAAAGCTGACCCAAAGTTGACTTTTAGGTAAACGGATCTTTTTTGGAATTTCGTAGATTTTGAGAGGTCCGGATGGTCGTTTATAACTTATGTGTACATTTGTTCTAATTCCCAATGCACTCGGATGCATTTTGGGACTTGTATTGGGAAATTGGAAATGGGGTATTAGGGGTTGACACGGTCAACGAGACCTCTGTTGGAAATTTTGAGGCCACGGGTGCGTTCGTAGCGTACTTTTATGTAGATCTGTGTATGTAGTTTGTGAGCAGATGGCCTCGGGAGTGGTTCGGGATTTCATTTGAGGCTTAGAAAAATTAGTTGGATTCTGGTGCCTGGTGTCCCAGCAGCACCGCTGTTATGGCTGTGTGACCACTAGGGCGGCCAAGTGTTATTAGCCCAGACAGCTGGAACGGTATGTTGGGCGCTGTTGCGACGCCGCCGTTGCGGCCCCCTTATCACCATGACGGTAACGGGCCTATTATTTCATTAAGCGTGTCTTAAATAAGCCCTTAGTCTATCATTATTTCCCATTTCGAAATTAGAGCTCTTGGGGACTGTTTTTGGAGATCATTGGAGAAAACTCTTGGAGGTAAATCTTGTTAATCCTTTTACTATTTCATTAATCCTAATCATCATAGATTCCCCTTTTCCTTAGTAATTCCTTAGTTATGGAAGATTAAAAGTGGGTTTTTATGAATGATCTATCTAGGCTTATTAATGGTGAAATTGATGGGGTTTATGCTAGATTTTGATGAATCTAAGGTTGTTAATCATATATCTTCCATTATAAGTGTTGAATTTCTGAATCAAAGAGTTAGGGTTTATACCCAAAATTGGGGGTTTTACTTCAATTCGAAATTGGGCGATTCCATGAGTTAAATCAGTAATTAGTTGTTGGCTTATGATCACCTAGTGCTTAATTTGATGTTTCACTCCCGAATTTCCCGTTTGACCTTGTAGGCCCCATTTCCCCAAATTCTAGGGTTGGATTTGACCTAAATTGAATGATAGCAATATTAGTATCGTTCTTCTTGATTTCTAATCTAGATTTCGAATACGCCTAGACTTCTTTGATCTTGAGGCTCAGCGGAAGGGGAAGGCGATAGAGTGATTTGTTGGTGTTCGCTTTTCGGCCATCCAAGTAGGTTATGGCTTACCCTTGGTGAGACTTCGTATAGATAAGCGTATATTTAATTTATATCATTCGAGAAAGTATGTAAACCTTCGGGTACGAAGTTGGGTTGGATATTGTCTTAGGTTGGGCCCTGTTGCGTGATTTGGGACTAGCCACCCCGTTGTGTTGTGATTTGATTGTTCTATTGTGTTGGCTTGATGCCACGTGTCGTTGGTAGATATTGGAATCTGTTGTTCCATCTTGATTATGATATTGTTGGCGTACCCATTGTTGGTACTTGTGACTCTAATATAGTGTTGATTACCCATTGTTGGTACTTATGACTCTGATATAGTGTTGATTACCCATTGTCCCTCACATATTGTTTGGTGGACGCACAACCTCTAACAGGAATTCAAAGACAGGTGTGTGCACCTCATGTTCTAAATAAATATGCAGACCGTGTGAAAAGTTTTTGTACTTGGTTCCGGCCCAATATACCGAAGTTAAAAAATAGCAACCCATCTAGAACTTATAAATCATCTCACTTTGAAATTACTTAAAATCTCGAAACCTCATTTTGACTAAGCTTCCCTCTGGACAGCTCCATTCTACCAAACGATCTGTAGTGAAAGTCCTACAGTCATCATCCTCTTCAACGGAACAACAAGCTTCCACTTTCATCAACCCACTATATCCCAGCATAAAAACACTACAGCAAGCCATATTATCCCTTAGTCATCCACTTTAGGGATACCGGCAACTGAAATCCCAACCTCCCAAAGTCAATAACCTAAGAGAACCAAAGGAAAAGCGTGTTCTCAATTCGACACATCCATGATATCCTTCTATGATCATTCTGATGTCCTAGAGACTCCTAGCAGTCTATCCGAAATAAAAGGAGAAGAATATAAAAGCCTAGCGTGCAGAATGTCGGAATCACGAGAAACCTACTATATCTGCCCTTTAGAACAAATAAACCCAGTGGTTATTCCAAAAATTTTGATTGTAGAGGCAACAGGGGCAGCCCATGTAGTAATCTCCATGAGCGAATTGAAAATGGATAAAAATATACTAGAAGAGGAAATCGAGGAAGCTCACAGTAAGGGGGAACAATTGCAAAAATCTATAGATGAAATAGACATGCATGCTAAGGATAGGGTAAGTTTGCTGGTATTGGTAATGAAATCGAAGAGAATGATGAATTATTTGAAACTGCAAAACCAGTAAAGGAGATAGTGGTTGAGGTACTAGAAAGTTTGGATGAGGGAGAAGCAAGAGCACCTGAATTAGATAGAAACCCTGAGCATTCTGTAAATACCATGGAATAGTTCCTCACTGCCGAGTTCCAGATGTCCATGGAATAGGTAGATGAACCTGGTCAACCAGAAGAGCAGGCACCATGCCCCAATTCATACAAGGCAGAATCAGAGAGTGAAACAAATTATGACAGTGACGTGCTCATTACAAAATTTGTGGGAAAGAAGGTTAGATCCCGCTCAGAAAGGCATCAGGTGAGCCTGTGCTAAAGTCCAATGAAAAGGCAACGGAACATGAGAGTCCCTCTACTGGTACGGAAACCCACACACCAAAGGGCGGAGGGAAGCTAAAGAAGAACTAAGCAAAGCTATGATGGCTAGTAAAATAAGTGCTGGATAAAAAGAAAAGACTACCAAACCTGTCTCAGCCTCTGACATTAAATCAACAAAGGAATTAGAGCCTACAAAAGCAGAAAAAAGGGGAAAAGTAAAGATACATGGACCTCCAGGTGCAAAGCTGCTACTGCAAAAGGGAGGAATTCCAAGCTTGGTTCCACAAGAGAGAAGGGTAAGTTCAAATTGAGGGATGAATCAATTGAAAGCAAGCAGGATGAGACAATTAAGTTGGAAGACCAAGACCTTAAGGACATCGAAAATTATCATGACCCAGAGGATTCAAAGGAGCGAACAATCAGAAGGGTGTTAGCTATTCAAAGACAATCAGTACTCAGAGGTAGGGTAGTTACTGGTCATGGGGGGCTCGAAATGGATGTGCTTTTAGAAAGAATTAAGTATCAGGGGTGGAGCAATTTATTTCTTCAGAGAAATGAGAAGTGAAGGATGTGTAAGTTCCAGAATTCTATGTCAATGCTACCTTTCAAGAGGAACAACTCACCAGCAGTGTAATGAGAGTTAAGATCATGTTGAATGCTTAAGTGCTGGGGGAAATTCTGCAAGTGCCCTCTCAGGGATGGGCAAGGTATGCTAAGATTGAGTGGCCTTCTCCACAAGGAATGGAAAGTCTTGTGGAGATGATGTTGACACCACATTTTTAACCTTCCCGTAATTTATTTTAATTAACCAAAGTCCCTGGATGATAAACAAAGTGAATCATGCGTTTTTAGAGGTCAAAATGATTTTATAAAATTATTTAGGTAAATATTTTACCATTCTTATTGGGTAAAATAATTCCTATAATATTATAAATCATTTAGGAATTAATGGGTACATTTTGTGACAATTGTGACCTATTTGCTAAATTTAACCAAAAAAGGGAAAAGCAGTTTAAATAATTATTTGATTGATTAAATTGTCAAAACCCAAATTAGCAAATATTTTAATCCCTTTAATCCAAGGAATTTGATTACTTAAAAGAATTGACCATTTTACCTTTCAATCCTAATTCTGTATAACTAATATGCATTGGCACAATTTGGTAGAATTAATCATAATTATTTCTAGTATTTAATCATGATAATTAGTTGATTAATCAATCATGGTCATTATTGCAAATTGAATTTTAATTGTTTAATTATTTTTGTTATGGCCACAATTAAATTAACCAATTCGTGGTTTAAGGATATTGGAGTCATTTTGTAAAATTAGCCTCTTACTGGCCTTGATTGAAATAACCAAATTCATTGGCTCAATTTAATTAAGGTCATTAGTGTAATTTAATTTTAATTTTGCTAATTACGCCAAATATGCCCATAATTGAAATAATCAGTCAGATTAAAATCAATCAAGGACACATTCGCAAAATTAAGCCAATTTATACAATTGGCCGCTTTTTAAATTATTTAATAGGTTAATTATATCCTAATTTGATTATAATTGAAATATCATGAACAATAATCGATATTTTAGTTTTGCCCATTTATTAAATTACCCACTTTACCCTTAATATGCATATATATATACACACACACGTATATATATATATATATATATATATATATATATATATATATATATATATATATATATATATATATATATATATATATATATTTAAGCTTCGAGATTTAGGCTTCTCAAGAAAATTTAAGGCTTAGCTTTTTAAAAAGATTTTGAGCCCTTTAGTTCTAAAAACTTGTGTTTTTGTTCTTCTTGTTTGTGTGGCTGAGTTTGGGATTTGGGAGCACAACAGGCTTCAAATTCATTCTTGTTCATGGCTGCACCCTAAAAAGGTAACATTTTAATCTTGTTATTTTCAGTAGTTTTTTTTTATGTAATAATACTCTGTTTGCTGTTACTTTGTTTTGGGTTTGATTAGTGGTAATTTGCTACCCTAGTAATGCTTAAAATTCATCAGGAGCTTCAGATAGACATTACATTCCTGTCCTCACTAATGATATGCTTAGCCTTAATAGTGGTTGTTAGTATGAACTAAATGTGTGTGCCTAGATAATTTTTATTGATGTTGCTCCATTGGTAAAGATGTACAGACTGAGGTATACTTTATTAGATGCTAAGGTTCCTGTTTGGCTGTTCATCATTTAAACATAATGAAGTATAGTCATATGATTGACATTAGTGACTTTAATAACCTTCTAG
Source organism: Lycium ferocissimum (assembly GCF_029784015.1). NCBI lineage: Eukaryota > Viridiplantae > Streptophyta > Magnoliopsida > Solanales > Solanaceae > Lycium > Lycium ferocissimum. The sequence continues at coordinate 34,403,444 of NC_081347.1, read as the reverse complement.
ATTAATATTAATCTTGTTTGAATGTGTGAGACTGCTAAAGAACTGTGATGATCCATCTTGAATAGTTTAAGGTAGTTGCTAGTTTGTTGATTGGATTGTGCCATCCTGGAGTCTTCAATCTGCTTTCCTGAGCCCATATATACTTTGTTTATGTCATAATTAGTTGTATAAGTCATGATTAGGATAAGTGAAGAATCATGATTGGGGCTAAAACAAGACTTAATGAGTCTAAGCATACTTATATGAGTCTTAAGATCTGGTCAAGGTACTAGAATGAGATCTAATTACATTTGAATAGGCCTAAGTCTACCTAAGTCTGTTTAATTATGTCCGGATTGGCCTAAAATGACTTTGAATAGTTGTCTATTGTACACTGAAGGTAAATATAAAGCAACCAGTACCCTTGAACATGATATAGAAATCCAAAAAGGAAGATTGAGACCAAGGCATATATGTTTGGTACAATATGCTCCCAAATAGTTCATTAAAGGCTAGTATAGGCTCATGAAGCTGTAGCATCACTTAGGTTGAATTAGGACACCTACATACTACTAGGCTAATTATGTGACATAATTGTTTATTTGAACATAACCTAGTCTAGCTTTTTATGTCACCAGACCCTGCTCGCTCTATATCTGGTCCATGGCTGAGTCTTCAAAGAGGTCTAGCAACACTAAAACGTGATTGATATTGTTAAAATGGTTAATCCACCAATGAAATGCCACTACTTGGGTCTCAGGGTTGATGTTCAGCTTGAAACCTAAGTTTATAATGTTAAGATGTCAAGTTCTTCAAAGAAATAATGTCAAAAGGTAATTCAAGACAACTTCATAATTAAGACCCTAGGTTGAGTTAATTAAAACTACCAACTTGTGTGGTCAACTAGGTGTTTAGGCGGATTTGATTTAAAGGTAGTGTTAAACTAAATCTTAACCACTAGGTTTTAGTGGTTGTCACTGGGTATGAGGATGAGGTAAGGAGTTGAGAATGCCTTAGGAGGTATGAACTGGAAGTACTGACCAGTTGAGCCTTTGCTCCCTTTTTACTAAAAGCAAGATTCAGGAAATGGCTGGGAAGGTGATGACCTCACCATGTCCTGCTTCTCTTTCAGGACCCTGAGGTCCCCTTTTCCTTCTGACTCTCATCCCTATGGCTGTGGGATACATGGAGGCCTTATGTTTGGTTAGGAGGGGTTTAACCATTCATGAGAGGATCTTTGAGATCTTATGCTACCAAAACCAAGCTAGAATAAAGTATGGGGATTATCACATTCTCTGTCATGACCAAAGGGATTAAAAACTGCACCATGACTAGAATTCTGGGGGAAATAACTTATCAGGACTAGATTCATGCCTTAGATTTCAATGTTTCTTGCTTTGTGTTGTTTAAGAGTGGGCATGCTCAATGAAAACAATTATGACATGTCCACGCTTGAACTGTTTGAATTTTTTACCTGAATCCTGATAGCTTACTCAAATAAATGCAGTATTATCATGTAGCTGCCTCTGCTTGTTTGCATCCTTGAGAACCCTGTTTGTATGATTATTCATCATTTCTTGGCTATTCAGTTGGTATATACCTTTGTAATTTAGTTGAACAAGGATTTGTGACATGGTTGGGTTTGTTGAGTACTCAGACCATTCTGTGATGTTTTTTTAATATATACATAAAAGCTAAAAATGACCCTTTAATTTATCCTATGTCCTAGTGTGAGCTTAATTAAGCCCTGATAACAAAGAATGATCCTTATTTATACCTAAATAACCTGGTCTGCTTGTAAGTATTTGTATCTATGTTTGAGGAACACCTATTTGTGAACAACTTAAGTGGCAGGACCTCATATAGTTCCAAAGGACCATAGGTGAGCTAAAAGTCACATAGCTTATGAGGGTCTTTTTTTAAGAAGATGTTCTGAGGAGAGGGTTAAGGGAGAATCAAAGTAATGCTTAGGTTCATAACACCTCCTCTCCATATAAAGAGCACCCTGGCACTTCTATGGCATGTGGAATGCATGCTCACCATATGAGGACCTTGGGACCATAGAAACACTGTCACTAAACCTAAGGGGACTCAAGTTGTAAAAAAACTACCATTAATGAGCAACTAGTTATGTTTAAATAAAGAACCTGAGTGTATATGTGCTTAACTTGGACACAGATAGGAAGGAACACAAGAGAAGTATAGAACTTAGAGTTAAATGTTAAAAAGCAGATTGTCACCATTTAATAACTTGACCGCAATATTAAAAGGCAATCTTGCATCCTTCTTACACACTTAGACCTATTTGCAATCTGTTTATACCTGTGCCATGGTTGTTGAAACTACAGTTACTCATTTGTGTGCTACACCTTTTGTATGTGTCAACTTGAACCAAAGAAACATGGTCCTATTTGCTTTGCCCTGCCATGATCACTCAGATTATAAACTGTTATTTCTGCATGTCATCATGTTCTGCATATGATCACTTGAGTTCAGGGATACCTGAGTTCAGCCTATGTGCCTGTTTGCCTGGTTATGTCTGAATCTCACATATGTCCCTTTTATGTTTTCCATTATGTGTAATGCCTTGTGCTATCCCTATGAGCATTAGACCTGCAGTTTTTCTTCCATCTATGCTATGTCTGTATGTTTTCAATTTGCTTATAGGTATACTACATCCCTATGTTTCCATTTGCTTCTGCCCACACCATGCTTGTTTGTCCTTATCTACTTCTAGTTTTGCTATGACTGAGTACACTAAACCTACTTCTATCTGTAATAAGTTCATGTATGAAGGAGGGATTTTGTTGTACTTATGGCTATATTGGCTGGAAAACTAAGGTGGCTCTTAGGGGCTGGTCTTAAGCCTTCTCCTGGTGTCCTGCCATGCTGGAGGTTCATGAAACCTCTTGGATCTTGTGCGGCATCAAGAATAAAGATGGTGACGACTCTCCCCTCTTACCACCTAAATCCCTACCTATTAAAGCCCAGTAGCATAGATGCGGCTATATTAATTGCATGACCCTTGAATAAATTTTATATATATGTGCGCAATTGCATTTCAATATGTGATAAGTTCAGAAAATTATAAACTAACTGGGGTCTTTTGTTTCTTTTCCCCTCTACTACTGTATGGCCATTTGGGCCGAGTCACATACCAACCCGTTGGACCAAGGCCCAACAGGAAATTCTTTTGAGTCACGATCGAGCCCAATGAAGAAATGGAAGCTAATATTATATAAGCGTATAGAAGGCCCAGCCATGGGTGAAAATGGCCAACTAGGGGCTTGGTATGCCCCTAGCCTGCCCCTCCTTCTTATTTATTCCGCATTTTTATCATGCTTGAATTTGTTGTATTTGTATCTACATTAATTGTAAAAACTCATATATGTTATGGGTACCCTTATTGTTTGAACTAGCCGTCTTAGGACAACGGTGTTCACGCCGTTTAGTAGACCTCTAAGTCCCCCCCAAACGAATTTCAAAATCTAGGTTTAGTATAACAATTTCTCAAAAACCCGAACGGCTAACCAACAAAACAATTTTGATACAAGTTAAAATGGGAAGGCAAAAAAAAAAGGGATTTTCAAAGATTATGATTATTGCAACACTTTCCTTTAAAATTAGATCAATTTTCTTTCAAGGAATGCCCTTCACAATTAAGTTACATTTTGGATCGAATAACTGAATCAAAAATAAAAGTTTGCATCACACCCTATGGTAGGAAATAAAGATTTTTTGATCAAAACCCGTCTGGAACAAATGAGTAAATTTTGGGCCAAGTCCGATGTAAAGCTAACTTTTTTTGAGTTAAACCTCAGACGGACTTTTAGAAAGAAAAGAATGTAAAAAATAAGAATTCGGGCCAAGCCCAAACTTGAAAACGCCCTCTCTAACTGAATCATATTTTTAGGCTTCAAGCCCAACTAAAAGAAATCAATTTTATATCCACGGATTCATGATCAAAACAGACCACTTTCTAAGTTAAACATATTCAAAAAAATAAGAAAAATACGTTCACCAAAATACAAGGTTTTTAGGATAAGATGTTCTAACTACACGAATTGACCCGAAGCCAAGTATGAGGATTAAACATGAATAAAAAGGGACATATATACCTATATAGATATAATATAAAAACCAAAACGTTATTTTTTACTTTTTATAAACAAATACTATCCCTATACGTAAAAGAAAATTATTAGCATCCGGATATTATAAATCCGAACTTAAATACCCTGTATATAAAGGGGATATATTCAATTCTTTTCAAAAATTAAATGATATGCAAGAAATGAAAAATTTTATAAATGCGGGAATAAACACTAAATAAACAGTTCATGCAAATACTCATACATTGGAATTCGAAGGTCAACCGTATAGTACGGTCCTTAATACTGGGGTGCCTAACACTTTCCCTAGGGGATCATTAGAACCCTTACCGAGAACTTTGCATTACAAAGGTTTTTTCACGACGTTTGAATAAACCCTTCAAAACTGGTTTTCCTAATTTCCTAAAAATTAGGTGGCGACTCTTTTAAAACAAAGTCCGAAAGAGCAACAACTAATTCGAAGTAGCTTTCCGAGCGCTAACCCCACCGGCTAAATGCGAGCCGTTGTAGATGACACAAAAATTCTCAAGTAACCCAATAGCTAAACAACATAAGAGAGTACCAAAAACTTAGATGCCTAAGTTTTATCAACTGTATTTCGAAGATCTGCATCACATGATAGTACCAAGGAAGGAATGAAGGGCTGAGAAAAGTTTCTTGGACATGATATTTATGGAACTTCTTGATACCAGGGTCCAGATTAACCTGCCCAGTCTCATGATTCAACATATGCACATGATCTCTCTTCAGGCAACAAACGGGCATGGACTAACATATGGGTTTTGGTTGGGTGACATCTTTGACAACTTTGCAGTACCTATCAATGTATGGCAATATAAGACGACAAAGGACGTCATTTGGGTTGTGGAACAAGGTGATCAACCTGTTCCAATCGAGAATACAGATGAAGAGCTACAAATGTTAAGGAATCATCTTGCAGACAAGGAGGCAGAAATTGCTGCTTTAAAGGAAAAACAACTCTACAAACTGGGGAAGCTACAAGCAAGAGAATAAAGCACTGAATGCCTAACTTTTGGGTCTACAAACTGCACTGGATAAGGAACGGAAAGATAATACAAGGACTATTCAGGAATTGGTTGTTGCACTTACCAAAGACACCTCCTCAACCTTAAAACCATCTTCTTTGTCTTACCTAGGAAGTCACATGTGTCCTATGTGTATTTCCTGTTTTTATTTTTGCTTTTCATTGGTTTGGGTATTTGTTTAATATATTTAGGTATTCATGAGATCTACTGTCATGTGCTATAAAAGTAATTGAATCAACGACTGTTGGTCTCTTTTTAATGATGCCAAAAGGGGGAAGTAGAAACTAAAAGAGTAGTGCACATACACATACACGCCACACACCTTTTGTTCATTAACCTATTTCAATTGAGCCAAAAGAAAGAAACCTAATTGGTTGAAATAGGTTACATACACAATAACAGGCTACATAATACAATACTCTCAATGTGGGGTTTGTCATCATCAAAAGGGGGAATTTGTTGATTAGAGGTGTGAAGTTTTGATGATTGACAAAACAAAGACAGACAAGACATTATTGAACTAGGTGCAAAAGAATTATCTATCCATACAAAGATACATCATGAATGATTACAGGTCATCAGGTGTAGTCGATGAATGACCAGTTGCAGATACAGAGCCACATAGATGAATGAAACAAGTCTGACAACATGTTCCAGCCAATATCTCCGAAGCAGTTCAAAGGCAGATGCATGATGAAAAAGATTGGTGGAAATGGTATATGAACATATTCAACTCATACAGAAGCATATATCAGGGATGGACGAACCAGGTGGATGAAACAAGTTCATGAACATGTTCCAAACAAATCCTGTAGCAACAAGGAATTTGTAGAAGAATTATGGTAAAGACTTGGTCAAGTATGAAAGATTCCTTGGCATATTTTTCGAGATTAGGAAGCCTCTACAAGGAAAATAAGTAGACTCAACAAGGAAAGAATCCAAGTACAACACAAAACCTCATTGCGTGTTATGGTCCAACAAGGAGAAGGTTTGTCACCGACACATGGAGCTTCAATTGTTATAAATACCCTGGTCTTACCAAGAAGAAGTTTCCGCACCCTCAAAGAGAGAATTCAGATTATTGAGCTATCAGATGTCATATCAAGAATATTCAAGAATCCAGGGTTGCGTCCCAAGTGCAAGACGTATTGGAGGAGTTGTTCTACTGTATAATGTTTTACAGTCCTTAAGTCTAGAATCTTGTATTATTTTTGTTCTATCAAGTTGTATCTTCATCAAATTATTTCGAAGCCCAAAAGTAGATATAAAACATTGTAACTTCAAGTAGGATTTTACTACTTCAAGATAGCTTGCTAGTCAGAGGTTGGGTAGCAAAGGTGAGGTAGGAATTAGGTTGCAGAGTTTGTAACTTAATTTGCAGTTGGCTCACAGTTGTAGTGGAGTTTGGGGGAAATCCTACAGGTCTTTAGGTCATGCTTTTTATTGCCCTTGTGAGCTGGGTGGTTTTCATGAAAAGATATTATGTCCTTTACCTTCCTGTTTGTTTTTTTCTGCAAACACGTTCATAGAATAGGTTAGGTAACGTGTTCTGCCCATAGACGAAACGTAGGTACACATTGGGGCAGACACTTAGGTCTTACAAAGCTAACAAGCCTTTACCTGTTATAGTGTTATTTTTTATTTGTGCATGTTACATTCATGCCTTCTTATAGTATCTAATGCATATCACAGTTGAGGATACATATGATGATGCCTGAGGGGAAATAGTTCTGAGTAGAGTGATGCAAATGATAGCTGAATGGGGCTAATTATTGAGATTGATATCCTAATAGGCTTAGAACCCAATAGGAAAAAATTTCAAATGGCATATTAACCTCTTGAGTCCCATATGAGTCACACATCCCTATTAAAGGAGCGTGTGTATACCAGATGCGTTATGGCCTTCACATTGCATTACATTCCGTATCAGATCATTTTCACCTACTCTCTTCTTATTTGCTTAATTGAAAGAACTTTATTAGTTCGTGATTATCTATATTGGCTTTTTATCTGGATATATCTACTTGATCTGTGGAAACTTACTTGTCCTTTACATGTCGGATTACATTTATATCCTTTAGAGTTAGTAATCGTTAAAGTGTGGGAATAACTATCAGGAAGTCCAAACCTCACCAGTACTTTAGTTTAGGGTCAGTCGACGATGCTGCTGAGTACACGTTCATTCCCCATAATAACTCTACACTAGCTACACCATTTTCTGTGCAGAGTTTGTCCCGAGTACTAATGGACTTCACTGAGTCGTTTGGTCTGAGGGTGTTGATTAGGAAGATCTAGTGGTGATCTTTGTGGATGATTTGCAACACCAGTCTCATTCTACTTTTTACTTATTTCTATCTTTTTTTTACATTTGGAAGAATTGTAATGGTATTCGTAGTAGCTCTTGTACTCTTGACGGCAGGTTTTGGGTGGTATTTTGTTGTTTTCCGCACTTTTATGCATAAAGACTTGATTTTAGTTATATCGTGTTATCACTTACTTTTTATCTTAATTAATTGAATGAATTGGTGTTAATCAATTTTGGATTACCTATTGGGTTGGGAGCAGGTGCCATCACGGCTATTAATTATGGGTCGTGACACCTTGGCAAAGAAGAGCTATTATCTCGAATTTAAAAGCTGAATTCTACCCAACTCATCAACTTAGTACAATGAAAATATACCTTAAGGCTTAAATATTCATGTTTCTCAATTGATGCCGGCTAATAGTTTAATCAAAACACAATTTAGAGATCGTTTGCTTATTGTGGAAACATTTATGCTTAAAATGTCATTGAAACTTCAAATAGGAGAGTGCCACAAGTCAAACTCATCCGAAACTCATCAGAATTTCCCCAACACTTATGGACAAATCCACAATTATCATACGAACTTGATCGAATGCTCAAAACATTGATCCAGGGTTATCATGACCCGATGTTGATCGTGGTCAACTCTAACTCATGAACTAACCTATTTTTCCCGCCAATAGTCTAAATCACACCCGAGCTCCAAGACACTCGATTAGGTCATAAATTACGTTCCAGACCCCATGGAACTATCAAAAAGCAGATCCAAGATCGTTAACCTTTGATGTAGGTCAAACCTTTCCATTTCCATAACTTAAGAACTTAAAAAAAAAAATACTTCTCTAATACACATCTGATAGCCTCGAGAATCATGCCACCCATCCCTGCAAATCAAGAAAACCATATTAGAGCGACTGAAAGCGTCATTTAGGAAAAAAGAGATTTAACTCTCAAAATGACCCAGCGAGTCGTTGCATGAATATTTCAAATATGCAACGTCACAAGCTGATCATTTGGATTTTTCATCTCCCAAACGATGCATCGTGGGAATTGGAATAATTTTTTTGAAATCATTGTTTGAATTTTTAATTTCAATTGCTTTAAGGAAAATACTTAATTCTTTTAAATTCAATATGTTCTAATAAAGTTATATCTTGATTACTTGAAATCAATTACCATATTGTATTAACAACTCCCATTCCGCATCTATATATACATTTCAATGCTCCCCTTCTACTTACTCAATTAGGTAATCATTCATATATTTTGCTCCCATAGAAAGTGCTCATTTTTTCTTAATTTTTTTGTGTGTTACAAAACATCATTATGAATTCAGATGAACGCCAAAGAAAATCCAGAAGAATAGCTAGTTTGTCCACACAAGCAAAAGAATTGTCAATCCTGTGTGATATACTTGTTGCCTAGGGACTAAATAGGGACTAAATATGATTAAGGCAACAGGTATATCACATAGGATAGACAATTCTTATGCTTGTTTGGGAAACCTAGCTATTATTCTGGCTTTTCTTTGGCTTTCATCTAAATTCCTAGTCATGTTTGGTAACACGCAAAAAAGGAAGAAAAAAAGAGCACTCTCTTTGGAAGCAAAATATATGAATTAACACAAAAATTTGAAGGTAGAAGAGGAGCATTGAAATGTATTTATAGAATGCATAATGGACTTTTTAATACCATATGGTACAATTATTTCAAGTAAATCTAGATAATTTGGTCCGAATTTGGTTATAATTTATTTGGAAAATTTGAATTTGGAAGAATTAAGTATTTTCTTAAAATGCTTGAAAATTTAATAGTCAAAGTTCAAGCAAGAATTTCAACAGTTCTATGATTATCCGAAAGAGATTTATAACTTAGTTGGATGGTTCGGACGAAACTCGAGAGGCTCGGGGAGTGATTCCGACACTTGAGTTGCATTATTGTAGAAATGCAAGTAAAGAGTTGGCAACGTTCAAAAAGTTTATTAAACAAGCTCGGGTTCATCATTTGTGTCACGACCCAAATCGAAGGGTCACGACCGGAACCCGGTGCCTTCCTTAACCGAGCACCAACATACTTTACTATCCATTTATCATTAGACTTGTCATAGGCCATTAAGGCTACATTAGTATGCATCCATAGAAGGGTGATGATAGCTTAACTTATGAAAGACAATCAAAAAGTATATATACATACATGCGGGTCAGAAATGTCGTCATGATAGACCGACACATCATAAGGCTTACAAGGCCAACATAACCATAACTACACATAGGACACAGACTGCAAAGCCTCTAAGGAAACATGGTCACTATACATAAGTAGGGACAGGGCCTCTGACATACCTGTAAGATAAAATAACATATAAATAACCCTGACTCGGTAATGCTCTTAGAGGAAATAGAGCTTACCAACAAAAGTTAATATCTCGAGGCAGCCTACCGTTCAGGGTCCTCTACCAGTCTGTTTGAACCTACGTGGCATGAAACACAGCGTCCCCAGGCAAGGGATAACGTACCGAGTATGTAAAGCGGAAATGAAACATAATAGTAAGACCTCATAAAGGGTTGAGATACGAGTCAACCTGAACCTCTGAAGTGCCACTAAGAGCCATGATATGCATAATGATCATACTTATATATAATGTCACTCTATGAGACTATATCCACGCCATAACTCTAACTACTCAACTGCCCCATTGATCAGTGGTAACTGCCCCATTGATCAGTGGTAGATGCATAACTGTTGCGACCGGCCATAGCTCTGTGGTAAATGCATAACTGTCCGACCGGCTGTACCTCGATGGTAAATACATAACTGGCCAATGGGTCGTAGCTCGGTAGTAGATACATAGCTACCCAATCGGCTGTAGCTTAGTGATAAATACATAACTGCCCAACCGGCAGTAGCTTGGTGGTAAATACATAACTGCCCAACCAGTAGTAGCTCGATGGTAAATACATAACTATCCAACTAGCTGTAGCTTAGTGGTAAAGTAGGGATATCATAGTCATGCCCTGATAGATATTGTATATACGAATATAACGCCGTTACTCGTTTACATATGTGCATACAATACATGAAGAGCCTTTTAGGATCATTGGAACATCTTTCGGAGTGACCTATAGTTGTTCACCCTCCGATTACGTTATGAACATTAACATCTTTATCATATGCCTCAATAGGAACTCAGGAACATATTTAGACATGCTTTGAAATACATTTCATAGGAATGAATAACATGGACATCCTTAACTACTAAGTGTAGAACCATTTATGGAATAACATTACGTTTACGTTTCGTTACTGGGATCATGCAAAAAGAAGGAAGGACTAGCCTTAGCATATCTTTGTCGTTTACGCACAACTCAACGTATTATTACTTCAATCTACATTAAAGACAATAGAACCTATGGTTAATGCCATGGAATCACTTATAAACACATTCTAAGCTAGTAGCTCTCCTATTGAAAACTGGGCAGCACCTCCCCTATAACCTTCATTTCCTTCCCATTCAAAATAACACCAACAACGACCAGAACAACATCAACAACAATATTGCCGAGCTACTGCATGAATAATCAGCCAAAATACAGCTTAAAAGCTCACTAAAATAGCTCACACGCACAAGTGCTTTAATCAACAACTTCAAAACAACAACCAACAGTTATACACACTTCTCAATCAACACAACGATACGTCGAGCGGTAAGCTTGATTTATAACTTGCAATTAACTATTTCTACCCTTCTTTTTAAGAATATAATTCACTAATGGAAACCATAACATACTCAGGTTCTTCCTACTTATTTTTAGCCACAACATACTATAAAAACACCTCCCAAACAATCTAACAATCGACAACGACATAACTACGATTTTCAGATTACTAGAAACATGTTTCCAACTTCTTCTTTTTTCTATCAAATGAGTAACACCATCAGCAATACATATTTAGAAGTCCTTTTTCACGATAATTGACCATGAATTAAATTAGAATCAGCTTGATAAACAGCCCATTGTGGCACAACATCAGAAACATGATTTTTCTTTCAAAACTCAAAAGTTCTATCTTCGACAACTTGGCTACAACTTATAAAAGCTCAACCATAATAAGGAGAATGAAAACTCACTTGAAAACAGATAGAACAGCCTTCGATGAGCTTACTTAACTTTGAAATAATTTTCTAATCAACCACAAGAGCCAGAAAGAGGAACTAGCAGCCACCTCAGAAGTTTCGACACTACAATCACTTAGTAAACTTTGATTTCTACCTAGGGTTTGGCTGTTGAATTTAGAGAGAAAATTTCATGAGTTCAATTATGTGTTTTACAATATGAAGTTATGAGGAAAATAGAAGTAAATCAGCCCCTTTAAGGGGTCCCTTGGTTGTGGCACCTTTCCCCTTTCTTTAGGGAATTAATTACAGCCTTTCTTTAGCAAGTAGGTGACACACCTACTTGTCACCTACTAGTTTAATTAGGGCGTGTCACATGCTGGCCATATTTAATTTAAATATGTGTCTCATCTTCGTTTAATAATCACGACACGTGTTAAGTAGCTCAAGCAAGTAGGACGGGAAGTAAGTAGGCGAAGCAGGCATGTCGGGTAAGCAGGCAGCTCGTTTTTGTTTGTCCAATATCCCATTTCTCGCGTTTAAATACATTTGTCAACCTCAATGTAGTCCTGCATATATTGAACGAAAATACGGGATGTAACATCCTTCCCCCCTTAGAAACATTTGTCCTCGAATGTAGAGGTGTACATGACGAAATTAACTCATATTACTTTCAAAAAAATTTGTCAGAGTTTGCTCTGTAATTGTACCTATCCCAACCTGTACGCAGCCCAGAAAATGCAATACAAATGCCACAAAGGGCTACAACAATCAACAATTACTCCTGGCCTCACACAACCAGCCAATATAAATTCCATAATCGAGATCATGATACTCACCTCGTGCCTCCCTATGTTGAATTAACGTGTCTTCCATCTATGCGTTGCAATTAACGTGTCTTTCATCTATGCATAATTGCAACCAACCCCCAATTTGGATATAAGATAGTTCCTTTCATGCTTCCCCATCATGTTGCATTAACATTTATCTTAAACCAAACCAATGTTCCAACCGCTTCCATACCCACTTTACATTAAAAAAAAATCCATCATCTCCAGCCCCTACTAAGCCTTCTAAGGTAAAGTGGCAATATATTATCATTACACAGCCTCTATAGACCTTCTTAATCATTACTAACTTATCCACTGGTATAACTACTCCAAGTTTAACAACTCAGGTGCATACTCAACTTTTAGGAATGAACAGGGTGGCATGTAACAAAGTGGAATCTTGAATCTATCAATAAAGGAAAACTGTCAATATACCTGTATCAATGTCAGGTGGGAACTCCTGATCCTGATGTCTAGTCAAGGCATATATGCGATTCTAACTACCGCCAAAGCCAGATGCTCCACCCCTGCCTCTGCCTCTATCGGCGTATACCTGTTGTCCTCACTCTGAGAGGCTTACAGAAGATGACGAAGCTGCTACTGATCCGGTTGGTTGAGCCATACCACCTCTGTCCCTTATCAGACAATCTCACATAAAGTGACTGGGGTCCCCACATGTGTAGCATACATTAGAACCCTAATGACACAACCCAAAATAGGCCTTACCACATTAACTGCATCGCGGTGGAGGCATCCTCATCAGTGATGAATCCCTCCAATTCTGAAAACCCGAAGCCCTCGAACTCTGACCTGATTCGGAATAAACAAATCCATCATGACGTGGACTCTAAAACTGTGGGAGTGCACTATCGGCAGGATAATGTGGCCTAGGACCACCCCGAGAACCCTCAAGTTGGCTAGCAGACCTTGCCCTCTTATGATAACCCTCATCAAGGTCCCTACGTTGTTGCTGCTTTCGATCCTTCAGGTTCTGAGCATACACCTGGCTATGAGTGATATGCATACTATCAAGAAAAGTGGCCGTAGTACACTTATTAATCGAGTGAGGCTCAAGTCCGATCACAAATTGGTGTACCCAATCTTCCATCTCAGCCACAATCAAGGGCATACCTAGAAAAGGAATTTAACTGAAGCATATATTTCTGCACACTTATATTCCCCTGTCTAAGATCCTACAACCTATCTACCCTCACTTGACAAATCTCCGCCGGTAAGTAATGACACAAGAAGGCCTCCGAAAATTCATCCCGTACTACTGGAGGCTCATTCGGCCCTCAAAATAGCTCCCAAGTCTAATACCATCCCAGTGCTACATCCCGCAACTTATAGGATACTAACTCAATAGCCTTAGTATCACTGGCATGCATTACCCGTAAGGTCATCAACATCTGATCAATAAAGTTTTGCGGGTCTTTACCGGACTTAGCTCCGGTAAACTCTGGAGGGTCAAGATTAATAAAATCCTTAACTCGAGCACTCGCAACCCTATCAGTAGAACCTACACTGGCACCTATCTGGTGCTGAGCCTGAGTGGTTACCAATCTAGTCAACTACTGTACTACACTCTGCATATCCATATCCTCAACATGAGTAACAGGTAGAGGAACTGGAGGTACTGGGTCTGTCCTCAGATCCTCAGGTGCTGGCGGAGTCGAAGAACTATGTGAGGGTATCACACTCCCCCTTGGGGCTTAACTCTGGCCCTCGTTAGCAGCTGGTGCTCTACTTGTACCCTCATCGGCCACTGCCTTGGCCTTCTGACCAGCTATAGCTTTTTTGGTCATAGGCATCGCTGTATATAAAATAAGTCAAGGGTTAAGAATTTCATTCCCTATGACTCCACTCTATTGCACGATCTAATATCAAGATGGAAGGGTAACCATCCTAAATGCCCTGTAGCCTTCTGATTATAAGTGTGATACACAATACACCCATAAAAAAAAACCTACTAGACACTTCTTGAAGACTTCATAGGACAGAGACACCTTTCTGATACCAAGTTTTTCACGGCCCAAACCGAAGGGTCATGACCGGTACCTAGTGCCTTACTTAACTGAGTGCCAATATACTTTACTATCCATTTATCATTAGACTTGTGATAAGCCATTAAGGCTACATTAGTATGCATCCATAGAAGGGTAATGAAAGCTTAACATATGGAAGACTATCCAAAAGGATCTATATACATACATGCAGGTCAGAAAGGTCGTCATTATAGACCGACACATCACAAGGCCTACAAGGCCAACATAACCACAACTACACACAGGACACAGTCTATAAAGTCTCTAAGGAAACATGGTAGTCATGCATAAGTCGGGAATGGGCCCCCGACATACCTATAAGACAAAATAGCATATACATAACCTTGACTTAGTAATGCTCAGAGAGAAAATGGAGCTCACCAGCAAAAGCTGATTTCTCAAGGCAGCCTACTGCGAAGGGTCCTCTACCAGTCTATCTGAACCTGCATGGCATGAAACACATCATCTTCAGGTAAGGGATGTCCGTATGGATAATGTACTGAGTATGTAAAGTGGAAATGAAAAATTATAGTAAGACATCATAAAGGAGAGAGATACGAATCAATTTGAACCTCTGAAGTGCCACTAAGGGTCATGATATGCACAATGATCATAATTATCTATAGTGTCACTCTATGAGAATATATTCACATCGTAACTCTAACAACTCAACTACCTAACAGATAAGTGGTAACTGCCCAAGCACAGTGGTAAATGAATAATTGCCCGACTGGCCATAGCTCGGTGGTAAATACATAACTTCCCGACCGATCGTAGCTCAGTGGTAAATATATAACTGCCTGACCAGTCGTAGTTCAATGGTAAATACATAACTGTCCAACCGGCCGTAGCTCTGTCGTAAAACATAACTGCCCAATCGGCTGTAACTCGGTGGTAAAGTAGAGATACCATAGCCATGCCCGCGTAAATACTGTATTTGCATATATAACGCCATTACTCATTTATATATATATATATATATATATATATATATGCATACAATACGCAAAGAGCCTTTTAAGATCATTAGAACTTCTTTTGTAGTGACCTATTGTCGTTCACCCTCCGATTACGTTATGAACATTAACATCTTTATCATATGCCGCAATAGGGACTAAGGAACATATTTAGACATGCTTTGAAATACATTTCATAGGAATGAATAACATGGACATCCTTAACTACTAAGAGTAAACCATCTATGGAATAACATTGCGTTTACGTTTTGTTACTTGGATCATGCCAAAAGAAAGAATGATTAGCCTTAACATACCATTGTCGTTTACACACAACTCAGTGTATAATCTTCTCATAGCACTTCAATCTACATTAAGGACAATAATACTATGGTTAATTCCATGGAAAGACTTATAGACACATTCTAAGCTAGTAGCTCTCCTATTGAAAATTGGCAGCACCTCTACTATAACCTTCGCTTCTTTTCGATTTAAAATAACACCAACAATAACCAGAACAACATCAACAACAACGTAGATGAGCTACTGCATGAATAATCAGCCAAAATACAACTGAAAAGGTCACTAAAACAGCTTACACGCACAAGCACTTTAATCAACATGCAACGACCCATTTGGTCATTATTGCATTTTTTACACTTTGACCCTTTTCCCGAGCTTATTTAGCTCCCTATTGACCTGAGGTGACTATTTGCACACTTTTTGAGGTATTTAGATTTTGTTCGGGTAACCTTTCGTGAATTTTGAGCTTAAAGCGAAAAAGAGTTGACTCAAAGTTGACTTTTCCATAAACGAACTTTTTTTTTGTAAATTAATCAATTCTGATAGGTCTAGATGGTCATATAAAATTTGTGTGTATATCTGGTTTGATTTCCATTGCCCTCGGATGCATTTTTAGACTTGAATTGGGAAATTAGAATTACGGTATCGTAGGTTGACTCAGTAAACAAGACCTCCGTTGGGAATTCCGAGACCACGAGAGCATTCGTAGCATGTTTTTATGTATGTCTAGATACATGGTATGTGAGCAGATGGCCTCGAGAATTAGTCAAAAAATCGGATTGATGTGTGAAAACTTGGTATAGTTTCTGGTGTCTAGTGGCTGCTTTGGCGGCGCCAAGACCGCGGCGCAAGCCTGATGGCCATTGGAGTGGTCCCCGGCCATTTGTGTGTTTAACATTTGTAGTCGAGGCGTCCGCCTCGAAGCGGTCCGAGTATCGCGGGAGCGGTTGATCGGCCGTGGTAGGTTTTTAAATGATATAAAACCCCAAGTGTTTTCATTCATTGTTATTCCGAAAGTGGTTCATATTGGGAGTATTTCTGGTGGATTATTGGTGAAGATTCTTGGTGGTAAGCTCTCATAACCTTCTTGCTATTTCATTGTTCCTAATCATCTTAAGGATTCATCTTTCCTTGTTAGCCCTTAGTAATGAAAGATTAAAAGTGAGTTTTGATAGATTTTATATCTAGGCTTATTAATGATAAAATTGATGGGTTTATGCTAGATTATGATGTATCTAAGGCTATTAATCATAGATGTTCCATTATTAGTATTGAATCCTTGAATCTAAGAGTTAGGGTTTTTACCCAAAATTGGGGGTTTTGCTTGAAATTCGAAATTGGATGAATCATTGAGTTAATTTAGCAAATGGTTAATGGGTTTTGATAACCTAGTGTTTAATTTGATATTTTATCCTCGAGTTTCTTGTTTTGCACTTGTAGGGTCCGTTTCCCCAAATTCTAGGGTTAGTTTTGACCTAAATTGAATGATAGCAATATTAGCATCGTTCTTCATGATTTCTAATTCAGATTTCGAATATACCTAGACTTCTTTGATATTGAGGCTCACCGGAAGGGGAAGGCTAAAGAGTGATTGATTGGTGTTTGCTGTTCAGCCATCCAGGTAGGTTATGGCTTACCCTTGGTGAGACTTCGTGTAGCGAAGCATATAATTTGATGATATTATCGGAGAAAGCATGCAAACCTTCGGGTATGAAGTTGGGTTGGATATTGTCTTAGGTTAGGCCCTATTGCGTGATTGGGGCTAGCTACCCCGTTGTGTTGTGACTTGATTGTTCTATTATATTGGCTTGATGCCACGTGTTGTTAGTAGCTATTGGAATCTGTTGTTCCATCTTGATTGTGAAATTGTAGTATTTTACGGGTTGATGTTGACACGAGGATAGAGTTCTATATGAGTTGTGCAGTTTTTCCTGATATTATTGGTGTACCCATGTTGAAACCGGTGACACTGATATTGTTGGCGTACCTACGTTGGTACTTGTGACACTAATATTGTTGGCGTACCCACGTTGGTACTTGTGATACGGATATATTATTAGCGTACCTATGTTGGTACTTGTGACATTGATATGTTGTTGGCGTACCCATGTTGGTACTTGTGATATTGATCAGATTATTGATGTTGATACATGCATTGCACACATTCTCATCCATTTATGATACACTGTTGTTACCTTGATGATACTTGATGAAACACTGTGATGAGCTGGGCTCGATTTTTACTTGAGTGACGTGAGAGTCCGATATCCGATGTTCATTCCGAAATCGTGGATTGAGTGGTAGTGGTTGCCGAGGTTGTGCCGGAGCTGTGAGGTACATGGACTCTGCTGGTCCCCCAAGATGGAGTCGGTGAGAACCCCCCGTGGGCAAAGATTCGGGGTCTCATCTGTCTGTTGGGCAATGATCTGGGACGAGTGACACTTAGACTTCGCGAGTCATCTTGGGTTGTGCTATTGAGATGTCGATATTTTCGTTCGGAGTACATGTGTACACAGCATTTGCATGGAATTGCATTGCATTCATACATTATTGCATTGCATTGCATCACGGCTTATATTGAGATGATTAGGTGTTTTTACTTGTGATATTGTATTCGGATTTGACATATTGAGATTTGGCACATTTGGGATTAGATGCTCTACTTAGGCGATGACGTGTAATTGGTTTTGATTATGTTTGACTTATACTTGTTGATTTATCTGCCTATCTTGATTTTTGTCTGAATTATGTTAGCTATACTTAGTTGGCCTATGATACCTACTAGTACTGTGGTTTTGTACTGATCTGCACTTGCTGTATTCTTTTATGAATGCAGAGTACCAGGTTGGGTCTTCCTCCGTCTCCCATGGCTGATAGTCACCTTCAGCATTAGCATCGAGTTTCCAGGGTGGGCACGGGTCATTCGCCGCCTTGAAGAATCCTCTTATTATTATGTCTTACTTTCCTACTCTGAGACATAGACAGATTGATGTATTATTATATTATTCCAGACTTGTATTTATTTCTTTTTGATGCTCTTGTATGACTTAGACCAGACCACGGGTTAATTTCCTTATTCCGCACTATTTCTATTATATATTATTGTGAGACTTACGTAACTATTCTTTTCCCCTTGCTTGATTTATTATTCATGTCTTTCGTTATCGTTGCGTTGAGGGTTCCCTTACCGAGGTGGAAAAGGTAAGTGTCTGCGCGACTAAGTCAAAATGGGTCGTGACAAGTTGGTATCAGAGCCCTAGGTTACCCGGTCTATAATACAAAAGCGTGTCTAGTAGAGTCTTGTGGATCGGAACGATGAGCTCTGTACCTATCTGCGAGAGGCTATAAGACATTTAGGAATTCGAATTCTTTCATTCTCTCGTGCGACTTTATTCAAATTGGTATCTAGTCGATTCCAATTGGTATCTGAACTTCCTTATCTTGATCACCCATGGAGGGTGGGCACTCGTTCTTAAATTCTTATGTGAATGGTTGATCTATGACGTGTGGTGGCTAGGTGCGAGATTGTCATGCCCCAAAACCCACCCTAGACGTGACCAGCATCCGACGTCATGAACAACATTGGAAGAACCTAACGATTCAATATCCAACACTAGAACCCGCAAGGTTCACTACTCAATTACCTGCAGTTTATAGATAAACAACTAACAGATTAAAAAGAATGTCAATTATTAAATCAGCGGAAGTCTTTAATGTTATACAACTTAATCAAAACATAACAAGTGCCCAAAGAGTTACGCAACAACTCCTCAACTACCCACAAAATGAATGTAAACTATGGAGCTTCTAAGAATAAAGAATGACCGTCTAAATCATCGCGACGTAGCCCGGAAAACTAATATAAATAAATGGAATGAATAAATGAGGATGACCCGCGAATGAGCATGTGGGCTCACCAAATCAACAAAGAACAACAAGTTCTCCTAGCACTTTAGTCTCCACGAACTTTACTCTTCTTCGTTACCTAACATACCATAAAAAATAGGGAGAAGTATTCAAAACACACTCTAACTTTGGCCGAAATTGCTATAACACACTCCAACTTTGCGGGAGTCCTATGACCCCCCTGGACTATTTTTTTGTGTATTATTGAGGGTATTATTGGGTGACGTGGACAAAAAAGTGAGTCCCTCAATATTGGGTATTATTGAGTCCGTCACGATAATACCCTCGATAATACACAAAAAAAATAGTCCGGGGGGGGTCGCCGACTCCCTTGAAAGTTGGAAAGTGTGTTATAGCAATTTCGGCCAAAGTTAGAGTGTGTTTTGAACACTTTTCCCTAAAAAATAACAATGGTATGCCTAAGTACTTCATACTCAGTAAGTGCCTCGAGGACAATATGACATATCAAAATTAGAACAATAATAAGTAAAGAAATTAGTTCTGGAAAACATGTGACATCATCGTTAAACAATTACATTACTTGGCTCAATATGTTTGTCAAAATGAATGAGAACCCCTTTTTATCAAGTTTACAACTTTCGGTTGTTTCACTGCCGCATTATCATCGATAATGCTTTCATAAACAGATAAAGATATCACACATGCCAATACGGACCCAAGAATGAATCACATCGAAGGGATGACCTTTGAGGTTCCTAAACATGTTTAGCACCACGCACGAATATTAGACTCTCGGTGGCTATCCTTCCTCCCGAATAGCTAAGCATAAACCGCACCTGGGTAGCGAAGCCACAGTGGCTACTCTTCCTCCCGAATGGCTAGGCATTACCGCACTAGGATCTATAGTGACTACCCTTCCTCCCGAGTAGCTAGGCCAAACACAACAACAAAGTTCAAAGCATAGAAGCCGAATCACAATTCATCTCAAGGTAGTCACATCATCAATTAGTATTTTAGTTCATCATAAAACATCATCACCAATCCCTTAGCAATTATTGTTGATCATTTCTTATAGAGGAAGACGATTAGAATTACGTATACATGTACAGTGTATAATACAATCAAGGTTTAATGTGGGTCTGTCCCCTCACGCACACCAACCTCAATCAAAGCATGAAATAGGGTTTTAAAGTATGAAAAGTTTGCCTTTTTATTCAGTAAAGAACTTTTTAAAGGGAGACACACATCCAAAATAAGGTTTTCAAAAGATACGTACCTTAATTAAGCCTTACATAATTCAAAAAATTCCCTTTTACAATGAAGAACACCCAAAACCCTAGCTTGAGTCACTTTGACAAAGATTAACTTGCAACCCTAGGTGTTTTATTCAAGAATCATGTTAAGAATCATGGGTTTAATGCTAGGATTGACTAATAATGTTGAAGATGTTCTCACCTTATTGTTTGAAGACTTAGAGGGAAGATATGTCCTTAGAGTTTATGAGAATGTGAATAAGTGATAAAATTAACTGAACCCCGCTTTATATAAGCACTGCTGTAGGCGGGTGAAATATGCCCAGAAAAACTGACCGTATTTCAAAATACGAGCCGTATTCTTTGGCCGTATTTTACGTTAAGAAAAATAGTAGACCACATAGCGAGGCGGGTGAAATACACCGAAGAAATGCTGGCCGTATTTCAAAATACGGGCCGTATTCTTTGGCGGTATTTTTCTTTAACAAAACAGTGAAGTCCAGATTCTCTAAGACACTTTCACACTTAACTCGAATTTACAGAGTGTTACGTTATCCCCCTCTTAAGATCATTCGTCCTCGAATGAGAATCGTAGCCTAACAAGGATTCACTAAACCACGAGTTGTTTCAAATAAACGCAAACGATTCGCGTAAGAATAACTAGAAACTTTAACTCATACCTGCAATAGGGACCAAGTGAGGATATATTTTGTTCATGTCTTCCTCCGCTTCCCAAGTTGCTTCTTTGGTATTATGGTTTCGCTACCAGACTTTAACTGAAGCTGCTTCTTTTGTTCTCAACCTTCTAACTTGACGATCTAGAATCTGAACTGGTTTTTCTTCATAAGATAACCCTTTATTAATTTCAATCTCTTCATGGTTCAACACACGGGAAGAATCAGGTTTGTACAACCTCAACATTGAAATGTGAAACACAGGATGCATAATAGCCATATCAGATGGTAACTTCAACTCATAAGCCACCGTCCCAATTTTCCTAATAATCTCATAAGGGCCAATGAAACGAGGACTACGCTTGTCCTTCTTACCAAACCGCATTGCTCCCTTTATCAACACTTTCAAGAATGCCTTGTCGCACAATAGAAAACTACGAAGCTCCCCGTCGTCTCACGTAACGTATACGATTTCTATCTACTCGAGTCGTCTTGAGTCGTTGTACAATAACATTTTTCGATTGCTTCCTTGAGCCGAGTCGAGACCAAACGATTCTACTTAATGGTTCAAACTTGTCCAATTGCGGACCGACAACGCCTCGTAAGAGCATTCACAAGAGCCATATAGAATACTTGTGATGTTGTTGTTGCACGCGAAATCTACAAGAGGTAAATGTTCATCCCAATTTCGTCCGAAATCTATAGTATAGGCTCACAATATATCTTTCAAAGTCTGAATAGTTCTCTGCTGCTGTCAACAGGATGAAAGGCGAGTGCTCGATTTCACTCTCTAGTTCCCAAACTTTCCCCGAAAGGATTTCCAAAAATGAGCTGAATTGCGTACCTCGCGATATGATGGATGTCGGAATCCCATGCAATCTAACTATCTCTCTTAGGCATAACTTGGCGTACTCTGCCATGGTATATGACTTCTTCATAGGGAGAAAATGGGCAGACTTTGTGAGTCTATCCATAATCACCCAAATTGAATCAAATTTGGCCTTTGTACGGGGCAAGCCCACAACGAAATCCATACTGATCACCTCCAACTTCCACTGCAGAATGTCGATATTCTGAGCCAGACCTCCAGGCCTTTGAGGCTCAGCCTTAATTTGTTGACAGTTCAAACACTTAGCCATAAAGTTAGAAATATCAACCTTCATGGTCTTCCACCAATAGTGCTGTATCAAATCCTCATACATCTTGAAGGACCCCGGATGCAAAGAGTATTTAGAACTATGTGCCTCCACCATCAATTCTTGTAGAAGTCCGTCAACATCAGGAACACATAACCGCCCTTGCAACCGTAGGACACTATCACCTGTCCCGTGCTAGTTGAATGAAGTGTGCTTACCCTTTCCCTCCATCAACGCGTCTCATCAAAATTTCATGGTAAATACTGCTGACTTGATCCTTTCCACAATGTCAGACCCCACTGGCGTGATTCCTACTAACTCACCATCTTCGGTTTTATCAAGTCTGACACCAAGACTAGCAAGTCTTCGAATTTCCCTTCCCATAGGCGTGTCATGTGCAAGAAAATATGCCAACGTGCCCATAGACTTTCTACTCGAGTATATCAAAGAAGCCACATTCGCCTTACTCGGATGATACAAGATATTCAAGTCGTAATCTTTCAACAACTCCAGCCATCTCCTTTGTCTAAGATTCAACTGCTGCTTGAAAATATATTGTAGACTCTTCTGATCGATGAAAACATCACAGTGCTCACCATACAAGTAGTGACGCCAAATCTTCAAAGCAATTACCACAGCAGCCAGCTCCAAGTCATGAGTCGAGTAATTCTTCTCATGCTCTTTCACCTGTCGCGACTCATAAGCAATCACCTTGCCATTCTGCATTAACACACAACCCAGCCCAATCCTAGAGGCATCGCAATACTCCACGCCAGCCACCGGGACCACGAGGGTAAAGTCGAGAATAGGGCAAGTCAACTTGCCTTAAGCTCTCGGGAAACTCTTTCTGACAAGCTTCGCATCTGCGAAACATAGCGCTTTTGGATCGACTTAGTCGATGGAAGCCTATTGATAAAAAGCCTTCCACAAACTTTCCAGCAATAATTAGCCAAACCCAAGAAACTATGAATATCACACTCGTAGGTCTAGGCCAATCATTCACCGCTGAAATTTTCGAGGGTCAACCTTAATACCGTCGCCGGACACCATACGGCCTAAGAAAGCCACAGTAATTAATCCGGAATCTACACTCAGAGAATTTTGTATAAAGCTCGTTCTCCTCAAGTGCTGTCTAGGTTATTCTCAGATATTTGCATGATCCTCACGACTCTTTGAATACACCAAAATATCTTCAATGAAAACAATGATGAAACGATCCAGATAAGGTTTAAACACACGATTCATTAAGTCCATAAATGCAGCAGGCGTATTAGTCAACCTAAAAGATATTACTAGAAACTCAAAGTGTCGATAACGAGTACGGAACGCTGTTTTCAGAATATCGTGCTCCTTTATTTCCAATTGGTGACACCCATACCTTAAGTCAATCTTCGAGAAGAACTTAGCACCCCTAAGTTGGTCAAATATATCATCTATCCTAGGCGAAGGATATTTATTCTTAATAGTCCGCATTATTACCGGGCGATAGTCAACACACACATCCTAAGGAACCACTTTTATTTCTAACAAACAAGACTGGAGCACCCTAAGGTGAGGAACTTAGTCAGATGAAACCTTTATCCAACTAGTCCTTTAATTGGCCTTTTAATTTCCTTAGCTCCACCTGAGCTGGAGCAGCATGGGAGTATGGAGGAATGGAGGTGGTTGGAGTGTCGAATAACATCAATCCCAAAAATCAATGACTCTATCAGGAGGATTACCAGGAAGATCTTCGGGAAACACTTTGGGATAATCACTAACTATGGGAACAATGAAAATTCGGGCACTATGGCTTTTGTATCATTAACTGCAACCAAATGGTAGATACACCCCTTAGTAATAAATTTACAAGCCTTAAGATAGGAAATAAACCTACACCGGGGCTTAGCAATTTCACCCTCCCAAACAATAATAGGTTCATCAGGAAAGGCAAAACGAACTAACTTATGGCGACAATTCACATTAGCATAACAGGCGGACAACCAATCCATCCCCATAATGACATCAAAATCCACCATCTCAAGTTCGTATAAATCAGCTATAGTCTCACGTCCCTTAATCACAACAACACAATTTCTATAGACCCTAGAAGCAATAACAAAAATACTGGAAAGTGTATCGACGACCAAAGGTTCCAACAAAGAAGTTCGGGTTCCGTACCAAAATTGAGAGCAAAATATGGGGTCACATAAGATAAGTTTGAACCGGATCGATCAACGAATACGCATCAAAGGAGCAAATACTAGTGAATATCTCAGAATCGGCGTTAGAGGAGCTTCGGTGCCTCACTACTAGTCAACCCATAAAGTCGAGCCTTCCTCCAGAAGTGTTAGCAACTTAAACTTTCCTTTACCATTACCACAAGCATTCTGATTATTAGCAGAATTGCTAGCAGGCGAATTCTTAATAAAAGTAGAAGCAGGAGAATCATTCCTCTCATTGGACATATTAGCCACCTCATGCAGTTATTTCTGACACTCTCTCTTAATGTGTCCTCTAATCCCACAAAGGATGACAAATACGACCTCCTACACAGCTGGTTGATTACTACTTTGAGAAAATCTGCTTTGATTATTATTAGTTATTTGCCCTTCTCTACCGTAAAGGCACTCGGCATTAGAATAAGTGCCGGATGGTAGATGCCGAGTACCCTTTTCTTGTCATCCATTAACATTACCACTAAAGCCACCCGCAGAGCGGGCCTTCTTGTTTTGATATCTCTCCACCCTTTCCTCGTTCTTCTAGTTCTCTTGTTGCTTAGCAAACCCTACTAATGATGAGAAAGTGCAAGCAGGAGACATAGCAGCAAAGAGCATATGCAGACTTAATTCGTGGAACCAACCCACGTACAAAATAAGTCAACTTATGCTTCTCAATCGGAATCATGTACCATGCATATTTTGACAGACGGGTGAACTCCAAGCTATATTCACGAGTAGATTTTGTAGCTTACTTAAGTTTCTCGAACTTGGTATCCATAGCAAACCTCTCTTCATCAGACAGAAACCTCTCCATGAACGCCTCTTCAAATTCAGCCCAAGTACGAGGTACAGCATAGTTACCTCTTTCAGACTCCCACACCTTAAACCAAGTGTGAGCAACATCTTTCAATTGATATGATGCAAACCTTACGCCCGAACCACATTCATTGACCTCGGTCGCCTGAAAGTCTCATCCATAAGTGTTGGGGGTCAAATACCGACTCTCGCGACCCGAAGACTCTGGTGACTTTTTGCTATAGCCCGTATTTCGTGCGTCCTGAGTTATATTGCGAGATAATGGTGAGAAGTTAAGGACAAGACTATGTTCAAATAATTTTAATGCGGAGTTGTTAGTAATATTATTTATGAACATTGAAGGTATGGAAATATTGAAAGGTAAGGGTAAAAAGGTAAATGTGTAAAGTGGCATCATGGGAATAATGTGGAAGACTAGGGTAAAATGGTAATTTCACCAAAAGTTCAAGAAAAAACTCTTGAAGGGCTAAAACTTACATAAGAAGACACTCGGTCCTTTTATTAATTTTCAAGAAAAAGGATGGAATGATGGACAAATAAGTCATCTTTTGTTAAAAGAAAAAAATTTTTAAGAAAATTCAAGAAAATGGAAGAATTTTCTAGAGAAGGAAGAAAAAGGACATGAGGTCATACTTG
>NC_081347.1:34369883-34377071 GCF_029784015.1 Lycium ferocissimum | reverse complement strand
GCTTTTCCCGGCCACATACTGGGTCATCTTTTTGCCCCCTTTTTGGGGGTGCGTTTTGCGGCGGGTACCCCGGATGCCCGAACCATTATGAAGATGTTCCGGGGAGTTGCATCCCCTTGTACGGAATTCGGGTCGAGTCCTTCTATGATGTCATGTTAGTTAAGAGTTTTTAAGACGGGTCGTGGGTCAATGTCTTTTTGGGGCCCCCGTGGGTATTTTTTTATTATACTTATGTTATAGAGTCCTTACTTTTTACAATTTTTGGCTTAAATTGAGGAACGAAAAAAAGTTTTTGAAAATTTTACTATGTATTTTACTTTCTTTGATTTAAGAACCCAAAGAGAATGTGTGGTAATTTTGGGGTTCGCTGGCTCGAATAGGGTGGTCCCCTCCCGGTAAGATGGGGTGTGTTTAAACCCCGGGGCGAAAAAGCCCCTCCCCCGGTTCCCCGCCCTTCCCTTTTTTTCTTTGTTTACATTTGGATGCCGTCGTTTGACCAAATCTCGGCACCTCGTAGCTTTTGGGAAAGAGCATGCGGTGCTTGAAGGGCCGATTCCCGCTTTTTCCCCCTTCCGACTTTCTGGGCCCCGGGTTCTGGACTCTCGTTACCGATTTTGGTCAGTTTGGGCCTTTCCCCGGGACGAATTAAGAATAGGCCTTTAAAATGTCTTGGGGTTTCTCGGTCATGTGGTGATGTGGACAGAAAAAACCCTAAAAACCCTCTGGTTGACGAATCCAGGATGTATCTAAACCTGGCTCTAAAAAACTTTCCCAAAACCCCCCTAGCGTGCCTTCTAAGGCTCCTGAACCAAAACATTAATATAAAACGCTAAACTCCAGGTTATATAATTTAACAATTGTTTATAAAAAAAACAACTAGAAAATTTAAAAAAGAATTCTTTTAAAAATCGGCGTAAGTTTTTAATGTTATATAACTTAATCAAAACATCGAGTGCCTAAAAATTCGCAATCCCCCCGGAAAAATTAAACTATGCCCCGAAGAATAAAAATGACGAATCTAAATCATCGGAACACAACCCAAAAAACTAATATAAATAAATGAAATGAATAAATAGAGGATGACCCAGAAATGAGCATGTGGGCTCACTAAATCATTGACAACAACAAGTCACTCTAGTGCTTTAGTCTCGGACACCTTTCTTCGTTACCTAACATACCATAAAAAACAACAAAGGTATGCCTGAGTATTTCGTACTCATTGAGCGCCTCGGGGAGAATATGATATATAAAAAATAGATAAAATAATAAGTAAAGAAATCAATTCTGGATAACATGTGAAATCATTGTTAAACAGTTGCTTAACTTGGTTCAGTATGCTTGTCAAAATGAATGAGAACCCCTTTTTATCAAGTTTACAACTTTCGGTTATGTCCTTTCAATTTGCCAGATTATCATCAGTAATGCTTTCATAAAGAGATAAAGATATCACACATGCCAATATAGGCCAAAGAATGAATCACATCGAAGGGATGACCTTTGAGGTTCCCTAAACATGACTACGCGCCTGCAAGGAATATTAGACTCGGTGGCTATCCTTCCTGCGAATAGCTAGGCATAAACCGCACTGGTATGAACCCGCGGTGGCCATTCTTCCTCCCGAATGGCAAGGCATTACCACACTAGGATCCATAGTGACTACCTTTCCTCCCGAGTAGGTAGGCCAAACACAACAACAAAGTTCAAAGCATAGAAGCTGAATCACAATTCATGTCAAGGTAGTCACATCAACAATTAGCATTTTAGTTCATCATAAAACACCATTACTAATTCGTTAGCCATTATTGTTGATCATCTCTTAAAGAGGAAATTGAATAGAATTATGTATACATGTATAGTGTATAATACAATCAAGGTTTAATACGGGTCTATCCCCTCACGCACACCAGCCACAATCAAAGCATGAAATAGGGTTTTAAAGTATGAAAAGTTTGCCTTTTTATTCAGTAAAGAACTTTTGAAAGGGAGACACACATCCAAAATAAGGTTTTTAAAAGAGACATACCTTAATTAAGCCTTACGTCATTCAACAATTCACTTTTACAACGAAGAGCACCCAAAACCCTAGCTTAAGTCACTTTGACAAAGATTACCTTGCAACCCTATGTTTTTCATTCAAGAATCATGTTAAGAATCATGGGTTTAATGCTAGGATTGACTAATAATATTAAAGATGTTCTCATCTTAATGTTTGAAGACTTAGAGGGAAGATATTCGTCCTTAGGTTTATGAGAATGTGAATAAGTGATAAAATTAACTGAACCCCGCTTTATATAAGCACTGTTGTAGGCAGGTGAAATACTCATAGAAATATGGCCCGTATTTAAAAATACAGGCCGTATTTTATGATAACAAAAATAGTGGACCACATAGGAAGGCGGGTGAAATATGCCCAAGATATACGACCGTATTTCAAAATACAGGCCGTATTCTTTGGCCGTATTTTTCTTTAACAGAACAGTGAAGTCCAGATTCTCCAAGACGCTTTTACACTTAACCCGGATTTACAGAGTGTTACAGAGATATGTTATTCTGATTTGGGAAGGCGATCAAGTTCAATCTCTAGTTAAGGCCTGAGGTTTCGATTGTGTGGAGTTGCGATTAGATCTGTTGCTTTGTGGAGTCGCGATTAGACTCATTTATTGTGAGAGTTTGTGAGAAATGGAAAGATAGTTCAGAGGGTTACAGGGTCTCCATGTTTCAGCATTGGGTTGCTCGGAAGTGACAAAGTGGGTTGCTCGATGATATGATCGATCTGACTTCAGCTTCGTCAGGGCATTATGATGGTGTACGTGATGTTGGTGAATCAATGGCAGTCGACGATTTAGAAATGGTAGAGTATTAGACTTCAATATGTAAGAACAAGTGTAAGTTCAGTGATGACCAACGAATGTGGGCAAACTTATTGTGATCACGAGTAATAAAGAAAGAAGTTGACAATAAAGACATGAAGGAAGATTTTGGGCAAGTGTGTAGTGAAGTAAGACTTCTTAGAAAATCTTGGATATGAGTACTTTTTCTGATATTGGGAAAGGGAAAATTGGTGTATAACACGGTTGTTAGAATAAGGTTGCAACGGGTGTTAAGGGTCATTCTTGATACACTGCAAAAAAAAAATGGATCCGTCGTTTAGCAACGGATTAGCGACAAAATTGCATCTGTCGCTAAAACGCTCGTAGCTAAGCCTTGAGCGACAAAATTTTGGTGTCTGTCGCTACCTTTAACGACAGGATTAGCGACGTATCATTCCGTCGCTAACTCTAGTGACGAACATTTCCGTAGTTAATACATACAAGATCTGTCGCTAGTTTGTTGGTTGATTCGTCGCCAAGAAATGTTAGCTACCGAAAATTTTGTAACTATTCCGTCGCAAATTGTAAAATATTATTTCTAATTTTATATTTATTAAATTTTAGGTACCAAATAATCGTCGTTGTTTATTGCTAATATATTTTTATATATTATATTTAATCCCAATAGAACATATTATTTGAAAAGTAATCGTATTGAATAAGAAGGACTACAAGAATTGATTTCATATAAATAGCAATCTAAAGATTAACAAATAGATCTAGAAATACATAAATCCTAAAACATAAACAACATCCATATTGTTCTTCAACTAATAACATAGAGTCAGGAAAACAAAGTTAACTAATGTGATGCTTGATGGTGAAGTTCATCAGGATCAAAAGTATGCTAAAGGCCTTAATCGTGTTTCTTCAAGGCCATAAACTCTTCTCTTCTTCTCTCCTCTTCCGATGGTCTTGTAATACGTCAGAGTTGAAACATCCAAGTCCCTCTCATTTTCTCTTTTAAACTAGCTCATTGTTAAACCAAGTACTATGGATCCACGATACAAATAGTAAGATCAAGGGTGTGACTTGGACTGGAGGCATCCTACACAAAGTTGCATATTAGCTGTCAAAAGCATGTAAAGTAGATTTTACCACAATTACCAGAGGCACAAGCAAAGCAACAACACTAGAAAAATTGCAGCCTGCACAGGAGCACTCAAGTCTCACTGGAAACAAATTCCATAGTACGTCATATTCCATAATCCTACATTCCTACTCCGTCGGTAAGGAAATCAGAAGAGTTAGGCCACAAACTATGTTAAGAGCCGAAAAAAATAGCCATTCACTCAGCCTTCTGTTCAAGTATTGACGAATATATGCATCCAGTTATGTAGTCTTGGTATGTAAATAGAAACAGTAGGAATACATTAGACATAATTTTCAGTTCAAAGGAATATATTCTTATAATCCACAATTTAAGTACATGTAACATTTATAAATACTTCTTCAAATATATTCTTTTAATAAAATTAGATTTCATTTATATTGAACCTACAAGGTGAAAATACAGACAGCAAAAGCACTCAATTTACGTATGTACAAAAATAAAACTTACTTGCAATAGAAAAATATCTCTTGGCATTATAGCATCCATGGGAGAATGACCTTCTAACTTAATGGCCTTCAACAGCTACTAAGCAAAAAAGGAACATGCTATCACCAACTAAGATGAGAAACCACAAGCAAATCTCTAAACAAGATGGATTGAAACAATTTTAAAACTGCCAACAATGAAGATTAATTGAATATGCTAGGCTTGCCTCTTCATGCGTAACAATGTGTGCCAGTGCAAGTATCCCTTGACCCCCAAATTTACCAACTTCAGCTCCAGGTAGGCTGCAGGAAAAATTTTAATGGTTGCAGCAGAGTAAGCATGTATATTGTTGTCTGCCATTTGGATTGATATTTTCGTAGAAACTCGAGAAGTATATCAGAAGGCACATTCTGGACAATAAAAACAAGAAGACAGTTGCAAAGAAAAAAAGACAACTTGGTATAAGAGAATTAAAGTATAGGAATTGTTTATTTTAGCTACAAACAGTAAGCAAGGAGGATGCACCACACATTTTTGGTCTTTGCAAAAAAAATATGTTAATGGAGTCTGCAATCAAACCATGTGACGCCACGGTCGCCAGTAATCCTGCACCTTCACTACTCAAAGAGAATTTTATCAAGTCGCTAAAACTATAATCTTCATCTCTAGGTGCCTATAATTTGTCTTTTTAAGTAGCCATGGCATGGTCCTTATGGGAAGTCTATAAGATACTACAATCCTTTAAAGACGTGTGGTTTGTATTTCAAGTTTCGAATCTAAAATAAAAAGTTATTCATCAAAAACTATCTTCGAATAATTCTTCTAGGAATAAATTTTCATAAAACACCCTTGTTGTGATATATTAATGGGGTATAAAGAAGCACAATGTATTTCTCTCCACAACCAAATAAATAAGACCTATCCATTACTATGTTGAATCTAAATCATGAATTAACACCTGATCCAATTACCCCCAAAGACGGTTCCCAATAGCTAGATTCTCCCTGTTGAAGTCATGAAACCCAAACCAGTTAAGAAAATTAACTACTACTTCATAAAACTTATTATGAGTAAGTCTATAATAAAATAAAAAAGCCAGCTCAATACACATACCATAACGACCACTTCACAAACTTATTAAACATGCCTACCCGACTACTAATCTAGCACAAAAATTTAGAACCAGTTCTTGTGACTACAATCCAATTTCAGTTGAGCCATAGATGAAAAATAAAAGTCAAGCGACAACAGTCAATAAGAAAGAAAGTTGATGTAGTGACCTTTGTATACTTTTCAAGGCATAGCGATTCAAAGAGATAGCAAACTCTCTTGTGATGATAAATTAGGTACAACAAGGAGGGACTGAAAGAAATAGAGAAAGATTAGTAAATTATAGAAACACAACTTCTGATTTACAGTGAAATGAAACATAATAGGATAAACGTGATATCCTATTGAATCTAGAGTCTACTGGATATAAGGTGAGGCCACATCCCGCTAGATGTTATAAACATGTACATGTTGTTCCTGTTTACTTGGAGATGTACTTCAATTATTGTACATTAACATGAGGTCATTGTAGGAACCTATAAACTTTCCAATCTAGATCCACATCCGTCGAAAATCAAATTAGAATAAACTTTTGTTTGGCATAGAGATGTCGATACAATCAGATCTTTCAACAATGTTACATGATGTAAATTATCATCATGTAAACACAAACAAACAAAGTATTTACATTCAAGAAAAACATATGTACCTCAACAACATATCAAAGATAGAACATTGACACTTTCAGTTCTTATTTTCCCGTCTTGCTTTAATAAATGTATAAAATATAAACATCTCATTTCATGTTATTGCTGGTGAAGAAAGATTGACTAACAAAATATGGTAGCTCCAGAAATCTTTTCAACCTTTTTGGTTGTTGTTATAGTTGCTGGCGCTAATTTTCAATCAGTTCCAGTATCAATAATCAGCAAAAAACAGTAGTTTGGTGACTAAACTATTGTTTATCTAAATTTAAATGCTACAAAAATTTCAATCTATATAAGCTAATTCAAGAGTTACTATTACATTTAGCAGCTATTTCACTCCAATAATAATATTTTGTAAACTTACAATCTGTATATGCTAAATATTGTCCTGCTCTAACTCCATAATTGCTAATTTAGGGAACATAATCAAAACAGTGCTAAGAACGAACAAAGCTTAATAATGAGCTGAAAAGGAGCAGATCCAAGGGAAAGAAACATAAAGAGCTAAGTTGTTGTAGAAACACCGTCGAGATAGCCAGCAAGAACTTCAAAGTTCGAATTCGTCAATTCCACAGAAAAATCTTGAAGAAGGAAGACATTACTAATATTTGAGAGCAAATTTAAAACAAGTACACATAATAATTAACCTCCATTCCTACCCAATGTTATGTCCCGTATCTTTACATAGGGACATTATAAAGCTAAGTGCGACAAGTTTCAGACAAAACTATTTTAGGGTTCCCGGTAAGGGTTTTCACCTCCCGATTTCGTTTCTATGCACAAGTTGCCCATGGATTTCGTTTGGTATAAGAGAATTATTGGATAATAAGGATTAATTAACCAAGATTGGATGACTAAGTGAGATTAAGAACTTAATTACATCATTAGTGAGCCTAAGTGGCCGTGTGGGTTCCACTTGTGAATTGGCCAACTATTATTGGCTAAAGGCTTGGGTGGGACACATGTCACTTTGTGGACTGCATATATAAGGAGGATTGCTGATTCATAGTTCAATTAAACT
>NC_081347.1:34341855-34369783 GCF_029784015.1 Lycium ferocissimum | reverse complement strand
GATGTTTTGTTGTGTGGACATGACTTGTGTTTGGGCGTACCCATTTGTAGTGGCGACCTTGCCCGACTTGCATAGATATATGTTTACTATGGCGGTTGTCGTGAAGGTAGCCTTCTCGGCTTATGTTTTGTTGGGACGTTCCCACCATATATATATACATGATGACCTTGCCGGCTTTTTGTGCGATATTAGCTTGTTAAAAAGGTTGTAACTCTTCGAGAAGATAGGTAGCTTTGATATGCATACGTCTTGTCTTTATACTCATATCAGTTCGTTCATGCTAGTAGTATATGGCTATAGATAACAGGTGTATACGAGTGTCCAGCTCGGGCACTAGTCACGGCCTACGGGGTTGGGTCGTGACACCCAAGCCTACCCTAAAGAAATTAAATTGAAAAAGACAACTAATCGAATGCAAAGAAACATAAATTACCTGAGATGTAAATAGACACTGCGTAAAACCCCATAAAGCTGGCGGAGAGGAGCGAGCTGCCAGAGAGGAGAAAGCCCTCGGACGAAGAGAGCGAGAGGAAGCGTATATGTTTCGGATTTTTTTAACTCCACCATGCCCTAGAAGGACTCGTAAGTCATATGTAGCGACGAAGTTGTTTCATCGCTACAGATAACTTCGAAAATTTAATTTTAAATTATTGGCGACGGATTTTCCGTAGCAACTAATTTTAATATATTTTGACGAATGAAATACAACTAGCGACAAAATATTCGTCGCTAATTCATCGCTAACTTTTAATAAATTTTGTCGCCGTTCATTTGCCGCTAATTTTGTAGCCAAAATGTTGGCGCAAAAATTTAGCCCCAAAAGTTAGCCACGGATTTGAATTTCCATCGCTAATCCGAAGTTAGTTTAAATGCCAATTATTTTTTGCTTTTTTAGCGACAAAATTGTAATTTGGTAGCTAATCCGTCGTTACTTAGCGACATAAATTTTTTCGTAGCTAAAATCTGTCACTAAACCTGTTTTTTTTTTTTTAATTTTTTGTAGTGATATAAGCTCGTTAATGTTAATGGGCTACTCTGTTAGTAAGTGAATGCTATGGTGTCATCATTGGTCGGTAATTTTGACTAGGTTGCAGGCTTTTGAGAAGCTAGTGATCGACTGATAGACATGACTTCAATTATGGGCGTATGTGATGAGTTAATGACTTGTGAAGTTACTAGTTGCCAAACTTCAATTTGAGAAGAAGTATTGATATTTTTTATGGTTCGTTCGGCTCAGAGAGATGATTGGTTTAGAGGATCGAGCGGATTTGAGTGTTGTTGGTTGATAGTAATAGAGTGATTAAGATGGAATACGGGAACTGAAGGATTACAATGAGGCATCTTGCTATCGGGTTCAGGAGATTAAGATTCATAAGACTTGAGGTGTGGTAACATAAGTATGTGAGTTGTGTTGGGCTGCGAGGGCACTATATCATGACGTACAGTAAAAGAGTGATCGATGAGGTTGATCGGGATCTGTGAGGTTAAGGGAAACAAGAAAATTATGGAAACAAGAGTTATGATGTGAGAGCTTGGCTGCGATTGTACAGTGCAGAGTGGACTTGAGAGTTTATGGGTGAGTTGGTATGTTCGGTTATGTCATAGACTAATAAAGATCAGTGGTGGAATAAGGTTGGGAACCTTGTATTCGTTGTCTAAAAATTGTCTGGATCCCGCTACTAGCAATGTTAGAAGAGGGATTGGCATGTGAGTGGTTAGAGGTGCTCAGATTTGATAACTGAGGTAAGAGGTGATTCTTCGAGGACTAGTAACGTTAAGGGATTAGTGAACATGGATACTTGAAATGGTAGATCGATCATGGCTTAACTCAGCTAAGTTCGGTATACATTTTAGAAATTGAGAAAGGCAATTCGGGCAAGGATGATTCAGTGGGATACATAGGGATATTGGTGATACTGTTGTGTGATATGCTGGATTTAGAGAGAGTTCAGTTCAGAGTGGTAAGCATTAAGGAAATGCTAATGTGCAGAGTGTGTGGTGCGATCCTATCTCCAGGATTAATTCGGCTAGTTTGGAAGATTTATGATTATGTGATATTTGATGAAGTGGATTCGAGGATTGATTAAGGTATCGATGATCGTGAAGTGATTAGAAAATTGAGAATTGACGAGTCGAGAAAATGTATAGTTGATTATGAATCAATAAGAAAAAGGTACATCTTGGGGATTTCTTGTGTTAGTATGGATTGTGGTGTCGTTTTCTTGCACATTCCAGCTGAGATGTGATTGTTACGTGAGCTTAAGAAGGAAATCTACAGGAATGGACTATGTCATATGACAAAGTTCCGTGAGGTTCGTGATTAGCGACTAGTGAGAAGAAAATTTCAGTGAACCGACATGTTGAGGTTGATAAGAAGTGGCTAGGTGGTACACCGTCATATAAGTTTCGTGACGTTCTACAGTGGATGAGTTTTCATGCCTTAAGAGAGAAGATTGTGGAATCCCTATCACGTGAGGAATAGAGTTATATTTTCGACGTAAGACCCTACTCATGGTGATATTTTATATTGCAAGTAGTATTGACTGGACAGTTTGGGTAGACGCTATTGGTTATTAAAGACTTGGGGGTGATTGCGTGAGATTTAGAGCAGCAGTGTAAGACTGGATAGTTTAGGAGAATTTACGAGCATATTAAGGTGATACTATGAGAGGTTCGATGGTTATATAATTAGTATATGAGGCTTCAGGTTCCGCGTCAAAGGGTTCGGGGTTGTATCGGAATTGCGTATCGGGTAAAGATTGAGAAATATGAAGATTGAAATCGTAAGGTATAGTTCTTCGTTTCTAAGTTGATAACTCGGATAGGACTCAACTTGTGGAGTCGAAAGCGATAAACAGGATTTGGTATGCGTGGTATGGCTGTGATTGATTTTGAAATTCGGAGTCGGTTCTAATGACTATTGGTAATATTCGAGAGATGTGCATTCATTTAGGGTCAACATGGTTCGAGTTAAGAGTAATGGTCTATGGTTATACTTCCAGGAAGATATTAAAAGATTCGATGCATTTCGGCTCAGATTCGGGGTATGACAGGTTTACCGAGTCTTGTTAGGGTTTCCTAGTGGATTTGATGATATTTTCTGAGAACAGTTACTTGGATGGAATAATGGATTGCAATGAACTTAGTACAGATTTGAGGAGAAACTATTGTGCGAGAGGTCTTTATAGTGATCAGTTGTTTGCTCGATGAGATAATCAGTGGTATGGTTCCTGCATTGTGATTTGAAGGTTTAAGAAGATTCGGAACTAGCCAAGTTGGCTGCTGGTTAGACCAGTTTTTGATGGAATTGCGTAGAGATCGTAGATGAATCAAGGATTGTTTTTTACGAGAGTAAGTTATGGGTTCAGAGGTTTGGTACGTGTGTTCTTATGTTTCTAAGGAATCGCGGTACGAGAAACAACTCTAGTAAGTGCGAACGAAAGATTAGCAAAAGCAGAGTATTTCATCAGTTCAGAATGGGTTATGGTTGCGACCATGTTTTAGAGGATTGCATTGGTTAGGGAAACAATTGTGGGGCCTTTTGATTGCGTTCAAAGTCGCGATTTTATCACGTCGGAGACTTCGAGTAAGCGACTCATTTATTCGAGGATCAGTTGCTAGAGAAATCCGAATATGGAGATATGAGAATTTGGAGCTTGAGCTATGTTTAGAGAGTTTTTACTGGTAAGCGAGCCGAGGTGTTTGGGCCTGTTTGATACTACCCGTTGTCGGACCCTTAATCTATGAGTTAGTTTTTCACCAGATCTGCCGAATAGTCATCCGATTTTCCATGTTTCTGTGTTGGAGAAGTACCGTTCTGGGGGTTTTTGTATCATTCGTTGGGATTCAGTTTTGTTCGGTGAGAATCTTTTCTGTAAGGAGAAGTCCGACATACGTGGCCAATATCTTCGGTTATTGCTGATTCAAACATTTTTCATCCTCTCTTCCTCGACGCTCGAGGACAAGTGATTGTTTAATTGGTATCTGATGTAACGACCTGTTTGGTTGTTATTGACATGCTTCCCGAGGGGATCATTGACATTCTTCCCGAGGTGTTTAGATTTGGTTCGGCTAACTTTTTGTGAAGTTTGAGCTTAAAGCGAAAAATAGTTGACTCAAAGTTGACTTTTGGGTAAACTGACTTTGTTTCGAAAATTCGTCGATTCCGAGAGGTCCGGATGGTCATTGAGAATTTGTGTGTATATCTGGTTCGGTTCCCAATGCGCTCGGATGCATTTTGGGACTTGGGTTGGGAAATTAGAATTAAGGTATTGGAGATTGACTCAGTTAACGAGACCTCTGTTGGGAATTTCGAGTCCACGAGCGCGTTCGTAGCGTGTTTTTATGTTCGTCTATTTATGTGGTATGTGAGTAGATGGCCTCGGGAATTAGTCAAAAAATTGGATTGAGGTGTGAAAACTTAGTGTAGTTTCTGGTGACAGGTGCCCGCTTTCGCGCAGCCAACCCCGACCGGCGGTACCGGCCAGGTCCTGATCCTTCTTTGCTAGAGCGGTCCTGGCCATTTGGGCTTGACTGGCGCCGCGCGGTCAAGGCACCGCTGGGGCGGCGTCGCTAAAGCGGTCTGAGTGACTGCAGAAGCGGTGATCGGGCAGTGACTGGGGGTTTTAAATGATATAAAACCCCAAGTCTTTTCATTCATTGTTATTCAGAAAGTGGTTCATATCGGGAGCATTTCTAGAGGATTATTGGTGAAGATTCTTGGTGGTAAGCTCTCCTTACCTTCTTGCTATTTCATTGTTCCTAATCATCTTAAGGATTCCTCTTTCCTTGTTAGCCCTTAGTAATGTAAGATTAAAAGTGTGTTTTGATAGATTTTATATCTAGGCTTATTAATGATGAAATTGATGGGTTTATGCTAGATTATGATGTATCTAAGGTTATTAATCATATATCCTCCATTATTAGTGTTGAATTCTTGAATATAAGAGTTAGGGTTTATACCCAAAATTGGGGGTTTTGCTTGAAATTCAAAATTGGATGAATCCTTGAGTTAATTCAGCAAATGGTTGATGGGTTTTGATCCCCTAGTGTTTAATTTGATATTTTATCCCTGAGTTTCTTGTTTTGCCCTTGTAGGGCCTGTTTCCCTAAATTCTAGGGTTGGTTTTGACCTAAATTGAATGATAGCAATATTGGTATCGTTCTTCATGATTTCTAGTCCAGATTTTGAATATTCCTCTACTTCTTTGATACTGAGGCTCAGCGGAAGGGCGAGGCTAAAGAGTGATTGATTGGTGTTTGTTGTTCGGCCATACAGGTAGGTTATGGCTTACCCGTAGTGAGACTTCATGTAGCAAAGCATATATTTAGATAATATTGTCGGAGAAAGCATATAAACCTTCGGGTATAAAGTTGGGTTGGATATTGTCTTAGGTTGGGCCCTTTTGCGTGATTGGGGCTAGCCACCCAGTTGTGTTGTGACTTGATTGTTCTATTGTGTTGGCTTGATGCCACATGTTGTTAGTAGATATTGGAATATCTTGTTCCATCTTGATTATGATATTGTAGTATTTACGGGTTGATGCTTACACGAGGATAGAGCCCTGTATGACTGGTGTAGTCTTTCCTGATATTGTTGGCGTACCCATGTTGGTACTTATGACACTGATATTATTGGCGTACCCACGTTGGTACTTATGACACTGATACTGTTGGTGTACCCACGTTGGTACTTGTGATACTGATATATTATTGGCGTACCCATGTTAGTACTTGTGACATTGATATGTTATTGGGGTACCCATGTTGGTACTTGTGATATTGATCAGATTATTGATGTTGACACATGCATTGCACGCATTCTCTTCTATTCATGATACATTGTTGATACCTTAATGATACTTGATGAAACACTGAGATGAGCTGGGCTCGATTTTTACTTGAGTGACGTGAGAGTTCGATATCCGATGTTCGTTTCGAAATCGTGGATTGAGTGGTAGCGGTTGCCGAGGTTGTGCCGGAGCCGTGAGGTACATGGACTCCGCGGGTCCCCTAGGGTGGTGCCGGTGAGAAACCCCCCGTGGGCAAAGATTCAGGGTCTCGTCTATCTATTGGCTAAAGATCCGGGATGAGTGGCACTTAGACTTCGCGAGTCCCCTTGGGTTGGGCTACCGAGATGTCGATATTTTCATCCGGAGTACATGTGTACACAACATTTGCATGGCATTGCATTGCATTCATACATTATTGCATTGTATTGCATCACGGCTTATATTGAGATGATTAGGTGTTTTTACTTGTGATATTGGATTTGGATTGGACATATTGAGACTTGTCACATTTGGGATTAGATGCTCTACTTAGGCGATGACGTGTAATTGGTTTCGATTATGTTTGACTTGTACTTGTTGATTTATCTGCCTATCATTCTTTATTGTCTGAATTATGGTAGTTATACTTAGTCGGCCTGTGATACCTACCAGTACTGTGATTTTGTACTGATCTGCAGTTGCTGCATTCTTTTATGAATGTAGAGTACCAGCTTGGGTTTTTCTCCGTCTCCCGTGGGTGATAGTCGCCTTCAGCGTTAGCATCGAGTTTTCAGGGTGGGCACGAGTCATTTGCCGCCTTGAAGATTCCTCTTATTATTATGTCTTACTTTCCTACTCTGAGACATAGACAGATTGATGTATTGTTATACTATTCCAGACATGTATTTATTTCTTTTAGATGCTCTTGTATGAGTTAGACCAGACCCTGGGGGTATTTTCCTTATTCCGCACTATTTCTATTATATATTATTGTGAGACTTACGTAATTATTCATTTCTGCTTGCTTGATTTATTATTCATGCCTTTAGTTATCATTGGGTTGAGGGTTCGCTTACCAAGGTGAAAAAGGTAATTGCCCGCATGACTTAGTCAAAATAGGCCATGACATAACAACTTTCAAACAATAACGAGCAGTTATACACACTTCTCAATTAACAAAACGATACGTCAAGCGGCAAGCTAAATTTATAACAAGCAGTTAACCCTGTCTACCCTTATTTTTTAGAATAAATTTAAATAATGACAACCACAACATACTCAGGTTATTTTTACTTATTTTTAGCCATAACATACTGCAAAAACACCTCCCAAACAGTACAACAATCGACAACGACATAGCTACGATTTTCAGATTACTAGAAACATATTTCCAACTTCTTCTTTTTTCTTTCAAATATAGTAACACAATCAGCAATACATGTTTATAAGTCCCTTTTCACGATAATGACCATGAATTAACTTAGAATCAGCTTCATAAATAGCCCACTATGGCAAAACATCAGAAACATGATTTTTCTTTCAAAACTCAAAAGTTCTATCTTCTACAACTTGACTACCACTTATAAAAGCTCAACCATAAGAAGGAGTATTAAAACTCACCTGAAAATAGATAGAATAGGCTTGTCTTGAGCTTACTTCACTGTGAAATAACCTTCTAATCCACAACAAGAGACAGAAAGAGGAACTAGCAACCACCTCGAGAGTTTCGGCACCTAATCACTTAGCAAACTTTGATTTCTACCTAGGGTTTGGCTGTTGAGTTTAGAGAGAACATTTCATGAGTTCTCTTATGTGTTTTACAATCTAAATTTATGAGGAAAATAGATGTTAATCAGCCCCTTTAAGGGGTCCCTTGGTTGTGTCAACTTTGCCTTTTCCTTAGGGAATTAATTGTAGCCTTTCCTTCTGCAAGTAGGTGACACACCTACTTGTCACCTACTTGTTTAATTAGGGTGTGTCACATGCTACCCCTAATTAATTTAAATACGTGTCTCGTCTTCGTTTAATAATCACTACACATGTTAAGTAGCTCAAGCAAGTAAAACAGGAAGTAAGTAGGTGAAGCAGGAACGTCGGGTAAGCAGGCAGCTAATTTTTGTTTGTCCAATATCCCATTTCCCACATGTAAGTGCATTCATCAACCTCAACGTAGTCGTGCATATATTGAACGAAAATACGGGATGTAACAATTTGATTGTTCTTGCTTCAGGCTTATCCTCAAGTTTTTGTGAAATTCTGATTAGTTTCGGATAGGTTTGGGATTTGTCGCAGTCTTACTTATGGTTTTGACATCATTTTTTTAGAATAAATACTACCATTTTAAGCATATGAGCTCTATATTGTGTTTTTATTGAACCATCAGATCCATATTGTGATTTTGGAACCATAGCAAAAATAATCGCCAAATTTCGAGATCGTATGAGAGAGTTTTGGCCATTTTACCTTGACGGGCTATTGCTAGTAGCCGTACGACTGCAATTACACTGGTGGGTCCGTTAATGCGGTGTGCCCGCAAATGCTGTAAAAAGTGGCGCACCAGCGGCAACCGTGGATATTAAAAGTCAGACTTCGTTTCATTCATTCAAAATCAATTTTTGGGAGTTCTAGAGTTTTGATTTGGGAGATTTTTGTATTGTTCTTCTCATCTTGAAGGCAGGGAAAATTCTAAGTCTTGTTTTGGTATTTCCCCATGATTCTCGTTATTTAATTAGCATTTTATCTGTGTTTGGATTGAAAGAAAAGGGGATTTTGAGCCCTAAACTTAAGAGAAGGTAAATCCTTGATTTGAGGTTGAACTCTTGGATGAAACTGGTCAATTTTCTTGATGTAGAACTTATGGGTTTCAAATAAAATTCTACTTTTGACCTTGGAGGCTTAGGTTTGACTTTTTGGGCCACGATTATTACTATAGATATATGGGTATCGTTGAACCTCGTTGAGTACAACTTTGACTATATGGAACTCGTTAGGTGACTTCGGATGTGGAAGAGCTTCCGTAAGACTTTATCTTTGCTCATATAGAGATTGAGATCTTCAAAAATATTGAGGAAAGGAAAGTCCGTTCATGCGCTTTAGGACTTCGAATCTAAGGAAATCGAGACCTTACTTGACTCTATTTGAAGTGTTTGGTTGGTGATTAACTAATCCTAAGGGCAATGGATAAAAAGGGGGTTTTGTACTTGTAAGGTAATGAGCACTTGTATGGTTCCCAGTGCCATGTTTGGGTAATTGTGTCGTATATGAATTGTTAATTTAAATGTAAGAATACCAAAGCATTTAGGCATTAGATGATGGTTGAATTTTTGGATTTGATTGCTTATGTGAATTTGAATGTCTTGATTGATTGCTTATGTGTTCAGAGCACTCCAGAATTCTCATTTAAGGATGACAAAGAGCTAATTTGAGCCTTTACTTGTTATGTGTTTTATTTCTTATTTGTGCATGTTACATTCATGCCTTTATATGGTATCTCATGCATATTACACTTGAGGATACATATGGTGATGCCCGAAAGGAAATAGTTCCGAGCAGAGTGATATGAGTGATAGCCAAATGGGGCTAAGTATTGAGATTGATATCCTAATAGGATTAGAATCCAATGGGAAATAGTTTCGGATGGTGTATTAACCTCTTGAGTCCCATATGTAACCACCCGGTACGTCGTTTTGGTTAGTTTGACTATTTTTCCCTCTTTTGACTTTTCCTACCTTCATTAGAGTATATTTGGCTCGAGGGGATGGGTGGCATGATTTCTGAGGTAATTGGAAGTGTCTTTGGTATGAAAGTGGAAAAAATTAGAAGTTTATAAGTGTTGAGTTGACCAAAGTCATCATCGGGGGTAAATGCATCATTTTGGGTTTTGTCGATTTCATTAGATCCAGAATGTCAATTATAGCTCAGTTGAGTAGTTGGTTTGGTTCCGGAAGTGTTCAGGGGCATTTTGGTATTGGTTGAGTAGTTAGTTCGGTTCCCGAAAGGTTCGAAAGGTTTTTGGTCCTTT
Source organism: Lycium ferocissimum (assembly GCF_029784015.1). NCBI lineage: Eukaryota > Viridiplantae > Streptophyta > Magnoliopsida > Solanales > Solanaceae > Lycium > Lycium ferocissimum. The sequence goes on along the minus strand of NC_081347.1, from coordinate 34,359,991 downwards.
GGTTGGAAAATAAGATTTTAGGCGTAGGGGGTTGACCGGGTCAAGATGACCTCTTTTGGAAATTTTGAGTGCGCGGGTGACTTTGTAGTGTGTATTTAGGTTAGGCTGCATATTTGGTTTGTATCCAGGAGGTGCCGGATGAGTCTCGAGATTTCGGGGTGTTAGACCGAAAAACTAGATTTTTCTGGTTTCATCTGGTTCTGGTGTTCTTCTCCACATGGCGCGATCGCGTGCTCCTGAGTCTCTGCTCATCGCGATCGCCTGGCTCTAGCCACGATCGTGATGTCCAATCCTCCGTGTCATCATGATTGCGTGGTTGTGTCCTGCGACCGCGAATAAGGGTTATCTGGGCAGAATCTAAAAAAGCCCCAAATCGTGATTAGACTTCTCATTCTCATATTTTGGACTTAGAAGCTCGTTTTAGGGGAGAATTTGAAAGTTTTTGCAAGGGTCATCATTTGGGTAAGATCTTAACCCTCTTTTTATGATTATTCCATAGTCTAGTGATGATTTTGATGTTAAGATTCTTAAATTAAGAGAGATAAATTGGAGATTTGAAACCCTAGGCTTTAACTTCGAAATTCTTCAATTAAGCATGGAATTATGAATAAATTCGACTGATTTTTGAGATATAAACGTTATAAATCATGGGTAAACCGATTTTTGACCAAATTTTCTATTTTGCCCTTCGTTACTCGAAATCCTATTTTGGGTGAATTTTTGGGGTTTGTATTTTGAGTATGCTTATATGGATATCATTGGATTCGTATGACTTCCTAGAATACTAATTAGACCTTATTGCACTCGATTTTCCAATACGATTACGGATTTGTCCTTTGGGGTTTAGAACGAAGTTCTTGGGTTGACTCTCTAGGCCCAAGCCTTTTATAAGATCTTATGGGCATCGCTTGCCTTGTATTCTTACGCTGAATCTATGTTTGAGCAGATTGGGATCGTTCAGAAGCTCTGTTGAAGGGTAAGGCTCTGTTATTATTTGACGGACTTTCGACGAGGCATGTAGAGATTGTAAACCTTAGCTTAAGCATTTTGGTTGGTTAAAAAAATGGAACTAATAAGAGGGGCAACGGGGTAACATAAGGGGGTTCCGATACTTGTGAGGCGACGAGCACTTGTATCGGATACCGGTAATTCATGTTAAGGGTATTTGTGCACTTTCACTTGTATAGTCTGGTCTAAATGCCATGCTTTGGGCATTAGCTGGTAACGTGGAATGACAGTGTCTGTGATTGGGATATGAGGTCGCTTATATATATATATGCTTCTATGTTTATTACCTGTCTTGTTTGTGATCATGTGTTTCTCATCAATCCTAATACTCGTTTAAAAGTGAAAAAGAGCTAAAGACTGATTCTTTATTGCCCGGCATTGGTTGCTTATCTTGTTGCATGCTTTATTCATGCTTATCATGGTATCTCATATGCATTGATGGTACTAGTGAAAGGTCCGATGGGAAATGATTCCGGACGAAGTGATGATGATATTTTGAGGCAGATAGGTTATATGACAGGTAATGTGGGCCCAAAAAGGGCGAGTGTGTGACTTGGAAGCCAAAAACTCTAAGACCCGATGTGATCTGGGAGATCTAAGATTACCAGGTTGGTACATGCACCTCGCGAGTCCCTCATGGGTCACGATTCATTAATGTTCAAACGTGTGTGTATCGGGAGATGATTACAGGCCTTGCATTGCATTTGCATTCCATATCATATCATTCATTCTATCTCGTTGGTTGTTATGTTTGTTTGAGTTAGTTTTTCCGATTTGCTTGGTTATTATTTGCAAACCTGTTGGACTAGTGGTTTAGAAGCTTCACTTAGGTTATGAATCGTGATTAAGTGATTATTGTGAATATTGTTATTATTGTGATCTAATAGCGGTTAAGTGTAGAAGTAGGAATTGTAGGCCAGCCCTCGTCTCCGTTTTCGTTTGGTTCAGTCGACGATGCTGCTGAGTACCCGTTGTTCTTATACTCACACTACACTTGCTGCACTCTTTTTGTGTGCAGATTCAGTGCCTAGTAACAGTGGTTCGTGAGACTATCCATGTCACGACCCAACCGAAGGGCCATGACGGGCACCCAGAGCTAGCCTACCGAGCACCTCTTACTATGCTTTTCATAATCATTTCTCGGTGGACCGCATGACTAACTCATAAACATTATAATCTGTAAGGGCATATATCCACAACATAATAGCACATCTATATAACCATCATCAACTATGCCCATATATATAAGCCGACACGGCTGCCAAAAATGATAGACAAAAATATGAACAACTGAGGTTATAGGACATCTAGCTATATACATCTGTCTACGAGCCTCTAACAGGAGTGCATAACATCATAAAGACGGGACAGGACCCCGCTGTGCCCAAAATGTAAACAAAAGAATAATACCACTAGACTGCAGCTCCGAAGCAAACGGAGCGCCCCTGTACAATCGCTGATGAAGCTCCGAGGGATCTGATCTGCCTTCCTGCATACCTGCAGGCATGAACGCAGCGTCCAAAAATAAAAAGGACATCAGTACGAATAATCTACTGAGAATGTACGGCATGAATAACAACACAATAAAAGATATGAGAATAACATGAGATAAGAGGAATAACCTGTACATCTGGCTGTCTCTTAAGGCGGATGTCATGCACGCTTAGCTTTTTAAAAAAAAAAAACATGTTATACATATATATAATATATTGCCCGTGTCACAACCCAACCAGAGGGCCATGACGGGCGCCCGAAGCTAACTTGCCGAGTACCAATCATCATACTCTCATAATCATATCTAGGTGAGCCACATGGCTATCTCATAGTTAACACTTATCAACAACACAATAGGTGAGCCACATGGCTATCTCATAGTTAACACTTATCAACAACACAATTGCCATCAGGCTGAGGCACCATTTTATACAAACATCATCAACTATGCCCATATACACACAAGCCGACAAGGTTATCAAAATAATATACACAATATTAGCCGACAAGGCTGAAAGACACCTAACTGTACACAACTGTCTATGAGCCTCTAAGAAGAGTACATAATATCATAAAGATGGGATAGGGCCCCGCTATGCCCATATATGTACACCAAAAGAATAATACTAACTATCTAGGCTCCGGATCAAATGGAGCACCTCTATGCAATCAGAGGAAAAGTAGCCTGCGGGCGCTTTTCCACTTGTCTACTGCGAGTATGAACGCAGTGTCCACAAATAAAAGGACGTCAGTACGAACAATGTACCGAGTATGTAAGGTATGGATAATAACATGGTGCGAGTATCAAGAATAACATGAAATAAAAGAATCATTTATACCTCTTAAGATGTTTGTTATACTTAACCTTTCTTTGAAGGAAACATTTCATACACATACATGTAATGATACCATACCCGACCATATAGGTTCGGTGTCATCCATACCTAGCCATAACAAGGCTCAGTGCTATCCATACCCAACTGCAGTGGTGCGCGTGCAATAGATATCATACCCGGCCATATAGGCTCGGTGTCACAACATAGCTTCATACATTTATGACATACATAAGTATCCGAGAGAAACATTACAACACTATCAGGGTGAGATAAAGTCGATAGACCCCTAATTTCTATTATTGAATCACCATCATCTTTATCGTCACCACTATTATCATCGTCATCATTATCATCATCACTATTAGGAGCTTTTGCCAAGGTATCTCTAGAATGGTATTCATCATCTGCAACACTCCGTAAATTTGGGTTAGGTGTGAATGAGTATAATGGGTGTAAATGTGATATTTTAACTATATGAATCCTTTCGGGATGAATTTGGGTGAAAGATAGTCGTTATAGAATCAAACCAAGTACAAGTTCATAAGAGTTCTTAAAATCGCCTATGTTTTGTTGACCTGTCTTGTAGGCCAATTTCGTGAAAATCTGTTGCGAATTTGGGAAAAATTATCCAATAGAAGTTGTAAATCTTTCAAATACCTTTCCAAAGGTATAAAGTGGAGCTTAAACGGACTTGTGAGTAAAATGTTATGGCCGTTTTACTAACGTGCGTTTCGCGGGATCATCCTGCGGTTCAATCCTGCGAATCTCAGGATGAACACCAAAAATCATACCCCTCGGTCACATAGTGCGATAGGGCTGCATTTCATAGGTCAAACGTGCGATTCGCAGGATGCGTCACGCGCCTTGCTCGACTATAAAAACCCCCAGAACGTGAAATTTTCTTAAACCTTCATTCTACTTCATCTTTGGCCGACTTTTTGAGAAGAAATAACCCTAGGGCTTCCCCAAAACATAGATGGTAAGTTCTTGATCAATTCCTATAATTACTACATTAGTCTAACGTCAATTCACTACACTTAAACACTAGTTCATCTTCTCAAAACCTAGATTCTTGAAAGCTAAAGAAAGAGAAGAAGAAAGGGACATTGGAGATTTTGAGATTCCTTCAAAAAGGTATGATCCTTGATTTTTCTGATGTTATTGAAAGGTTTTAGACTAGTGTAGGTTTTCCTATGGGATTAGAATCTATGAATGATTCATGAAGTCTTCAAGAACACATTCTAGACATGAAAACCCTAGTTTTCCTATAAAGGGGTATATGAGTAGAATTAGATTAAAGCTCTAATCTTTCTCATCTAAAACCATTGTAGTGTGATTGTTGAACCTTGGGAACTCATTTTGCTAGCTTTAGTGGGATTTGAGGTATGTCTCTTTTAAAAATCCTTTTTGACTATGAAGGTGATTTGTATGTCTCTCTTTTAAAACCTTATTATGGATATATGTCTTCGTCTCAAAATTTCTTTATTGAATAAAAAGGTGAACTTCTCATACAAAACCCTAATTCATGTTTTGATGGTGGTTGGTGTGCATGAGGGGACAAGCCCACATTAAACCTTGATTGTATTATCTGCTATATACGTATATGAAATCATAATCATTTTCTTCCATAAGACATGATCAATAATGATGGTTAATTGTTCGTACTGATGTTTTATAATGAACTATGACAAGGGAATCTTGTTTAAAGAAGTTGAAACGTTTTTTAAGATTATCTATGAAAGTATGAATTTCGTTATGGCATAATGAACTTTAATGTTATTAATGGTGTGACTACTTTGAGACAAATTGTGAATCGGCTTCTATGCTATGAACTTTTTTGTTGTGTTTGGCCTAGCTACTCGGGAGGAAGGTTGGCCACTATGGATCCAAGTGTGATAATGCCAAGCCCTTCGGGAGGAAGAGTGTCCACCGGTTCGGGATAAGAATACCACCGGGTGTGATTATGCCTAGCCATTCGGGAGGAAGAGTGGCCAAAGTTCGGCTACCACCGAGGATGTGATTATGCCTATCTATTCGGGGGGAAGGATAGCCACCGTTGAATTTCATGTTCCGGTGTGATGCGCTGCTATGATTAGGGAACGTCTAAGGCTATCCCTTCGTTATGATTGATTATTGGGCCTGTATTGGAAAGTGTGATATTCCTATCTTTTAATGGAACAATTGTTGATAATCATGAACAACTTAAATTGCATAGTTTAAGTTGTAACTTGACAAGAGGCTTTATAATCGGTTTTGATACTTATTATTGAGATACACAAACTGAATAACTGTTCTTACATTGCTCTCACATGACTTGCAAGACTAATTTATTTATGTATTATATACTCTAATTTCTTATTACTTATTGTCCATGTGGCACTCACTGAGTACGAAGTACTCAGGCATACCATTGTTGTTTTTTATGGTATATTAGGTAACGGAGAGAAGAGGGTTTCTTGATATTCCGGCGTTTAGGAAGGACTTGCTGTTGCTGCTGATTTGGTGAGCCCACACATTCATTCGTGGGACACCTTATTTATTTATTTATCATTCTAGATTTTCGGGCTGTGTCTCGGAGTCAGATGATTGTTGTGTCTCTTAGAAGCTCCATAGTATTCATTCTTTTGGGTAGTTGTCGAGTTATTGATTAACTCTCGGGCACGTTGTTTCGTTGACTTAGTATTTGATTCATTAAAGACTTCCGCTGATTTTAATTCATATATCTTGATTGTATTTATATCTATAATTATTGGAGGTGAATATTGGACCTGGCGGGTTCAAGTGTTATTACTGCATCTTTTAGGTTCTTCGATGTTGTTCATGACGTCGGATGCCGGTCACGTCTACGGTGGGTTTTGGGGCGTGAAAAGTTTGATATCAGATCCAGGTTTATTCGTTTCCTAGGATGTGTTTGTGTCTGTGGATCTGTGTTTAGTGGAGTCTTCTTCATGCAGACTGGCCACCTGTATGGATGAATGGCTACCAGGACATTCTAGGTGTTTCTCATTCTTCTTGATTCTAGATTGCGCTATAGAGCTTGAACTTCTTTTAGGATCATTCTGACGTGTTCGTTACTCGTGCTTATGGAGATGACTTTAACCGGTGTTGCTGATATTAACCAAGTGAACAATGGTGTTACGTTGTGCACATTATTGTGATGTGTAATTTGATGGATGGTGAAGAGTCGTTGAAATTGTATTGTAGGTGCTTGGTATATATGGTCAATGTAGGGTTTCGTGTTGATAAATTGAGATAGGTATAGAAACAAAAGTAGTCATTGTTATAGGGAAAACTCTACGGAAATCTTGTTAGGCTTAAGGGAATAATCAAGATGTGATATGTTTAAAGTACTGGAGGTTAGGATGAAGGGAACAATTGAGGGTCTCTTGTAGTGAATTAAGAATTATCGTACATTGAGGTTATATTCTTATTGGGTTAAAAGATCTGTACTATTTTGATATTTAGTGGAAGAACTCTATTTTAGGCTTGAAACTCGAAAACAACCGCTTGTGGATTAATGATTTAAGAAGATGATGTAGTTGATTTAGGCTTTAATTTGTTATTTCCCGTTTTGGCATGAGGCAAGTTAATCCCGAATCATGTGTTATTGAATTAGCCTCCTTGTCGGAGTATATTGTCTAGATTGATATATTGTGCGCTTCCTAGTGAAAGCATATACGTGTTCAACCTTTTGAGTATCTAACTCTTTGGAAAGTGAGATAAAGGTAGAAACCCCCTTATTTGTGTTGAGACTTGAGTGTTCTAGTCGTTGGAATCCTCGTGAGGACTATGTTATTCTTATTTGGGTATAGATGTATTTTTATATTTCCGGGGTCGTTTAGTACAAAGAAAGCTCTACTTCATGATTTTGCTCGTAGGGAGATGGTTGGAGTCTCAAATGTTGTGGTCACAGGTATTGTCACTATTTGCTCTTTTGATGCTTAGTCATTGATCGATCCAGGTTCGAAATCCTTCTTATGTGACTTCGTACTTTACCCTTGATTTAGGTAGGGAACTCGAACAATTGTTTGCACCCTTTTTCTATGAATACTCGTGTCTTGTTATCGTTATATATATATATATATATATAATATATATATATATATATATATATAGAGAGAGAGAGAGAGAGAGAGAGAGAGAGTGTGTTGTAGTTAAGGGTCGTGAGACTACTTTTGATGTGTTTGACTTAGAAATAGTGAACTTTGATGTGATTTTTTGGGGATAGGCGGTTTTCCAAGGGTCATGAAACTCTAGATTGTTAATCAGAAATAGTTAGGCTTGAATTTCCTGATGAACCCATTATATAGTGAAAAAGATACATTGCTAAAACCTCGTGGTAGACTTATGTCGTATCTTAAGACTTACGGGATGAACTCGAAGGGGGCGTAGTTCTATCTAGTTATTGTAGTGTCACTCAAGCCGTGTTACCTTCATTTATTCCCTACTACAGATATGTGTTGACCTTTTCGACTGTGTATTCCCTGCGAAAGTTTAGATTAGAGGTATGAATCCCTCGCCCATGTGTTTAGGCTTGAATGATGTATTCATTATGTGGTTAGTCGTATGTTACCTCTGAGAATGATCCTCTTTACTAAAGAACTTTAGAAATTCGATATTTGAGGTTTAGTGAAAAATCTTAAGCCATGACTTTCATTCGGGGACGAATGATCTTAAGGGGGTATAATGTAACACTCCGTAAATTAGGGTTAGGTGTGAATGAGTATAATGGGTGTAAATGTGATATTTAAACTAAATGAATCCTTTCGGGATGAATTTGGGTGAAAGATAGTCGTTATAGAATCAAACCAAGTAGTGAAGTTTTAAGAGTTCTTAAAATCGCCTATGTTTTGTTGACCAGTATTGTAGGCAAATTTCGCGACAATCCGTTGCGAATTTGGGAAAACTTCCTCTAATAGAAGTTGTAGATCTTTCAAATACCTTTATAAAAGTATAAAGTGAAGCTTAAACGGACTTGTAAGTAAAAGGTTATGGCCGTTTTACTAACGTGCGTTTCGCGGGATCATCCTGCGGTTCAATCCTCGCGAATCTCGTGGATGAACACCAAAAAACATACCCTCATCATCGTGAGATAGGGCTGCATTTCACGGGTCAAACGTGCGATTCGCAGGATGCGTCACGCGCCTTGCTCGACTATAAAAACCCCCAAAACGTGAAATTTTCTTAAACTTTCATTCTACTTCATCTTTGGCCGACTTTTTGAGAAACATTTAACCCTAGGGCTTCCCCAAAACATAAATGGTAAGTTCTTGATCAATTCCTATAATTACTACATTAGTCTAACGTCAATTCACTACAGTTAAACACTAGTTCATCTTCTCAAACCCTAGATTCTTGAAAGCTAAAGAAAGAGAAGAAGGAAGGGACATTGGAGACTTTGAGATTCCTTCAAAAAGGCATGATCCTTGATTTTCCTGATGTTATTAAAATATTTTAGACTAGTGTAGGTTTTCCTATGGGATTAGAATCTATGAATGATTCATGAAGTCTTCAAGAACACATTCTAGACATGAAAACCCTAGTTTTCCTATAAAGGGGTATATGAGTAGAATTAGATTAAAGCTCTAATCTTTCTCATCTAAAACCATTGTAGTGTGATTGTTGAACCTTGGGAACTCCTTCTGCTAGCTTTAGTGGGATTTGAGGTATGTCTCTTTTAAAAATCCTTTTTGTCTATAAAGGTGATTTGTATGTCTCTCTTTTAAAACCTTATTATGGATATATGTCTTTGTCTCAAAATTTCTTTATCGAATAAAAAGGTGAACTTCTCATACAAAACCCTAATTCATGTTTTGATTGAGGTTGGTGTGCGTGAGGGGACAAGCCCACATTAAACCTTGATTGTATTATCCTCTATATACGTATATGAAATCATAATCATTTTCTTCCATAAGAGATGATCAATAATAATGGTTAATTGTTCGTACTGATGTTTTATAATGAACTATGACAAGGGAATCTTGTTTAAAGAAGTTGAAACGTTTTCAAGATTATCTATGAAAGTATGGATTTCGTAATGGCATAATGAACTTTAATGTTATTGATGGTGTGACTACTTTGAGACAAATTGTGAATCGGCTTCTATGCTATGAACTTTGTTGTTGTGTTTGGCCTAGTTACTCAGGAGGAATGGTAGCCACTATGGATCCTAGTATGATAATGCCTAGCCATTTGGGAGGAAAAGTGGCCACTTCTGGGTTCGCTACCTGGGGTGTGATTATGCCTAGCCATTCGGGAGGAAGAGATAGCCACTTACACGGGTTCACTACCTCGGGTGTGATTATGCCTAGGTATTCGGGGAGAAGGATAGCCATCGTTGAATTTCATGTGTTCGGTGTGATGCGCTGCGCTATGATTAGAACCTCAAAGGTCATCCCTTCGTTATGATTGATTTTTGGGTCTGTATTGGAAAGTTTGATATTCCTATTTTTTAATGGAACTATTGTTAATAATCATGACCAACTTAAATTGCATAGTTGAAGTTGTAACTTGACAAGAGGCTTTATAATCAGTTTTGATACTTATTATTGAGTTACGTAAAACTGGATACCTGTACTTACATTGCTCTCACATGACTTTCAAGGCTGATTTCTTTATGTGTTATGTACTGTATTTTCTTATTACTTATTGTCCCCGAGGCTCTCAAAGGATTACAAAGTACTCAGGCATACCATTGTTGTTTTTTATGGTATGTTAGGTAACGGAGAAGAGGAGTTCTTGATACTCTGTGCGTTTAGGAAGGACTTGTTGTTGCTGCTGATTTGGTGAGCCCACACATTCATTCGTGGGACACCCTATTTATTTATTTATCATTCCAGATTTCCGAGCTGCGTCCCGAAGTTAGATGATTGTTGTGTATCTTAGAAGCTCCATAGTATTCATTCTTGTGGGTAGTTGTCGAGTTATTGATTAACTCTCGGGCACGTTGTTTCGTTGACTTAGTATTTAATTCATTAAAGACTTACGCTGATTTTAATTCATATATCTTGATTGCATTTATATCTATAATTGTTGGAGGTGAATATTGGACCTGGCGAGTTCAAGTGTTATTACTGCGTCTTTTAGGTTCTTACGATGTTGTTCATGACGTCGGATGCCGGTCATGTCAAGGGTGGGTTTTGGGGCGTGACATCATCATAATCGTTATCATTATCATCACAAAAAACATTGTCAAAATATCAAGAGGATCATCGAGGATTATGAGCTTAGAGCATTTGTCGGAGTAGGAATATCATGGATATCATGTATAGATTCGAAATAAGAAAATCATGCTTTTAGAAAGGAGAGTTAGCCTTACATACCTTTTCATCTCCTTAACTACTTAGCATTCTTCTTCAAGGCTAAAAAACTCTATATTCAAGAGAATTTATACTAAGCTCAAGCCATTGAAAACATGCTTAAGTTCAAACTAGTGCTATTATCGAATTAACAAAATTTGGGCAGCATTTCCCCTATTTTGTCAACTTCCACCAAATTACAAATCAACTCCCAAACAACAATAATAACATTCATAATACCATATTCAAGAAGTTACATTCAACGTAGTGTCAAATCTATCCAAAATCCCCTTTTTAAGTTCATCTTAAGGTCATCTTCTTCACTTCAACATTTATAACTTCTCCACTTTAATTTTTTTTCCTTTCCTAGGGTCACTAACCTTTTATATCAACTCAATCATGTAAATAGGATGAAGAACATGCCTTATAATCAAGGAACTTCAGCTCACTCAATTCCCTCCAAGATCAAGTTCACCACAACTTTGAAAGGAAGATAGAACTATCACCTTCCATGGATTACCTTTGAGCTTTGATGTTGGTCTTCTGTCTTGATGATATGGAAAGGTGTAGACTGTTAGGGTACTTTCAAGAGCTCTCAAGAAGTCTCTAGAAATTTAGGGAAATAAGTGTGGAATGTTGGAAATGAAAATGAGGTCTTTTAGGATTTAAAAAGGTGGCAACTTCACACCGCCGCACCAACTTGCGGTGGAGATGCGGCCACATCTCCCCTCCTCTCCTCAGAGAGGAGGCTGTCCAGTGAGGGCTTCCATTTTGGAGAGTTTTTTGCCCATATGCGGTCCAAAGATACTGAGTATGCGGCCGCATATAGCCCTATTTTTTCCGGTTTCGTAAAAATGCGTTCTTTTCAATTCGTTTGACTTCCAATCCTTATGGAACCTTCTTGGCACTTGTAAACTTCATTAACTATCTAAGGGACCCTCTAGATTCCCCTCAAGGTAATGCTAAGCAATGCATAACTTAAATGATATGGAAACTTCCCAAAACCATGACTCAAATTCCAATCTTTCAACAAACATACTTTTGTCGCTTCATGTGACTCTGAAACCTTAAGGTATACACTTAAAATTATTAGATAACATCCTTAACCTTATAAGGGCTTCATATTCATTTAAGGCTTTGTGCTAGTTTGCTCATAACGCAAATCACACGAAATTTCCAAGATGTAACATTCCTCCCCCCTTAGGAACATTCGTCCTCGAATGTTAGGCTCTTAGGGATTCTATAAATTTTTTGCCAGAGTTTCCCCTGTAATATGTCACTACCATCCTGTCACAAAGAACCCAAAATGTACAACGACTCACAGGGCTACAACAACAATAATAATAATGGCCACACATGACCAAGGAATCATCAAAAGAAAGCGTTACATACCTGAGGACAATGGTGCCTCTGTCTGAATCTCTTTCGGTGGAAATAAATATGGATACCTGAACTTCATATCTTTCTCATCTTCCCAAGTCATTTCTTCCCCATTATTGTTTCTCTACGAAACTTTAACCAAAGCTACATCTTTGGTTCTGAGTCTCCGAACTTGTCTATCTAGAATAGCAATAGGGACTTCTTCGTAAGATAGTTGTTCAGTGACTTGGACATCATCTGTAGGTACAATTCTGGAGGGGTCTCCAACACATTTACAAAGCATCGATACATGGAAAATCGGATGGATTAACTCCAAATTTGAAGGTAGATCTAACTCATAAGCCACTTGGACTACCTTGCATACAATCTTGTAAGGCCCAATATAACGAGGGCTAAGCTGACCCTTTTTGCCAAATCTCATAACGCCTGTCATCGGCGACCCCTTCAAGAATACCCAGTCATTCGCTTGAAACTCTAAGTCTCGTCGGCGATTATCGGCATAGGATTTCTGACGACTCTGGGCTGTTAATAATCGATCCTGAATAAGCTTGAACTTTTCTATGGCTTACTGGATCAAGTCTGGCCTTATTAGTTTAGTCTCTCCCACTTCGAACCACCCAACCGGTGATCTACACTTAGGTCCATATAAAGCCTCATACGGGGCCATTTGGATGCTGGAATGATAACTATTGTTATAAGCAAACTCAAAAAGCGGTAAGTGATCATCCCAACTACCTCAAAAATCCAACACACACGCTCGTAGTATATCCTCGAGAGTCTGGATGGTACGCTCAGCTTGTCCATCAGTATGTGGATGAAATGCTGTACTAAGGCTCACTTGAGTTCCCAAACCTTCTTGGAAGGACTTCCAGATATTAACTGTAAACTATGTCCCTCTATCGGAAATAATAGACACTGGAACACCATGGAGTCGTACTATCTCTTTGACATAAAGATTTCAATAATCTTCAACTGCGTATGTAGTTCTGACTGGTAGGAAATGAGCTGACTTCATAAGTCTATTCACGATTACCCATATAGAATCATACATACACTGAGTATGAGGTAAGCCTACGATAAAATCCATGTTAATCACTTCCTATTTCCAAGTCGAAATTTCCATAGCTTGCAACAATCCACCGGGCTTTTGAAGCTCAATCTTTACCTGCTGATAGTTAGGACATTGAGCTATGAATTCCGCTATGTCTTTTTGAATTCCGTTCTACTAATATATAGATTTGAGACCATGATACATTTTTGTCGCTCCGGGATGAACAGAATAACGGGAACAATGGGCTTCCTCAAAAATCTGATGACGTAACCCTGCAACATCCGAAACACACAACCTACCTCGATATCTGAGAACTCCATCTGCAGAGATCTCAAAAGATGACTTCTTCTTCTGAGGAAGTGTATTTTTGTAGTGAACTATTATGGGATCCTCACACTGGCACTCTTTAACCTCAACCACCAATGACGAAACAGCTGAATTCTGGATGGAAACTCCCATATCGCCTGAGTCTATTACCTGAACTCCGCAGCTGGCTAACTGCTGAAGTTCACGAGCTAACTGTCTCTTCCTTGGTTGAACATCACATAAGCTTCCCATAGATCTACGGCTAAGAGCATCAGCCACAACGTTCGCCTTCTCAGGATGATATAGAATGCTAACATTATAATCTTTGAACACCTTCAATCATCGCCTTTGCCATAAATTCAACTCTTTCTTCTTGAAAACATACTGGAGAATTTTGTGATCTGTATAGATATCAGCATGAACACCATACAAATAATGTCTCCACATCTTCAATGCATGAATCACTACAGCTAGCTCAATATCATGGGTTGGATAGTTCTTCTCGTGTTTTCACAACTGTCTTGAAGCATAAGCAATAACTTTGCTATGCTACATTAACACACAACCCAACCCTACTCCTGAAGCATCACAATACACCACATAGCCATCTAACCCTTCAGAAAGTGTCAGAACCAGGGGCGAAGTCAGCCTATCCTTCCGCTCCTGAAAATTACGTTCACAAGCATCTGTCCATTGAAATTTAGCGAATTTCTGAGTCAGCTTCGTCAATGGTGCAGAAATAAAAGAAAAGCCTTCTACAAATCTTCTGTAATAACCTGCTAAACCCAGAAAACTACGAACCTCCGTAGGTGTCGTAGGCCTTGGCCAAGTCTTTACAGCTTTAATCTTCTGGGTATCCACCCGAATACCATCAGCTAAAATAATATGCCCCAGAAAGGTCACAAAATTCAACCAACTTACACTTTGAAAATTTTACAAACGGCTCCCAAGCCTGAAGAATTCTAAGGACAGTTCGTAAATGATCTGCATGTTCCACCGCAGATCAAGAATATACCAGGATATCGTCAATGAACACAATCACAAACAAATCTAGGAAAGGCCTGAACACATTGTTCATCAAATCCATAAATACTACCGATGCATTAGTTAGCCCAAACGACATTACCAGGAACTCGAAATGGCCATATCTAGCTCCGAAGGCCGTCTTAGGAACATCTTCCTCCCTGACTCTTACCTGATGATATCCGGATCTCAATTCTATCTTTGAGATTCATTTGGCACCTTGCAACTGATCAAATAAGTCATCAATCCTTAGAAGCGGATATTTATTCTTGATCATCACCTTGTTCAGCTGTCTGTGATCGATTCACATTCGCAAAGAGCCATCTTTCTTTCTTACAAACAAAACAGGTGGTCCCCAAGGCGACGAACTAGGCCTAATAAAGCCTTTCTCAAGCAAATCCTTCAATTGTTCCTTCAACTCTTTCAACTTTTCATGAGCCATTCTATAGGGAGGAATAGATATGGGCTTAGTGTCTGGTAATACGTCAATAGCGAAATCAATCTCTCGCTCGGGCGGAAGGCCTGGAAGCTCATCCGGCAATACATCCAGAAACTTATTCACTAAAGGGACAAACTGAAGAGTCGGTGATTTGGCTTCTATATCTTGAACCCGGACTAAATGATAAATTTAACCTTTGGCAATCATTTTCCTTGCCTTGAGATTGAAAATAAATCTACCTCTCGGAGACGCCGTATTCCCCTTCCATTCTAAAACTGGTTTTCCCGAAAACTGGAAACGAACTATTTTTGTTCTACAATCAACATTAGCATAGCTAGAAGCCAACCAATCTATACCCATAATGAAATCAAAATCTACCATTTTCAACTCATGTAGATCGGCCATAGTATGGTGATCACAAATCACAACCAAGCAATTTCTATATACCTTGCTAGCTATCACCGGATCACCAACCGGTGTAGATACCTCAAAAGGTTTAATTGCCTCGGGTTTCACCCCAACACGATCAAAGAATATAAGGAGTAATGTATGACAATGTAGAACCCGAATTAATCAATGCACATACATCTTGAGAAAATACCGATAATATACCTGTGAAGACATCAGGGGAGGACTCAAGATCCTGTCTGTTACATCCCGTATCTTCGAAGACCACTTATCAAATTTGAAACATAAGTACATTGAGTTATGGTTAAGTAGAACCATTTTGGAATACAAAGAGCAAGCATTATTAAGTACATTTAATGAGTGAAGGATATAAGGTACACCGGAAGGTTTTATACAGAAATAAGTGGAAGAAATAGAGTAGTACGACTTTGGAGAAAGGATGGGTGAAGTTTGTGTGAAAATTTTGGTCCAACTTGGGGGACGAATATCTCTTAGCATATGAAGTGTTTTGAAGTGAAACAAAAGCCTAAAATGAAGTTCGTCCAGTCTAATTTCCAATGCAACAAATCGCTCGTCGATAGGTCATTAGAGTAGAGAATTACAGACGTTACAAGTTCGGCTGACAAAGTAGAAACGCGTGCTACAGTACTACTACAGTACCACCTTGCTACAGTACTGCTACAGCAAACTGCTACAGTGACCCCCCGAGTTTGACCCCTATAAAAAGGGTAATAACCCTCTTTTTCAGCAGATTTTAGCCCAGAAATTTCCAGAAATCAGTAGGGAGAGTGAGGGTACCAAAAAGTGAGCAATTTTCAAGTGGTGGAATATTAGCTTAGGTCTGGATCGCGTGCAGTTGTGTTTGTAGTCTTTGTGGTGGATTCGGTTCAGATTCTAGGCGAACACTGAAGATATTGTTGTCCTAGTAAGAATAAGATATGGATCTCTTTCTATTTACATTAATACCAGTTTATTCATGAAGATAGAGTGTTTAGATAATTGTTTAGTAAGTTGATTAGTTATGAAAGTTGAAAAATAACATGTGGGCTATTTTATGGCATATATTGGTGTTGGGAATGATGTTATTGATGTTGGTGTTATTGTTGTTGTTGTTGTTGGTTGTTGAGTTGAGGTTTTGAGCTAGGCATATAAGCAGGGGCGATGCTGCCCGATTTTCGGCAGGATATAGAATAGTTTTACTTGAAAGCTTAACACAAGTATACTATGATGAGTCTAACGATAGTGTGAATCCTTTTCAATGTAGACTCACGATCTGCTATGAATAGGTGTAGATAATTGGAGAGTGAGCAAGTATGTAAAGTTACCCCTTCTTTCTTTTTGGCATGAATTACATAAACTGAGCGAACAACGAACATACATGACTCCAATGAATTCTAATCCTCAGTGGTACTTGACATGATAGCTCTCTTTGATTCTCAAGTGTTGGCTCATTCTAATTATTCTATTGAGTCTCAGATGATGATTCATTTGGTACATGATTGCTCCTAATACTCTACTCGTGCACAGTTTCATTGCATTGTTCACCGAGTTCCTCACTAGAGGGCCGGGTACGATAAATATATGATTATTTCACCGAGTCCCTCACTAGAGGGCCGGGGATGGTATATTATATATGCATGACTCTTATCTCATAATGCACAGGTGCATTGTTATCTTTGATTATCACACTTCTCTCCTGTCATCTTTTACTCAGTCATGATCTTCTTTATTGTACTTCATGCTTTACATACTCAGTACATTTTTCATACTGACCCCCTTTCTTCGGGGGCTGCGTTTCATGCCCGCAGGTACAGACGCTCAGTTTGGTGATCCTCCAACCTAGGACTTCTATTCAACTGCTTGGAGAGTTCTGTTGTTCTGGAGCTTGAGTTATCTTGGTACAGATCCTTTGACATAGGCTTTATTATACTCTTAGAGGTCTGTAGACAAATGTGGGTTGTGTATATACGGTTTGGTCAGCTATATCGATGTAGCTCATCTTGGATGTCCTTGTGTATAGTGGCAGCCTTGTCAGCTTGCAAATTTGTTATGTTTTGGTTAGTTGTGGCATCTCAGGAGGCATGTTCTTTTTGATGTATGACATGATGAGTTCACTGCATGCTTTCATAGAGTGCCATATTTTTTTTAGTTTCAGTTTGATTATATCTAGCAGGTCGTATACGGGCGCCCACCTCGGGCACTAATCATGGCCCATCGGCTCGGGTCACACAAAAGTGGCATCGCAGAGTTCATCCCTCGTAGTGTCTGCTGACCGTGTCTGCGCAGAGTCTTGTTTATCGGTGTGTGGTGCACCACATCTATAAACGAAGTGTGACATTTAGGATGTCATCTTTCCTTCTTACTTTAGATCGTGCGATGTAGCTGCGCCTAGGAAAGATTGCTTCTTACCCCTTTTCCCCGTAGGTGCTACGTATCGATAAAGATAGAGAGATGAGGATGGCCGTACTTAGTCGTCGGGAGGATAATGGAGAGGACACCTCACTATATATCCCTCCAAACCGAGCCCAGGGCAGGTCGATTATAGGTATATGAGTTTTTATTGGAATTTCCCATGTGCGTATGTAATTACTTCAGGGTAATACTGAATGGTGATGAGCGAAAATTATCACGACCCAACCCCGTAGGTCGCGACTAGTGCCCTAACTGGGCACCCGTACACACCCATTAACTAGAAGTAGCATACGAATAACTTATTCAGTAACCAAATAACATATACGCATAGAAAGGTGAAACGTCGCCCCAAAGCTGTCACAAATATACATAAACATACGCTCGCTATAACTTCCAAAGTTATGAAATATCACATATGAGTTTTAAGGCTATCATAATATAAGGACGTCTGCATCGCAAATCACAAGCGTACACAATCGAA
>NC_081347.1:34097652-34341755 GCF_029784015.1 Lycium ferocissimum | reverse complement strand
TAGTCGGATAACTCTCTGGAGTAGCTGGTATTATGCCCGCCTGGGCTATACCCTTAAAGAAGCTCAAGATACGCACCAAGGTGTCTTGAAAAATAGGAGTAGCAATGAATCCTGTTGGTGCCTGTGTATGTCCAACCTCATCCGCCTGAACTGGCTCCTTCTCTGGCATCTCCTCTGGGTCCCGAGTCACATCCCTAGAATGGGCCTGAGCAGCAGCTAGTGCTCAACCTCTGGTAGGTGTAGCAGTACGGGCTCTAGCTCTGCCTCGCCCTCTACTGTGTCCCTTGGCTCCCGAGCAACCGGGGCAGTGGGTATGGGTGCGAGTTCCTGGTCTTCATCTGTGGCTGATCGTCTCCTCACCATTTGCGAGAGAATGGAACAATGAAACTCTTAGTATTCAATGAAATCAAGTACGCACTATAAGGAATGAAAGATTAGAGTTTTCCTAGATGTGCTATAGCCTCTCGAAGATAGATATGGAGCTCATCGTACCGATACTTAAGACTCTACTAGACATTATGCTTGTACTTGTGAGATCGCTACCAATTTGTCACAACCCAGTTTGTATGCTGTGAAGGCACTAACTCGCTCGAGTCAGTAAGCCATTCATGGCACGATCCAACCGGAGGGCCATGACGGGCACTCGGAGCTAACCTACCAAGCACCTCTGAACATGCTCCTCATATTCATATCTAGGTGGGCCACAAGATTACACATAAATATCATAATCTGTAAGGGCATGATTCCACAAAATAAAAGGACGCCTATAGACACATCTTCAATTATGCCCATATGTACAAGCCGACAAGGCTGCCAAAAATGATATACAAAAAAATAAACCGATAAGGTTACAGAGCATCTACTATATGCACCTGTCTAGGAGCCTCTACAAGGAGTGCATAAAATCATAAAGACGGGATAGGACCCCATCGTGCCCAAATGTGTACGCAAAAAATAATACCACTAGACTGCAGCTCTGAAACAAATGGAGCACTGTTGTGCAATCGCTGATGAATCACCTAGGGATCTGATCCGCCCCCCTGCCTACCTGTGGGCATGAACGCAACGTCTATAAGAAAAAGGACGTCAGTACGAATAATGTACTGAGTATATAAGGCACGAAAAATAACATAATAAGAATATGAGAAAGCATGAGGTAAGAGAGATAACATGTACATCTGTCGGCCTCTTAAGGTGGATATCATGCATGCTTAGCCTTTTAAAACATTTTTCATACACATATAATATAAGTGTTAGTGTTGCGGAACGTGCAGCCCGATCCATATATCATATCATCCCGCGTCCAGGGTAACATCATAACTTACCCACTGCAGTGGTGTGCACATCTATATGCCATACCCGACCGACTATAGCGCAGCTCGGTGTGAGAAAATACATACATATATATAAAGCATGCATGAGAGCCCAAATAAAACGTTACAACCCTATTGGAGTGACGTAAGGTCGGTAAGCCTCTAATTTCTACTATGCTATCATCATCATCGCTATATATCACCTTGAAAGAACAACTACCATAAGGTGAGATCAACAACAATTAATAAAATCAATAATCATATGAGAAATATTCAACAATATCACAAGAACGTCAAGAACTATGAGCTTTGGAATCTCTAGAAATGGAATCATATTCGTCATCATCATTATCATCATCATCATGGAGAACATTTATTAACAATATCATAAGAACCTTGAGAATCATGAGCCTATAGCATTTCTGGGAATAGGGATATTATGGATATCATGTATGGGGTCACAACAAAGGAATCATGCCTTAAGAAAGAAAGGGTTAGCCTTAACATACCTTTACGTCTCCTTAACTTCTTAACGTTCTCTTCCTAAGCCCGAAAATCTACATTCAAGAGAATTCACACTAAGGTTAAGTCTTGAAAACACTCTTAAGTTCAAACTAGTGTAATTAACGAGCTACCGAAATTTGGGCAAAGATTTCCCCTATTTTATCAACTTCCATAAATTTCCAAAAAAAACTCCCAAATAACTGTAGCAATACCATAATGAAAGAATTAAATTCAATTTAATCTCAAATCCATCCAAAATCCCCTTTCAAATTCAGTTCATAGTCATCAACTTCAATTCAATACTTTGTGACTTCTCCACTTTAATTCTTTTCCTTTCCAAGAGTTGATATACCTTTAAACCAAATCAATCATATAAATAATATGGAGAACATACCTTATAATAGGAGAACTTCACCTCACTCAACTTCTCCCAAGATCAAGTTCATCACAACTTTGAAGAGAAGCAAGAACCATCATCTTCCATGGATTTATCTTGAGGTTTTGGTGTTTGATCTTCTTTCTTGATGGTGTGGAAGGTTTTGGAGTATTTTGGGACCTTCAAGAAATCTCAAGAACTCTCTAATAATGTGGTGAAATAAGTGTGGGATGTGGATATGAAAATGGGATCTTTTGGGACTTAAAAAGGTGTGCAAATTCGCCCTCCCGCTTCAACTTGTGGTGGAGATGCGGCTCAAAGATACT
The DNA here is from genome assembly GCF_029784015.1 of Lycium ferocissimum. NCBI lineage: Eukaryota > Viridiplantae > Streptophyta > Magnoliopsida > Solanales > Solanaceae > Lycium > Lycium ferocissimum. Next base: position 34,339,236 of record NC_081347.1, on the reverse strand, counting down.
GAGTATGTGGCCACATCTCCCCTCCTTTCAGTGGGGAAGATGTTGGGAAGTGAGCCCAGAAAATTTGGTGAGTTTACGTACAATATTCTACACAAAGATACTGAGTATGCAGCCGCATATGGCCCCAAATTTTTGATTTTCGCGAAAATGCGTTCTACTCGATTCTTTTGACCTCCAATCCTTATGGAACCTTCTTGGCACTTGTATAAAACTTCATTAACCATATAGGGAGCCCTATAACTCCCCATAAAGTTAATTCTAAGCAATCTATAAATCAAATGACCCCGAAATCTTCTCAAAACATAACTCAAATTTCCAATCTCTCAACGAACTTACTTCTGCGGATTCATTTAACTCCGAAACCTTAAGGTACACACTTAAAGTTATTAAATACCCTTCTTAACCTTGTAAGGGATTAATTTCCACTTTAGTCTTGCGTTAGTTTACTTGTAATACAACCGACGCGAAATTTCCAAAGTATAACATTCTTCCCCCCTTAAGAACATTCGTCCTCAAATGTTAGACCCTTGGGGATTTTACAAAAGTTTTTCCATTGTTTCCCCTATAACTATAACACCACAATCCTGTAACAACAACCCAAAATATAAAATGCCTCACAGGGCAACAACAACAATAACAATAATGGCCCCACAGGACCAAGAAATCATAAAAGAAAGCATTACGCACCTGGAGACAATGGTGGCTTCCTCCGGGGGTGGAAACAAATATGGATACCTGGACTTCATATTTTCTTCTGCTTCCCAAGTCATTTCTTCCCTATTATTGTTTCTCCTTAGAACTTTAACTGAAGCTACCTCTTTAGTCCTCAATCTCCGAACTTATCTATCTAAGATAGTAATGGGAACTTCTTTGTAGGATAATTGCTCGGTAACTTGAACATCATCTACGGGTACAACTCTTGGAGGATCTCCAATGCACTTGCGAAGCATTGATACATGGAAAATCGGATGAAAGGTAGATCTAACTCATAAGCCACCTGGCCTACCTTGCGTACAATCCTGTAAGGCCCAACATACCAAGGACTAAGCTTACCCTTCTTACCAAATCTCATCACACCTTTTATAGGTGACACCTTCAAGAATACCCAGTCATCAACTTGGAACTCTAAGTTCCATCGGCGATTATCCGCATAAGACTTCTGACGACTCTGCGCTGTAAATAATCCATCCTAAACAAGCTTGACCTTCTCCACTGCTTGCTGGATCAAATCTGGCCCCACTAACTTAGTCTGACCTACTTCGAACCATCCAATTGGTGATCTACGCTTCCGCCTATATAAAGCTTCATACGGGCTATCTGGATACTAGAATGATAACTATTATTATAAGCAAACTCAGTGAGTGACAAATGATCATCCCAACTGCCACCAAAGTCTAACACACATGCCCGTAGCATATCCTTGAGAGTCTAAATGGTACGTTCAGCTTGTCCATTAGTCCGGGGATAAAATGTTGTACTAAGACTCACCTGAGTCCCCAAACCCTGTTGGAAAAACTTCTAGAAATTAGATGTAAACTGCATACCTCTATCTGAGATAATGGATACCGGAACACCATGGAGCCATACTATTTCCTTTATATAGACCTTTGCATAATCTTCAGCTGAGTACGTAGTCCTGACAGGCAGAAAATGAGCTAAATTCGTAAGTCTATCCACAATTACCCATATGGAATCATACTTACGCAGAGAACGAGGTAAGCCTGCAATGAAATCCATATTAATTACTTCCCACTTCCAAGTCGGAATCTCCATAGCTTGTAGTAATTCTCTAGGCTTCTGATGCTCGATCTTTACCTGCTGACAATTGGGATATTGAGTTACGAACTCTGCTATATCTTTCTTCATTCCATCACACCAATAAATTGACTTAATATCATGATACATCTTTGTCGCTCCCAGATGAACAGAATAACGGGAACAACGGGTTTCCCTCAAAATCTGGCGACGTAACCCTGCAACATCAGGAACACATAATCTGCCTCGATATCTAAGAATTCCATTTACAAAAATGTCTAATGGTGACTTCTTCTTCTGAAGGAATGTATCTTTATAATGGACTACCATGGATCTTCATACTGGCGCTCTTTCACCTCAACTACTAAAGACGAAGCAGCTGGATTCCAAATAGTAACTCCCGTGTTACCTGAGTCCATTAATCGAACTCCTAAACTAGCTAGTTGCTGAAGATCACGAGCGAACTCCCTCTTTTCCGGTTGGATATCCCATAAGCTACCCATGGATCTACGGCTAAGAGCATCGACTACGACGTTCGCTTTCCCTGGATGATACAAGATGCTAACCTCATAATCTTTCAATGGTTCTAACCATCGCCTTTGTCACAAATTCAACTCCTTCTGCTTGAAAGTATACTGGAGACTCTTGTGGTCTGTGTAAATATCAACATGAACGCCATACAAATAGTGCCTCTACATATTCAATACATGAATGTCATCGTTAGCCCAACTCTAGATCATGTGGGTCGGATAGTTCTCGTCATGTTTTCACACCGCTTCTTAAAAGATAAGCAATAACTTTACCGTGCTACATCAATACACAACCTAGTCCAACACCTGAAGCATCACAATAAATAACATAACCTTCCGATCCTTCTGGAAGTGTCAGAACCGAGGCCGAAGTCAATTTGTCCTTCAACTCCTGGAAACTACGCTCACAAGCATCTGTCCATTGAAATTTAGCTGATTTCTGAGTCAACTTTGTCACTGGTGTAGAGATGGAGGAAAAACCTTCTACAAATCTTTGATAATAACTGGCCAAACCCAAAAAACTATGAACTTCAGAATCTGTTGGGTATCCACCTGAATACCATCAGCTGAAATAATGTGCCCTAGAAAAGTCACAGAATTAAACCAAAACTCACATTTAGAGAATTTCGCATATAACTTCCGGCCCTGACGAATTCTAAGGACAACACATAAATGATCTACATGCTCTTCCTCGGATCGAGAATATACCAGGATGTCATCGATAAACACAATCACAAATGAATCTAGGAAAGGCCTGAATACACTATTCATTAAATCCATAAATGCCGGTGGTGCGTTAGTCAACCCGAACGACATTACCCCAAACTCGAAATCACCATATCTGGTTCTAAAGGCCGTTTTCAGAATATCTTCTCCTTAGCTCTCACCTGGTGGTATCCCGATCTCAAGTCTATCTTTGAGAACTATTGGCACCCTGAAACTCATCAAATAAATCATCGATTCTTGGGAGGGGATACTTGTTCTTTATCGTCACTTTATTCAACTGCTTGTAGTCGATATATATCCGTAAGGAGCCATCTTTATTTCTTATAAAAAACACTGGTGCTTCCCACAGCGATGAACTAGGCCTGATAAAGCCTTTCTCGAGCAAATCTTTTAAGTACTCCTTTAACTCTCTTAATTTCGCAGGTGCCATTCTATAAGGAGGAATAGATATTGGCTTAGTAGCCAGTAGCCCATTGATGGCAAATTCAATCTCCCGTTTTGGTGGAAGACTTGGAAGTTCGTCTAGGAATACATCCGAAAACTCATTAACAACTGGGACAGACTGAAGAGTCGGCGACTTTGCTTCTGTAGCTTGAACCCAAACTAAATAATAAATACAACCTTTAGCAATCATCTTCCTTGCCTTAAGATAGGAAATAAACCTATCACTCGGAAATGCTGTATTACTCTTCCACTCTAGAACTGGTTCTCCCGGAAACTGAAAACGAACCATTTTCGTTCTACAATTAACATTGGCATAACAAGAGGCCAACCAATCCATACCCATAATAACATCAAAATCTACCATATTTAACTCAATGAAATCCGCCATGGTATGGCGGTTACAAACTACAACCACACAATTTCTATACATCCGTCTAGCTATCTGTTACACCCCGTAGTTTCGTACGTGAAAATTTATAAGTTTTGGACATTCTAAGTATGGATACTGGAGTTCCCTTCAAGGATATATGATATTATACGAAGTAATCCTATGGTCATGACGGTTTACGCTCATATAATAAGCTATGGGAAATTCGGGGCAAAGCAAATCGAAGAAAATAAATTTGTCGAAAATTTGGAAAAATTTGACAGAATTTTGGATAGAATTTTAGGTCAAAGTTGGAGGCGTATATCTCCTAGTATATTAAGAGTTTTAAGGTGTTTCAAAAGCCTAAAATGAAGTTCGTCGAGTCTAGTTTCCAATGCAATAAACTGCTCGTCGATAGGACATTGGAGTGGAGAATTATGGACGTTACGAGTTCGGCCGACAAAGCGAGAAACGCGTGCTACAAAGATCGCTACGACCGACTTACTACAAGATCGCTACGAAATTGCTACAGTGACCCCGACCCAAATTTGACCCCTATATAAAGGGTAAAAACCCCTTTTTTTCACCAGATTTGCCCAGAAAATTCTACAAAATTTGAAGAGGGAGTGAGGGAATCAAAAGTAAGCAATTTTCAAGTGCATGGAGTATTAATCGAAGCTCGGATGAATGCATTGATGTGATTCTAGTATGGTTTTGCGGTGGATTCAAGGTGGATATTGAAGATATCGCTGTTTTAACAAAAATAAGGTATGAATCTCACCTTATTAATATTACTTTTGGTTTATTTACGAAGATAGAGTGATGAAATGGTTGTATACTAAAGTTGTTGGTTGAGAAATTGGACAAACATCGCGTGGGATGTTTTATGGAATATTTTGGTATTGATGATGATGTTGTTGATGTTGGTGCTGTTGTAGTTGTTGTTTTGTTGGTATTGTGATTTCGGGCTAGGCATATAAATAGGGGAGGTGCTGCCCGAATTTCGGCAGATTCTAAATGGATTTATTTGAAGAACTAAGACAAGCGTATAAAGGTAAGTCTAACAATAGTATAAATTTTCTTGAATATAAATTTACGAGCCTGAGAGGACAAGCGTTGAGTAGCTAAAGTTAAGGCGACCAAAAAGGTATGTTAAGGCTAAACCCTTTCTTTCTAAAGGCATGATTCCTTATTATAAACCTTTCTACCATATCCATAATATCCTTGCCTCCACAAATGCTAGAAGCCTATGAATCTCATGATCCTTAAGATATTATTGAGCTTATTCATGATCTTTGAGACTATTCTTTGTGATTGATCTCGCCTCATAATTCTTGTTCTTTCGAGGTGAGATATAGCGATGACGATTCTATTTCTAATGCTATTTAAGTTCATGATTCTCGAGACTCCCATGACATCGTCGACTTTACCTTAAGATAGTTGATCTTCTAAGGAAGGATATAGTGATAACGATAATGCTAATGATGATGTTGATTTCATTTATGTATTTTTATGTATATGTATGTATGTATGCATTGCATCCCACTGATCAGTTGGGGATAACACCGAGTCCCGAAAGGGCCGGGTACGGATGACACCACGTCCCGAAAGGGCCGGGTATGGATGACACCTAGTCCCGACAGGGCCGGGCACGGATGTGACAGATGTATGTATAGTTAATGTATGTGAATGCAAATATGTGTATATTGTGTATGGATGTGTATAAAATGTTTTTCCTATAGACAACTTAATTTACGTGGCAGAGATCTTAAGAAGAGTACGAGGTATAATTACTTACTTTATCTTATGTTATCTTCATTCTGATAACATACTACTATTCATGCCTTACATACTAGTACATTGTTCGTACTGACGTCCCTTCTTGTGGACGCTGCATTCATGCCCGCAGGTGTAGATAGACGAGACGAGGATCTTTCATCGTAGGCTGCCTTCAGGTACCAGTTTTGATTGGTGCGCTCCACTTCTTCTTGGAGCATTGCCGAGTCTGAGTTGTATATGTTTTTTTTTGTGACAAGAGGGTATGTCGGGGGCCCTGTCTTGACTTATATACTTTAGTCATGTTCATAGAGGCTTTGCACACAGTTCCTGTGTACAACATAGTTGTATTATGTCAGTTGTTATGTTGGTATCATGGGTCCATTGTACATTTACTTATGCATGATCTTATTATTTCCATTTGAGACACGAAGGATGTATGTTATAAGTTGGTTCGCTCGGTTCCTGTAAGTTGCCAGGTGCCAATCACGCCTTACCAAGGGTGGGCTGTGACACTATCACTAGGTCACCAACGGGTGTAGACACTTCAAAAGGTTTAATTGATTCAGGTTTCACCCAAAACCGACCTACAATGTAGAACCTGGATCAGTCAATGCATATACGTCGTGAGAAGATACTGATAATATACCTGTAACCACATCAAGTGAAGACTTGAGATCCTGTCACCTAGCTAGTGCATAGATGCGGTTCTGAGGACCGCTCAAACTAGATGCTTCCTCTCTACCTCTACCACGGCCTGTCGGTGTCTGTGAGCCTTACCCCAAAGGGCGAACAGATGATGAAGAACCAACTGCTGATCTCGTGGGCTAAACCATGCCTCTACCACCTCTTGATGGACATCCGCGCATCATATGGCCTGTCTAGCCGTAGGAATAACAAGCATCCGTAGCTGAACAACACTGTTCAGTATGCAACTTACCACAGTGAGTACATCGTTATAAAGGTGGCCTCACCTGACCTGAGTCACCCCTATACTCGGACCCCGAGGCTCTGGAACTCTGACCGGGTCCGGAATAAATAGGTCAATCAAATCTCTTGCCTGCAAATCGAGGAGGTGCACTATCTGCTAATGGTCGGAGTCTCTAGAATACTGCTGCCTTTGACCCCCTTTGAACTCACTAATAGCACCTAAAGATCTGGCCTTCTTACTATAGCTCCTATCATACTCACGCTCACTCCTCCATTGTTGCTGTCGCTTTTCAAGATTTTGGGCGTGGGCCTGAATGCGAGAAATATCCATACCATCCTGAAGTGAGGCCGTCAAACAATAATCAATCAAATGGGTTCCCAAACCACTCACAAACCGGTGGACGTGATCTCCCATATCAACTACCATAGCTGGAGTATGCCTAGCTAAAGAATTAAAATGAAGGCTATATTCCCCAACACTCATGTTCGCTTATCTGAGGTTCAGGAATCTATCAGCTCTGGCCTGTCGAACCTCTGGAGGTCAATAGTATCAGAGGAAAGCATCTATAAACTCTTGCCATACCAGTGGAGGTGCATTTATCCCTCTAGAAGACACCCAAGTACTATACCAATGAACAGCCATATCTCGCAATCTATAAGAGGCCAACTCTACCGACTCAACAACATCGAAGTACGCATTACCCGCAATGTCCTTAACATCTCATTTATGAAATTCTATGGGTCCTCGTCTTGTTTTTACCCACAGATTTTGGAGGGTCTAAACTAATGAAATCACGAACTCTGGCGGTAACAAAATGACAAAGATGACCCGCACTCGTCGTCGAGCCTCGAGCCGCTACTAATCGGTCAAGAATCGAATGCCTCCCTCATCTCCTAGCTTGAGGCATCCGCTAGAGGAGCTGGGGGTGCTGGAGCTGGAGCTGAGGCTCCTCTATGCTCCACTGAAGCGGGTAGAGTATGGGAGGACCGATATAGAACCTCATTCTGGGACTCGCCCTCCTCCACGTCTGTAGACAGTACCACCCGCCCCTCCTACCTGCCGCTGACTTGCACTTCTGGACACTGTGGCTCTTCTCTTCATAGGCATCGCTGAAATCATAACACACGGTTAGGAAAAAAGGAACTCATATAACAGGGCTCTATCGCACCATCTAAGATGAGAAAGAAAGGTCAATCATTCCTAAATGCTCCGCAGCCTCCTATTTATAAGTGTGGCGTGCTTCACACTCATAAACAAGACTCTACTGGACACAGCTCGTAGACACACCCTAGGACGAACTGCTCTAATACCACTTTTGTCACGACCCAACCGGAGGGCCATGACGGGTACCTGGAGCTGACCTACCGAGCACCTCTTAACATGCTGCTCATATTCATATCTAGGTGGGACACAAGATTACTCATAATTATCACAATCTGTAAGGGCATGACTCCACAAAATAAAGGCACGTCTATATACATATCTTCAACTATGCCCATATGTACAACCCGACAAGTCTAGAAAAAATGATATACAAAAATATGAACCGATGAGGTTACAGAACTTCTGCGATATACACCTGTTTACGAGCCTCTAGAAGGAGTGCATAACATCATAAAGCCCGGACAGGATCCCGTCGTGCCCAAATGCACAAAAAAGAATAATACCACCAGACTACAACTCCGAAACAAATGGAGCGCTCATGTGCAATCGCTGATGAAGCAACAAGGGATCTGATCCGTCCCCCTGCCTACCTGCGGGCATGAACGCAGCATCCACAATAAAAAGGACGTCAGTACGAATAATGTATTGAGTATGTAAGGCATAAAAAACAACATACCAAGAATATGAGAAAGCATGAGATAAGAGAGATAACCTGTACATCTGTCTGCCTCTTGAGGCGGATATCATGCATGCTTAGCCTTTTAAAAACATTTTTCATACATATATAATATAAGTGTTAGTGCTGCGGAATGTGCAGCAAGATCCATCTATCATATCATCCCGCATCCGAGGTAACATCATAACGTACCCACTGCAGTGGTATGCACATCCAAATGCCGCACCCGGCCGACTATAGCGCGACTCGGTGTGAGAAAATACATACATATATATAAAGCATGCATGAGAGCCCAAATAAAATGTTACAACCCTATCAGAGTGACGTAAGATCGGTAAACCTCCGATTTCTTTTATGGAATCATCATCATCACTGTATCTCACTTTGAAAGACCAATTACCATAAGGTGAAATCAACTACAATTAATAAAATCAATAATCATATGAGAAAGATCAACAATATGACAAGAACATCAACAACTATGAGCTTTGGAATCTCTCGAAATGGAATCATCATCATCATCATTATCATTATCATCATCATCATGGAGAACATTTATCAACAATATCATAAGAACCTTGAGAATCATGAGCCTATAGCATTTCTAGGAATAGGGATATTGTGGATATCATGTATAGGGTAACAGCAAAGGAATCATGCCTTAAGAAAGAAAGGGTTAGCCTTAACATACCTTTACGTCTCCTTAACTACTTAACGTTCTTGTCCCAAGCCCTCAAATCTACACCTAAGAGAATTCATACTAAGGTTAAGTCTTGAAAACACTCTTCAGTTCAAACTAGTTTAATTAACGAGCTAGCGAAATTTGGGCAGCATATCCCCTATTTTATTAACTTCCACCAATTTCCAAAAAAACTCCCAAAAAACCATAAAAGTACCATAATCAAAGAATTATATTCAATTTAATCTCAAATCCATCAAAAATCCCCTTTCATATTCACTTCATAGTCATCAACTTCAATTCAATACTTTGTGACTTCTACACTATAATTTTTTTTCCTTTCCAAGAGTTACTAAACCTTTAAACCAACTCAATCATATAAATAAGATGGATAACATACCTTATAATAGGAGAACTTCACCTCACTCAAATTCTCCCAAGATCAAGTTCATCATAACTTTGAAGAGAAGCAAGAACCCTCATCTTTTATGGATTTATCTTGAGGTTTCGGTGTTTGATCTTCTCTCTAGATGGTGTGGAAGGTTTTGGAATATTGTGGAACCTTTAATAACTCTCTAATAATGTTGGAAAATAAGTGTGGGAGGTGGATATGAAAATGGGATCTTTTGGGACTTAAAAAGGTGTTAAATTCTCCATCCTGCTTCAACTTGCGGTGGAGATGCGGTCAAAAGATACTGATTCTGCGGCTGCATCTCCCCTCCTTTACTTGGGGAGGATGTTGGGCAGTGAGGCCAGCAAATTTGGTGAGTTTGCGGCCAATATGCTGCACAACATACTGAGTATGGGGCTGCATATGGCCCCAAATTTTCGATTTTTGCGAAAGTGCATTCTTCTCGATTCGTTTGACCTCCAATCCTTATGGAACCTTCTTAACACTTGTGTAAAACTTCATTAACCATATAAGGAGACCTATAACTCCCCATCAAGTTAATGCTAAGAAATGTATAACTCAAATGACACGAAATCTTCCCAAAACATAACTCAAATTTCCAATCCCTCAACGAACTTACTTCCGCCGATTCATTTAACTCTGAAACCTTAAGGTACACACTTAAAGTGATTAAATACCCTCGTTAACCTTTTAAGGTCTTAATGTCCACTTTAGGCTTGCGTTAGTTTACTTATAACACAACCGACGTGAAATTTCTAGAGAGTAACAGTTCACAACCCAATTAAACAGTCATTCTAGCAAATCAGTGTGGAAAGACATCATACAGGTCAATAGTCTTTAAAACTTTTATAGCCTTAAAGATACCGAAATAATACGATCCCCCCAAGACTAGTGTCACTAGTAAAAGAACTTGCTAAAAATGCTAATACATGTCTGAAGAATTATTTAGTACACTGTCTTAATGAAAAGGACAGAAAAGTAAGTATAGAAGAGAATCCGGTGCTACGGAGCTACGTGTAGCTCACCCCAAACTCTCCAAAAGGTCTCCTCAACGACCGGTAGTCTCGCGAACAGCGCTGGTACCAGGGAAAAAATTGGCACACCAAAAGGTGCAACAAGTGTAGCGTGAGTACCGGAAACAACAGATACTTAACAAAGATAGTCGATTGACTTTATCCTAAAATGGAGATGACGACTGATCTTCTGAATGCTACTTCTACATGTAACTGCGGTTAGTACTCCATAAAAATCATAAAAATATGCTAATCATTGAAATCATAAGTTACAAGCCTCGGTTATAGCATCTAAACCCTCAAGTATAGTCCAACGAATCTAATTCAAGCGGTCCAAGAACTCAATATTAGTGAAACACACCAAACAACACAAATAGGAGAAATGATGAGAAATGCAAATGATAGGCAATGCAAGGCCTTTCCATCTCAGGTACACACACTCTCCTTCAATAGGGAGCGCGACCCATGGGGGAGTCGCGAGGTCCATATACCACCCGAAAATTTCCCTTCGGGTTTCCTAGCCCTAATTGGCTCTCAATCACATCATCTATCCATTCTTAGGCTCACATTACTGGTCACTAGTCAATCGGCTCATATCAACTGCATCACTCGGCCAATCGACCCATATACCCGTACCAACAGTCCGGAATTATTTCCCTCGGACCCAACATATGCATCCTCAAGTGTAATATGCATGAAATACCTTATGAAAGCATGAATATGAAATGTAAACAACAACAATCAATGTAAGGAATAAAGACTCAATCTTTAGACTCTTTCCACTTTTATAATGAGAATTTCATAGTGATGACAACATTTAAGCAAGTATAAGGTAGGTAGAAAGCATAGGTGAAATAAATAAAGGGGTCTCATGCCCACCACGAGTCATTCAACAATCTATGCTATCAGCTAATGCCAAAAGCATGGTGTTCAGATCAGACTATACAATTTAAAGTACGCAAATACGCTTATCATGGCACCAGTACTAGATATAAGTGCTTGCCACCTCATAAGTATCTGAAACCCCTTAATCACCCTATTACTTCCTTTTATTTAGACCAATTAGTCTAACACGACACTTTAAAATAAGGTCAAGATCTTAACTTGCCTGAATTTAGAGTCCGACAATCACAACGGAGCCTTGCATTTCCATAGAGCCTCCAAATGATCCCAATTTGTTCAAATACGATATCTAGGTAAGAATACGAGACTAACGATATCCATAATGCTATACTTAAATTCTAAACCCAATAGCCACCAAAATAAGATTCTGAGCCACGAAGGGCAAAATAGGAAATTTAGTCCAAAATTAGTTTACTCATGACTTATAGAGTTTATATGGCAAAGATGAATCAAAACCATCGATAAATTCAAGCTTAATTGAAGAGTTGTGTAATTCAAGCCTAGGGTTCAAAACCCACAATCTTTTACTCTTAAATCATGAATCCTAACATGAAAACTCTTACTAATCCATGGAATAATCGTAAAGAAAGGGTTAGAATCTTGCCCAATAGATGGACGTTGCAAAATCTCCCAAAATCACCTCTAATCGAGCTCCTAAAAGATAATTATGTGAATGAGGAGTCAAATCATGAAATGGGGTTTTTTTAGAATCTGCTCAGGTACCCCTCCTTAGCGATCACATGACCCATCCACGCGATCGCGAGGACACGAAAAAATAAACCACCGCGATCGTAGCAAAAGCCATGCGACCGCGATTACAAGATTATCAGCTGCTCGCGATCTCACCACGTGGCATCACGATCGCGATTAACATCACCAGCAATAGCTGAAACCAGATTTTCTGGTTTTTAATCCTTCACCCCGAAATCTTGAGACTTATCCGAAACTCCCAAAAACAAACCAAATATACATCTTAGCTAAAAAGCACGCTATGAACTCACTCACGCACTCGGAATTTCCATTAGAGGTCATCTTGACCCGGTCAACCCCAAACTGCCTAAAATTAGTTTCCCAACCAAATGACCAAAATACCCTCGAGCCCCTTGGAAACCGAACCAACAACTCAACCAAGTCATAATCGACATCCCGGAACTAATGTAATTGGCGAAACTTCCAAGAAGACTCATTTACCCCTGGTGTTAACTTTGGGTAACTCAACACTTGAGAATTTCCAACAACTCCATTTTCTTACTCAAATCACACCAGATTGCCTCAGGATTTGCGCCACCTACCCCCACAAGTCAAATAAATCATGATGAAGCTTAGGGTAAGGGTCAAATAGGGGTAAAACAGTCAAATAGCCAAAATGACTTAATGGGTCATTACACCTCCAATATTGACTTTGGTCAAACCTGTCAATATCAATAACTTAAGAACTTCAAAAAATCAATTTTCTTCTCCAATAGCCTTAGGAATTGTGTCACCCATTCCTGCAAGTCAAGAAAACTATATTAAAGAGACAAAAAGGGTCATTTAGAAAAAAGAGATTTAACGCTCAAACAACCCAGCGAGTCGTTGCATGAATACTTCAAATCACTACAAGAAAAAAGGCCTTCAGCGAAGGGACATTCGGTCGTTAAAAGCCCAAATCTGGCTATATATCAATAACAACCGGAAAAAATCCGATCGTCACCGATCACTAAAATCCCTGTCGTTAAAACTTAATGATCAGATTTGAGATCCGGTCGTTAAGATCCTTTAGCGACGGCAAAGATTCCGGTCGTTAATCTTGCTTTTAACAACAGGATTTTCGTTTCGCTAATATATCATCCGGTCATTAAAATATTGAATGACAACAACTAATTTGGTTGTTATTGGTGCTTTTAACGACCGAAGTTCCTTTCGTTAGTTATCCATTACTTTCAACTACTGGACAACAAAATTTTCTTTCGCAAATGGGAAATTCTATTAAATATAATTACAAAAATTTCATAAAGGAATCATTACTTCATATACTTCCACACATCCAAATATACCAAATAATAAAATAACTATATCAAATTTCACTGCCAATACAAATAACTAAAGCATTACATTGCCAAAAAAGTATCCATCCAAATTGTATGACACTATTTTTATCAACTCCTAGAAAGAGAGGATAGAATTCCAAAGATATGAACATAAGACATCTTTAGATCACCCCTAACAAAACTTTATCAACTTCTTATACTTTAACTTGCTTTGCACTTTATTCGAGGATAGGTTGTTCAGACTTCATATTCATGATCTGTTTAAAGAACAAGTTCATGTCAGTCTGATAACAAAACTCTTACTAAGAAATAACAACTAACCAATCATATGGAACAAGTGAGATTAATAGCTTATAGATAAGATTAGTCGGTACAAGATATTAAGGTACAATAACGGTATAAAGTTTCTTGATCCAAATTGATTTATGATGAATAAATCTTACACAAGAAAGTAAACATCTTCCAAAAAAGGATGATTTTTTTAAACAATCCTACCAAAAGCAAAATATAAAGGATGACCATGAAAAAGATGTGCTTTCGAATGAACCTCATATCCTCTATGTGAGCAAACGAAAAATAATAAGCAAAGAAAATTTATATTAAATGATGGTGGTACTCACATTATTAGGCTAATAAAAGAAGCATGTGAATAAAGATTCTTTTAACAATCATATTAAATAAACAACTAGAGAAAATAGCTTCAGTTTTCAATCACAGAATGTTGAATGAATCAATCAAGAGTTCTAGTAGATGAAAAGAAAATATTACCAGAATAATAGTAACAGTTGTGTATAGGTCATTTCCTACCCTCTTGAAGCTGACATGAGGAGCTGTGCGAATGCAGTACTATACAAAGATATAATAAAGACAGAATACAAGTCACAAGAAAATCATACATAATAATGAAGTCCATTTTGTGTTGCATGGGATAAAAGTCAGACCTTCAGGTCTCCAGGTCACCATCTATCTTAGGCTCACCATCTTCATAAAATACTACTTCCTCACAAAAGAAATATCTTATTGATTCAAAAAAAATGTTCAAAAGACTTACTGAAAGAAGAAAGACAATCAACAATCAAGAGTAGTTTAATGATGTTCTGGCTTTGATATAGTATGACATGACAACATAAAAAATATTTTGAATAAGCTAGTGCTACTCAACACTCCTCAAGATTTATGAAACTTAAGAAATAGTAACATCTATAATTCTGTAACCTCTTTACAATGAAAGAACATCTATCACCAACAAGTATTGATGACGGCAAAGGCATCAACCCAAAAATCTTGAAAGACCTTTGATAGTTAAATAAGTCGGAGATTAACATTACAAAAGTATACACGTCAATTCAAGCAAAATATTATCTGAAAAAGTGAAATGTATGTCATAAATAGATGCCTCATCAGAGTAACTCTAAGAAAACAATATTTAAAGGCATTAGTCGTTCTTACATTTTGTTGCGCATAGTTCTGCACACAAGAAAGAAATGAATAATTGACCAACTTTTGATGTTTCCTAAATTTTTGCTATATTTATCAAGTCCTTGTAGAAAAAGGTCTACTATATACTGCCATAAGGCCATTCAGGCTGACCTAAAGCTGCACCTCAAATCAATGACAAATTCACTAGTCTTGAGTAGAAATTGCAGAAATGAAGTTTTATATTTATCAACATTAGGACGACCGCGAGGAGCATCTCAAATAAAACATCTAGCAATGGATAATATCAAGGTATTCATATCAAACCTTTTTTTTAATTCAATGATCACCTAATCTAATTATGCTTACTAATTCTCTAGTCACAAAACAATTTATCGAACTTTTGCAGTTGAAATTTGATGCCATCGAGCTACAATCTCCTCGGATTCGTGTGAATCACGCTAGAGATTAAATAGATGGAATAGTATGATGAAAACTAGTTAGTGTGGCCTTAACAGATTGACGAATATAAGGGACAGATTTAGAAAGATGCAGCAATGTAAAATCTAGCAAAGAGAATATACTAAGAGATATGCACAAGGTGATGATACAACATTATGAACGGATCCCGACCTTTCCAGGTAAGCCATATAATTCATTCAAAAAATCAGAGGGTGCAGAATTTAGATCTAAAATTCAAGCTCCAGACAATTATCTCATGGGATTATATACAAAGTAAAGATCTTTCGTTTTTCTTTTGATACGAAATAATGAATCTGAACAAAGAAAAGAACTTTCATTGATTTAAGAAATTCCCAAGTTTGAGGTAAAAATCAAGGAACAATATAATCCATCGTTGTAGGGGCACACTGAAAGAATTGAGCCATTCACTTCAAAGGCAGACAAAGCAAGATAGATAGAAAGTTTAGAAGTTCAAACATCTAAAAGTGTTCCCCTTTCCTATGTTACTACCAATTTCATTGATTTCTTCCTTGTAGGTACTGTAAATAGCTGATGGAGTAAAAAACAAATACACATTTTATATTTAGCCCAATTATGACATCGAAAAATGCTAATTCTATTTAACTTTAACTTATCCACATAGACAAAAAGATAAGAGGAAAAAGAACATATAGCATGTAAGTTTTTCATAAGTCTTGACTACTAAACAAAAGATCTCCAAAACAAATTGTACAAAGAAAATTAAACAAAGCATAAAAAACCATCAAACGATTTGTTCCAACAAATTGCTGGAAACACAATAATTTGGTGATACAAAAACTTAAACACGCTGATTTTTTTTTTATGAGTCGAGGGTCTATCAGAAACAACCTTCCTACCTCTGAAGGTAGGGGCTTGTTTGCGTACACTCTACCCTTCCCAGACTCCACATGTAGATTTCACTGGGTATGTTGTTGTTGTTGTATAAAAACTCGAACCCGCCAAATAGATACTTAAAACTCAATAGATATATTTTATATGGTAGCACCCAACACTATGCAAATTACTATAAAACTTCCACCTTCAGCACCACTGTACAACTTTCAGGCAAAGAGATTTCTTCGCCTAAATTTTTAGAAACCAATTGGAAAATAAATGAATTTTGTAAACCAAGATATTAATAGCTAATTTGCGTATTAGGAAAACAAAGACATCCCAAATTTGATAGTTATAAAATCCTGAAAGTGTTATTTAACAATGATAAAAGAAAATAAAAGAAGGAATGACAATTTCAAGGATAAATACCAAAGGCAAATTAATAGAAACTCTGGTAAGATTCGTATCACTTACAAATTACAATACTCATTGTTAGATTTTATAATTCTTATCCCAATTAAGCTTATTAATTAGTGGCACATTAAAATTTGCACACAAGCTTTGTTTTTGAAGCAGTTAAAGCTCTTTCAGTTTCTTTGGTTGCTCATACTTTTAGATTTGAGAAGCAAATCTTTTCGCTGTATTTTTTTTGGCTGTGACGGAAAATGCGTAGGGTATTATTCTGATTCTTCTTCAACAAAGCAAATCCAACATCCATTTTGGTACAAGTGCAATCACAACCCTACAGATTTGACCAAAATTAACATGTAAAAAGATAATTTTTTAACCTTACCTTGATGAGAAGGAACTCTAAGATGAGCAATTGATGCCGACGGGGGTGACGATAAGTTATTTCTTCTCCCAGAAATATACTCTTGATAGCAATTGCCAGTTCTGGATGAGAGCAGACAGTAGTTTCTAGGGAAGAAGTGTTTTTTGAAGAAGTGTAATGGTTTCTTTTTTAGAGGAGGTAGTGGGGTTGGGGAAAAAGAGGGAAAAGGTACCGCCAATTAATTTATTAAACGACGGGATTTGTATTTTTAACGACCAAATGTTATCCCCTCATTATTTTGGAGCTAAAAATTAGCTTTAACCACGGGAAAAATATTTGTCGTTAGAAAAACATTTATAATGACCGGATTCATGTCCCTTCGTTAAGAAGTGGTCGTTAAAGATTAAGTTTCTTGTAGTGAATATACAACGTCACAAACTGATCATTTGGATTTTTCATCTCCCAAATGATGCATCGTGGGAATTGGTATAATTTTTTATAAATTATTGTTTGAATTTTGAATTTCAAGCAGTTTAAGAAAAATACTTAATTCTTTTAAATTCAATATGTCTTAATAAAGTTATAACCACATTCGAACCAAATTATCTCGATTTATTTGAAATCATTTACCATATGGTATTAACAACTCCCATTCCGCATATATATACACATTTCAATGCTCCCTTTCTACCTACACAATTAGGTAATCATTCATATATTCTGCTCCCATAGAAAGTGGTCATTTTTTCTACTTCTTTTTTTGTGTGTTACAAAACATGATTAGAAATTCAAATGAATGCCAAAGAAAAATCCAAAGGAATAGCTAGTTTGTCCAAACAGGCAAAAGAATTGTCTATCCTATGTGATCTACTTGTTGCCCAAAATATTTTAAGTCCTGAGAAACCATTCCTTCTATTTGGCCAAATGAAAAAAAAAATCTAAGGTTATGATCACCAGGTATATAAGTCACATTGAGGAAGAAAGGTCAAAAACTAGTTAAACTTGAAATCTACATTTCATAGAAATTGGAGGAGCGAGAAACTAATATTAGGACAACTCAGGAAAAAATGAAGAGAAGAAAAAGGAAATCATGTTCAATCAATTACACGAGGCGAGGTTAATTTATATGAAATTGATGCTACGGAAATTAAAGGATTGTCAATTGAACATGATTTCCACATTTTCTTGCTCAGTTGTCCTAATATTATTTTCTCGCTCCTCCAATATATATGACAGGCAGTTAAGTTTAATTAACTTTTTAAACATTTATTCCTCAGTGTGACTTAAATACCTGGTGACTACCTTAGCTTCATTTTCATTTGGCCAAATAGAAGGAATGGTTTCTTCGGGAAGAAATATAATTTAAGCAACAGGTATATCACACAAGATAGACAATTCTTATGCATGTTTGGGAAACCTAGCTGTATTTTGGCTTTCATCTAAATTCCTAGTCATGTTTGGTAACACATAAAAAGGAAAAAAAAAAGAGCACTATCTTTGGGAGCAAAACATATGAATTAACACCAAATTTTGAAGGTAGAAGGGGAGCATTGAAATGCATTTATAGATGCATAATGGAATTTTTAATACCATATGGTAAAATTATTTCAAGCAAATCAAGATAATTTGGTCCGAATTTGGTTTTAAATTTATTAGGAGAATTTGTATTTGAAAGAATTAAGTATTTTCTTAAAATGCTTAAAAATTTAAAATTCAAAGTTCAAACAGGAATTTCAACAGTTCTATGATTATTTGAAAGAGATTTATGACTTAGTTGGATGGTTGGGACAAATCCCAAAGGGCTCAGGGAGTGATTTAGACACTTGAGTTGCATTTTAGTAGAAATGTAAGTTAAGCATTGACAACGATCAAATAGTTGATTAAATAAGCTTGGGCTCATGATTTTATTGTTCTTGCTGGTTTGTATGATGATTTCGTACGTGTCCTCAAGTTTTGGGGAAATTTTGATAAGTTTCGGATTGGGTCGGGTGATGTCGCAGTTTTACTTGAGGTTTCGACGTCATTTTTTTAATGCATAAATGGTACCACTTTAAGCATATGAACTTTAAGTTGTGTTTTTATTGGACCATCAGATCCATATCGTGATTTCAGAACCATAGCAACAACAATAGCCGAATTCCGAGATCGTATGAGTGAGTTATGGCCATTTTACCTTGACGGGCTGTTGCTGGTCCTCGTGCGACTGCAATTACAGTGGTGGGTCTGCTAATGCGATGTCAACGCAAATGCGGTAAAAAGTGAGTGGATATTAAAAATCTGACCTCGTTTTATTCATTCAGAATCAATTTTCAGGAGTTTTAGTACTTTGATTTGGGTGATTTTTGTACTCTTCTTCTTGTCTTGAATATAAGGTAAGTTCTAACTCTTTTTTTTGGTATTTCCCCATGATTCCGATCATTTATTTAGCATTTTATCCATGTTTGGATATAAAGAAAGGGGGATTTTGAGCACTAAACTTAAGAGAATGTAAATCCTTTATTTGAGTGTGAATCCATGGATGAAACTAGTCAATTTTCTGGATGTAAAACTTATGGGTCATGGGTTTGAAATAAAATTCTAGTTTTACCCTTGGAGGCTCAGGTTTGACTTTTTTGGCCACGATTATTACTATAGAAATATGGGTATCGTTGGACTCGTTGAACCTTGTTGAGTACTAGTTTGACTAGATTGAACTCGTTTGGTTTTTGGGTGTAGAAGAGATTCCAAAAGACTTTATCTTTGCTCACATCGAGATTGGGATCATTTAGAAGGGTTGAGGAAAGGCAAGTCCATTCAAACGCTTCGGGACTTCGAATTTAAGGCCAGGTGTGACCTTACTTAACTCAATTTGAAGTGTTTGGCTGGTAATTAACTAATGTTAAGGGAAATGGGTCAAAAGAGGGTTCCGTACTTGTAAGGTAATGAGCACTTGTACGGGTACCGGTGTCATGTTTGGGTAATTGTGTCGTATATGAATTTTTAATAATAATGTAAGAATACCAAAGCATGTGGGCATTAGAAGATGGTTGAATTTTTGGATTTTATTTCTTATGTGGATTTGAATGTCTTGATTAATTACTTATGTGTTCACAGCACTTCAAAATTCTCTTGTAAGGATGACAAAGAGCTAATTTGAGCCTTTACCTATTATGAGTGTTATTTCTTACTTGTGCATGTTACATTAAGGCCTTCATGTTGTATCTCATTCTTATTATACTTGAGCATACATATGGTGATGCTCTACAGGAAAAAGTTCCGGCAAGAATGATGTGAATGATAGCTGAATGGGGCTAAGATTGATATTGATACCCTAATAGGCATAGAACCCGGTGCAACGACCCGATTGGTCTTTATAGTACTATTGACCTTTTTACCCCTATTGACTATTTCCCGAGGTCATCGGGCGAGTTTTAGTGTGACTTTTGGAAGTTGAGCCTTAAAGTGAGATATGTTTGACTCAAAGTTGACTTTTGAGTAAACAGACCTGACAAGGTGCATCCTATGAGCCTATGTTTTGATAATTGACAAACTGATGGGGAATCGACAAGAGACTTGGTCTGCGATCTATTTTGAATATATAGCGCGCACTCAGTGGCACAGCTTTAAATAGCTGTAAAGCTAGACCGTACAACAGCAGTGCTGCAACCCATGCCTCGGGTCAAACTTTAGATGAGAAGTCTCCATCACATCCCACATGTTCCCCAATTTATATTCAATATGTCCCAACATATTGTGTATCACTTGAAAAACCTAAAATCACTTTAGAAAGTGTAGCCGTCATAAGACTCCTAAATGTTCAACTAACAAAGCTGTGAACAAACTAAAGGACTATATGCTAACTTTGAAGATATCCAAGTCTCTTAATTTGTCTTAAGCTTTGTTTCATTTGTGCTTAGAATTGTAAACCTACTCCTCTTGTTTGAGAAGTTGTTTGTAGGTATTTAAAAGTCTCAAAGTCAGCTTGTTGGAAGTGTATTTCCATAAGCTCCTGAGTGGTACACTAGGCTAGAGTTAGTGTAGGTGTATCAGTAGTCCTTAGCTAGAGCTAGCTAAGTTGAATTGCTTGCAATCGGAGTATTTAACGGGCTGAAGAACTATGTGAGTTAGTTCCTAGGTTAGATAAGTGTTATTGTAAGAGTGAGGGGTTATGGGTGTTAATTCCTGGCTTACAATAGAGTTGTAATCTGAAGTTGCTCGGTTAGTGGAGTTGAAATCCTACTGGGGTATGTCGTGGTTTTTAATCCCTTGAGCAAGGAGTTTTCCACGGTGAAATCCTGTGTCCTTTACATACTGCATTGCATAAGGGAACTGGTACACAACCAGGTCCCTCCATACTGTGTTTGGTGGATGTATTGTCTATGTCAATTGGCATCAGAGCAGGCCCTTTCTAAAAGGCTAACATCTAGAAAAGATCCTCAGTCTAGCGGTTGCTCTACCAAACTTAGAAGAAGGGAAAATGATGAGTCTGACAAGGAACATTTCACCCGCAAGTTACAAAGGATGATTAGAAGGGACAAAAGATCCAGCAAAAAGAACTTCATTCCCAAGTAAGCATATGATGAATATGAGTCGATCGTCTCACTCATGGCCAAGTTAAATCCAGATGGTGAAGATGAGAAAGTCAAGAATGAAACAGATGGAGGGGGTCAAAACTGGTAAATGGATAACGGCTGCTCAAAGCACATGACCGGTGAAAAGGATAACTTTCTCTCACTCAAAGCTTTTCAAGGTAGGAGTGTATTGGAAGCGGTAAGAAGGGGTACATTCTTGGAGTAGGCAAAGTCAAGAGGAAACTTGCTCATGCCATAGAAAATGTGTACTTCATAAATGGTCTGAAGTATAGCCTGTTAAGCGTATCTCAAATCTGTGACAAAGGAAATGAAGTCAAGTTCTTGTCTTGCTCTTGCACAGTCACAAGTCTCAAAACTAGTGAAGTGGTTCTGGTTGCCAAGAGATTCAAAAATTTATATGTCACGGACTTTGGCTCCCAAGACGGAAGTGATTTGACCTGTTTGAGTGCGATTGAGGAAGATCCTAAGCTCTAGCATAGATGACTGGGGCACGCGAGTTTTTTGTTATTAAACAAACTTTCTATTAAAGACCTGGTTTATGGATTACCAAAGGCAAAGTTTAAGGATCATAATACTTGCGATGCTTTCATAAGAGGGATGTAGGTGAGATCTTCTTTTAAACCCAAGAAAGAAGTAAGTACCTCGAGGCCCCTTGAACTTCTTCATATAGATCTCTGCGGACCAATGAGAATACCTAACAGAGGAGGAAAGAAATATATATTTGTAATCGTTGATGACTACTCTAGGTTCACCTGGACCTTGTTCTTGAAAAGCAAGAATGAGACAATTTCCCGTGTTTCACGCTTTTGTTAAGCAGATCCAAGTAAAACTTGGGACCCTTGTCACAACCATTAGATCTGATCATGGGACTGAATTTGATAATGCTCAATTCGATGATTTGTTTATTGAAAATGGCATCAGTCATAATTTTTCTGCCCCTAGAACACCTCAACAAAATGGTGTTGTGGAGCGAAAAAATAAAAATCTTGAAGACATGGCATGAACAATGTTAATAGCCAGTGGGGTGTCCAAAAGTTTCTGGGCTGAAGCCGTGAACATTCTGGGCTAAAGCCATGAACAATGCTTGTCATGTAATAAACAGATGCATGGTCAGGTCACTACTTGAAAAAACTCCATATGAGCTGTTAAATGGAAGAAAGCCCAAGTTGACTTACTTAAGAGCTTTTGGTTGCAAATGCTTTGTACTTAACAACGGCAAGAAAGCTCTGGGAAAATTTGATGCCAAAAGTGATGAGGGTATCTTCCTCAGGTACTCTTCTCATAGCAAAGCATACCAAGTCTACAACAAAAGGAAACAAACTGAGGAGGAAAGTGTGCACGTAATTTTCATTGAGTCTAGCTTTCAAAGGGATATCAGGGTTCCACATGATGAAGAGAAAGATGGAATTTTCCCAAAAGTTCTAGATGAAGACATTGATATATCCAATGGAAAGACTGAGCTGATGAATCTAATCAAACTAGTCGATGAAGAAAATGTTGATAATTCTCCAAAGGAAGCAGAGGAACCTGCCTCTCAGATCACTGTGCATAGAGTGACAGATGCTGTTCAGCAACTCCAAAAGCTGATCAAGGAAGTGGTGGAAATGAATCAATGGATGCTAACAATGGATCCAACAATGAAGAAGCTGGTCCATCTATTCCTGCCTTTAAAACATCCACTTGGAAGCTCAGAGGATCTCACCCTCTTCACAATATAATTACTCCTCTAAACTCAGGCTTTCAAACTAGATCTAAGGCAAGAAACCTATTTACCTTTTCAGCTTTTCTGTCTCAAATTGAGCCTAAAAACATCAAAAAAGCCTTAAAGGATGTTGACTGGATAGTTGCTATGCAAGAAGAGCTTCATCAATTTGAAAAAATAAGTATGGCACCTGGTCCCTCAACCATCAAATAGAACTGTGATAGGTACCAGATGGGTGTTTCATAACAAGCTTGATGAGCTTGGTAATACCACCAAAAATAAGGCAAGACTAGTAGTTCAAGGCTACAAGCAAGAAAAAGGAATAGACTATGATGAGACATTTGCTCCCGTGGCCAGAATGGAGGAAATTAGGATTCTTATAGCTTTTACATCCCATATGAAATTCAAGTTGTTCCAAATGGATGTCAAGAGTGCCTTTCTGAATGGGTAATTAAAATAAGAAGTGTTTGTCAAGCAACCTCCTAGCTTTGAAAATCATGAACATCCAGAACATGTGTTCAAACTTGACAAAGCTTTATATGGTCTGAAACAAGCCCCTTGAGCTTGGTATGAAATATTGTTAAAATTCTTGCTTGAAAATGGTTTCACCAGAGGAAAGATTGACAACACTCTATTCCTGAAAAAGAGAGGAAGAAGCCTGTTGATTGTACAAGTGTATGTCGATGACATCATCTTTGAAGCCACAAATGATTCACTATGTAAATGTTATATCCCGTATTTTTGTACATTGGGATATTTTAATCTAATCGCGGTAAGTTAAGGACAAGACTATTTTGGGATACGAAGTAGAGACTTTTAACCTCCGATTTTGTTTTAATGCACAAGTTGCTTATAAATTTTAATTGGTGTGGAAATATTTATGAATATTAGGGATTAATTAACCATTATTAGATTATTAAGTGGGATTAAAGATTTAATTATTTCATTAATTGGCCATTAGTGGTCGTGTGGGCCCCACCCATGGCATGGCCAAATTTGATTGGCTCAAGCCATGAGTGGGACACGTGTCCAGCTCATGGACATCCTATATATAGAAGGTTGATGACTAAGGGCTCCATTTATCATTCTCAACCAATATAGAAACTTAGAGAGGGAAAGAGAAGCTCTCGGCCATGGCTGGCCGAGCTTAAGCTTGTGAGTGTTGATCAAAATTTAAATTTCTTCAAGGATTCCAACCAATTGGAAGGTCCCTAGTAACGTGAAGTAGCAAATCAAAATATTCATTCTTGCAATTCACAAATTCTAGCCAAGTTGAGAAGTCAAGTGTTAAGGTAAGGTTTAATCTTCTTTTATATGTATTAAGGGTGGTTTGAGCGTGTTGTAATGTGTAGATATGGATGAAATTCATGGAATTTTATGTTGGTGTTGAAGCCGTGTAGGGGTTGTGTTGTGTAGAAGATGGTGAACAAGTTTTGCTTAGTATTTTGGTTGTTGTTATTATGGATTTTGTGATGAGAATAAAGGTATTTAATGGTTCAAGTTGGAGTTGTAATTGTTTGTGGGCTGTTGTAGAAGTTAATATGGTGTTAGTATAGTTTCTTGTATTTATGTGAATAATGTTGTTAACGTGTGGTTGTTGGTATAGTTCATGAATTTTGATGAAAAAAATGCGTTAAGGAATGTATAATAAACGTAAATGGTTTGTTTGGCATGTCCGTAGACGTTTGTGAAGTTATCGGGCATCCTTAAGTTACTAGTTAGGGGCTGTCTAATGTGTTGTTGTTGTCCTTGTTGAGCTTGGAAGATTACATGTTGTATTGTATGTTGGTTGGGCTATTTTAGAATGTTGTACGGCTGTCCGATTGTTCTCGAGTCTTGTTTGAATAGTCTCGGGTTGATACTTGAACTTATGGTTATTGATGTTAGCTTGGTTGTATGTGGTTGGTTTGAATATAAGGGAAACGTCGTCTAATTATCTAGAAAGGAGTTACTAATATTAGAATACGTTTTGAATATCCCCGTAGCTTAACCATAGTTCTTGACGTCTTAATATAGGTTGAGGTACTATTGGGCAGCGTATACGTGTTGTGTTGCGAGTAAACGCTAAAGGTATGTAAAGCCTATCCCTTCTTTCTTTTGGCATGTCCTAGATGTAAGTAAGATACGATATGAGCTTTGGGGTAATTCTATTCATAAGTTCCGAGCATGTTTTATGATTCTTATTCACTTCTTGATATTAGAATTCTTAAAGTAGTCGAGCTACTGCCCTCGAGCTTTCTATATGATCGGATAGTAAATGATACATGAAAGTTCCTACTCCTGAAAGCAAAATTCTATAATGACATTCAAAGAATATGTAATGTGAATATCGTCTTGATACTTGAGTGTTAGTTAATCTACTTATCGATTGAGTCTCTGATGGTGATTTAGTTATATATGGTTACTCACTACTCTGCTCGTGCATATGGTTGTTACATCTTTCACCGAGTCCCGGGCTGGGTATGTTATCATGCACATTTTACTATATTATCCACCGAGTCCCTCGCTAGAGGGCCGGGTACACTATATGATAATATGATGATATGATGATATGATGATACGATGATATGATATGACACCGAGTCCCATGATGGGCCGGGTACGGTATACGTGTACACGACTTTCTTCACCGAGTCCCATAATGGGCCGGGTACGGTATATGATGATGATATGCATGATTTCATTCGTAAGGTATTGGTACGGACTTCTTGACTATTATACTTGTCTCCCGGAATCCTACTTCGGTTATGATCTTTCTTATTGTATTTCATGCTTTATATACTCGGTACATATCTCGTACCGACCCCTTTCTTTAAGGGGGCTGCGTTTCATGCCCGCAGGTACAGACGCTCGTTTTGGTGATCCGCCAGCTTAGGATATCTATTCAGCTATCTTGGAGGCTCCCTTGTCCCGGAGCCTAGCTTTTTGGTACAGATCCGTTTGCTGTATATATGTGTTTATCCAGGGGTACGGCGGGGCCCTGTCCCGTCATATGATACTATTGTCACTCTTAGAGGTCTGTAGACATATGTGTGGGTTGTATATAGTTGTTGTTCAGTTGTGTCTGTATGATTTATGTTTTGGGACGTTCCCTTTCGAAGTGGCAGCCTTGTCGGCTTGCGTATATATAGTTGGGATGTTCCCACACGCTATGACAGCCTTGTCGGCTTATGTACTGTTTATCTGTTGATGGTTGTAACTCCTCAGGAGACAGGTTGTCTTGATATATATATATATATGCGACAGTTTTGAGACGACGTCTTGCCTTTTTATATATAAGTTCCTTATCATGCTAGTTGTGGACTGATTATAGCTAACAGGTGTGTATACGAGTGTCCAGCTCGGGCACTAGTCACGGCCTACGGGGTTGGGTCGTGACAAAAGTGGTATCAGAGCAGTTCATCCTCGGAGTGTCTCCAGACCGTGTATAGTAGAGTCTTGTTTATCGGTGTGTTGTGCACCACATCTATAAACAGGAAGCTACAAGACATTTAGGATGTTACCTTTCTTTCATATCTAAGATCGTGCGATAGAGCCATGCCATAGGAAATGAGATTCCTTATACTAACCTTTGATTTCAGCAGAAGAATGGCATCGACAGAAGAAAGTGACTAACAATATTGGAAGTTACAAAGCACGCAGGTAAGCAAAGGTACGAAAGATATATGTCAGGTAAGGTATTGAAGTGCGATTGAAATGTAAAGTTGAAGATTGAAAGGGGAAAGTAAACAGGAAAGTGTAACAGGTGCAGTTTGAGTTGAACAAGAACATACGAGGTAAGTTCATCATTTTCGTACTGTTGTTGATATTGGGAGCCCTGTGTGGCTGTGATATGATATGATATATGTATATATATGTTGGCCCTGTGAGGCACTGTTGGTATTTCCTGCGTGCAGGTTTTGGGATAGTAAGGAATACAGAGGAAACTCTGCCAAAATTTTTCTAGAAATAAAAAGAGAATAGGATATAAGTTTGAAATATGTCTTGAAAGGTCGTGCCAATAGTAATGATAGGATTTGACTGAGTTGTGAGTACGGTTGCCCTTGAGGAATAAGTTAACTGCTGGATTGATGGTAATAGTAATTAGCAGGTCGATGTTGATATGGTAACAAGGAATTTGGAAAGGGCTAGTGATACTAAGATAGGGAAAAAAAAAAGAAACTGGCAAATCTTGATAAAGTGCTATATTAAGGTATCGACTGAACTGATAAGCAGGGATAAATTATGACGAGTCTATAGTCAAAAAAAGTTATAGTATGATTGAGACAAGAGTACAGAGGGAAAAGAATTATGACGGATATGAATGCATTGATAAGACAGTTTGTGAGATATTAAGGATAAGATTGATCGGAAAGGGTAAAGGGTTAAGAAGTGTTACACTATAGGATTGGTTACGAACAGGACATAAGGTGTATATAATGAGGATTGTTATAAAAATAAGTAAAGCTTAGTGAGGAAGTGACTAAAAGATATGACGTGATCTATGTAACCAGAATATAAAGGTAAGTGTGAAACGGAAAAGCGAGCTATAGAACGAATAAGAAAGACTTATAAAGTCCTTCTATAGGGAAGGTTCAGAATAACGACCATGTGATAATGAAAATGATAACGAGCACTAGAAAAGAAGGAGTTAATCGAAAGAAGGAAATAAGAAGAAAGCGAGATAACAATGTAGTAATAGATCATGACATGTGTAGCCGAGGACACGAGTACTATAAGTAAGGGGACGGTGAAAGACCAAGTTATAGAAAGATGAGTATCGAGGTAGAATGAGTGCTAGAAAATGATTGGTATGATAAGAATAAACATAGATGAGCAGAATACGTTTGAAAACGAGAAAAGGATTATGCGAAAGTAATGTGTTCCGAAGGACACAGAGGTAGCATAAGATTCCTCGTGCGCAGAATAAAAGATAGACATAGACTGAAAGAAATGGTAAGGGAATTCTAAAGGAAGCACTCAAGATAGACGTAATTAATTGAGTACGAGTATAGAACGAAAGGGAAATATAAAGCTACGGACTTAAAGGTGTAGTACGACGACAAGATGATAAGATGAGACTATCATTAAGATGAACTTGATATGATTTTGAGTAAGTTAGAAGTAGTACAGAGCACACAACAAGGGTAAAAGAGCATGAGGCATAAAGGAGTGCTTTGTGTATATGACTTCACCTCGAAAATAGTGGAATCCTTAAAGGACAAAGACGGTAGGCTTGAGGAGCAAATGATGTATTGCAAACTTATTAAAAGAAAACAGATGATATAGGTTGGGATAAAGACAATGTTACGAGAGAACCTTGGACACTTATCGTCGGAATATAAGTGCTACCTAATTGAGATTGGAACGACTACTAGTACTAATTAATTATTGATTGAAGTAAGCGGAATGTGACCTTGGATGAGTTACTACATTGGTTGAATTACTCAAGTACAGAGTATCAGATGAGATTTTGTACTATATATAGAAAGGCTCTCGTCGCTTCGGGAGGTTGTTGTTATATCCCGTGTTTTAGCATATTTGGAAAATTTGGAAATAATTGCGACTTGTAAGAATAAGGTCATACTTTGACTCCAATTGGTGTGTACGTTGTTACTTATGGGAATATGGATGCGTAAACGTCGGAGAAGGCCTAAGGGAAAAAGTGGAATTTCGAAAATTTATTTCGGGAATTACAAAACAAGAATTATAATGAATGAAAAATTGAGATTAAAGGAAATAGGGACATAGAGAAGTCCAGTTAATTAAATCATGTGACAAATTAATAAATAAAGAGGCCATGGTTCATTCTAGACTATTCATGAAAAAAAAATAAAAATCAAGAAGAGAGAGAGAGGAGGCCGTGAGAGAAAAAGAAGAGAAAAATTTCAAGTTCATTAGACTGGATCCAAAAATTTTGTTCTTCTTGTATTCATACTAAGTTCAAGGTGCTTAATAATTTTCAAGGCAAGAGATCCTTCTTTTGGCAAGTGGAAAGAAGTTGGAAAGGTAAGATTCTTACTTTTTTTATGTTGGAGGAATTATTTATATGTTGTAGCATATGTAAGTACACGAGAATTATGGTAGTTTGCATGCATGTGCAAGCCGTGAGATTATGTGCATGAGTGTGTGTGAGTGAATGTGTGCTTGGCCGAATGATATGAAGTGACAGTTTGTTTAGTTGGTTAATTAGAGTGGTGACCTTATAAAAATAAAGGTTTAATGAATTGACCGGTATTGAAAATAGTTGTATGTTGTTATAGGGAAATTATGTAACTTTATATGATTTTTATATAAATATGAGATATTATAAAAGATAGGGAAAATAATGTAGTTTGGTAGTTTTGGTTGCATTGATTAGAGGATTGTGGTTTGAAGATACTTTGTAGAATAATGAGTTGTGTCCTAATCGTATTTGAATGGCCTTGAATTAGTAATAAATATAAAAACATCGAAATTGGATTGAAAATGTGAATGAGAAAAGATGATGTATTATGTAAGAAAGAGAAAATCAATGTTAATATGGTTTAAACGATCATTGGTATTGTTGTTGGACATTTGACAAGATAAATTCTCGTAAGGATGAGATATGTGCCGAAAATGTCGGTAGACAATTATTAACCCAAGAAGGAAAGACTATGACGGGTAAAAGTGACCATTTGATATACTTTATATCGGAGTTTTGGCAAGCAAGAATAAGGTATGTAAACTACGAATATTGGCTCGGACGCGAAGAATGAGACCAGATTGAAATTGAGTACGCAATTGAATAGTTTCTTTACAAATTGTCATCAAAGCGACTTATAGCATGTAACCTTTGGACTCGGATTGTCCCAAAATTCTCATGAATAACTCCATAAGGTTTATGATCCATTTTAGTTCACATTTCACCCGAGGTGGGCCCAAAGACCTCTTAAGATGGTTTTAATTGATTTATTTCTATAAATTAAAGAAATCTTTTGATCATTGTACCATTGTCGAATGATAAATATGGGCAAATATTTTGACATGTGTTATGATCCTAAAAACATGACTCGATGTAAGATTTATCCCGATACATATATATACGAGTTGTAATATGTCATTTGAATTGTTCGATGTTAAAAGAACGAATGCAAGGTAAAGCCTGTGATATAATAGTGAACAATCTCAAAATTACGTACATAAGGTATTTTATGACTTAATGTGTGGTGGTAATCTAGACTTATATGCATATGTTTACGCATATATTCTTGTGAAGATCGCAACATGATGTGTTACAAGAACAGTTAAGAGCAAAATGATGATACGGGGATGGTGGCCAAAGAGGCAATAGAACGTTTGTAATGATAAAGATAAAGAAACAACACGAGATAATATGTTATGCCTAAAGTGTTACGAGGGACACGATACATGTTTAATGACAAAATGTGAAATGTTTCGAGGTCTCGGACAAGGTATTACCTTTTGTACTTGATTCTAACCACGGCTCTTGGATGTTTCGTACCCTTGTCTTTGATTATGATTATACTTGTCAAAAAAAAAAAACTTACATTTCAAAATGATACCGGTACGTTACGAAGATAGGATTAAAGTCGCTCCTCTTGATCCGAGCTTATACTTTTGGTATATACTTTTAATACATTTTTTCATATGATTTGGGTACTTCCACCGTCGTACTTCGATTCGTTATGTATGTTAGAGGCTGTAGACTTTGTGGGTTGTGGGTTGTCAAAAGTAGATTACGCTAAGTAAATGCGAGTCTTAAGTAATTATGCTTACTATGATAGCCCTAACGAGATGTCTTTTAAAGATATATTTTCGTGAATTTTATATACATGAATTTATGTATGTCTAAACGGATTAGGGGATCGGTCGAGGTACGTATGGACTGTCAGACTTAATCGCGGCCCACGGGGTTTGGGTCGTGACATTTGTTAAGGTTTCGTACGTGGATAATCAAGTTATACATCATAAGGGAAAAGACATGATATTGTGTATGGATTGGAAAAAGGGATGGGATGAAAGATGAGAAATAGGGACATATTTAATGGTTCACCCTTAAGGAGGGAAGCGGGTGAGAGAAATGAAAGTGTGAGATGGAAACAATTGACACTGCAATATATTTGATATGGGATGCTTAAACTTCAAACGAGATCCCTTGCTGAAACAAGCTAGTAAGATCTGAAAGCCAGTAATAAATGGATAGAGGTCAGGATAGTATTTGATAGTAGAATTATCGAGATCTTGAACGATATGACATTAGAGAGTGGGTGCTTATAAAAAGATATCCGAGCATGGTATCGAGTAACTTAAGAGATATTATAAAAGATAGCAATGCTATGCTTGGATTAGAGGCTAAGATGGGAGTTGTTCGCTACACATAGCGACTTATAAGTAACAGAGGAGAAGGAATAGAAAATCTCCTATAGTAAGAAGTGAGAAAATCAAAAGGGGAATAAAGGAAGGGAAAGGAGTATGACAAGATAGTAAGGATGAGATATGCTACGGTTAATGCCGACTATGATAGACTATATACTTTATACAAGTGTAGAAGAATAGTTATGCAAACTACGAATATTGGTATGCTAAGAATGAGACCAAGTGAGTACTTGATAACAATTTAGTAATGACAATGCGATATTTTAGGTACATTAAGGAAAGATGTAAAGATGGTTTAAGCTAAATTACCGAGATAGAATTAATACTAAGGGCAAATAGGACATGGCTATGGTTGAGCCGAAGATTTATCCCGATACCGATTGTAACATATGAGTTCGATAAAGTTGAAGAATAGTGAAACTAAGGTATTTCTTGGGCCAATTTGAGCACCTTCGTATATTCTATATCGCAACATGATGTGTGACAAGAAAGTTAAGAGCAAAAATCGAGTAAAGAGGCAATAGAAAAGTTTGAATTAAAGATAAAGCAACAACACCGCGATTTGGTATTCTTGATTAAGGTGTGAAATGGTTTACCGATAAGAACAAGAATGGGTTTAATGATACCGATAGTTAAAGCGGTAAGAGAGGGAACTTCATCGCTACTTGGTAGCCCGAGGATATATTAAGGCCTTAATGATTAGTATCAATAGAGATAAAGTTTTTTAAAGATGTTGAGAAGACTACATGAGGGAGGTTCCGAAATAGCCTTTGGTGTCATGAGTTAGACCTACCATCTGATTTGGAAGAGGTGCACCAAGTCTTTCACGTGTCGATGCTTCGCAAATGTATTGGTGATCCTTCTAGAGTATTCCCCATAGATGATGTCCAAGTAACGAAAGAGTTGTTTTACGAGGAGAACCCTATAGCTATACTTGATCGTCAAGTGAGAAAGTTGCGTACTAAGGACGTGGCTTCCGTTAAGATGTTGTGGCGAAATAATAATCGGGAAGAGATGACCTGGGAAGCCGAAGAGGAGATGAAGAGTAAGTATCTTTACTTGTTCCCTATGCCTACAGGTAATCTAAATTCCTCACTCGATTATATTGATTGGTAGATGAGACTCCATGTTATAGCAATAAAGAAGACTCCCCCGAAATCTTTATAAGACCTTATGAGACTAGTTTAACATTCGAGGACGAATGTTCTAAAGGGGGGAAGGATGTTATATCCCGTATTTTTGTACATTGGGATATTTTAAGCTAATCGCGGTAAGTTAAGGACAAGACTATTTTGGGATACGAAGTAGAGACTTTTAACCTCCGATTTTGTTTTAATGCACAAGTTGCTTATAAATTTTAATTGGTGTGGAAATATTTATGAAGATTAGGGATTAATTAACCATGATTATATTATTAAGTGGGATTAAAGATTTAATTATTTCATTAATTGGCCATTAGTGGCCGTGTGGTCCCCACCCATGGCATGGCCAAATTTGATTGGCTCAAGCCATGAGTGGGACACGTGTCCAGCTCATGGACATCCTATATATAAAAGGTTGATGACTAAGGGCTCCATTTATCATTCTCATATAGAAACTTAGAGAGGGAAAGAGAAGCTTGATGGCTAGCTTAAGGGCTCCATTTGTTGATCAAAATTTAAATTTCTTCAAGGATTCCAACCAATTGGAAGGTCCCTAGTAACGTGAAGTAGCCATTGGAGCAATCAAAATATTCATTCTTACAATTCACAAATTCTAGCCAAGTTGAGAAGTCAAGTGTTAAGGTAAGGTTTAATCTTCTTTTATATGTATTAAGGGTGGTTTGAGCATGTTGTAATGTGTAGATATGGATGAAATTCATGGAATTTTGTATGTTGGTGTTGAAGCCGTGTAGGGCTGTGTTGTGTAGAAGATGGTGAACAAGTTTTGCTTAGTATTTTGGTTGTTGTTATTATGGATTTTGTGATGAGAATAAAGGTATTTAATGGTTCAAGTTGGAGTTGTAATTGTTTGTGGGCTGTTGTAAAAGTTAATATGGTGTTAGTATAGTTTCTTGTATTTATGTGAATAATGTTGTTAACGTGTGGTTGTTGGTATAGTTCATGAATTTGGATGAAAAGAATGCGTTAAGGAATGTATAATAAATGTAAATGGTTTGTTTGGCATGTCCGTAGATGTTCGTGAAGTTATCGGGCATCCTTAAGTTACTAGTTAGGGGCTGTCTAATGTGTTGTTGTTGTCCTTGTTGAGCTTGGAAGATTACATGTTGTATTGTATGTTGGTTGGGCTATTTTAGAATGTTGTACGGGCTATCCGGATTGTTCTCGAGTATTGTTTGAATAGTCTCGGGTTGATACTTGAACTTATGGTTATTGATGTTAGCTTGGTTGTATGTGGTTGGTTTGAATATAAGGGAAACGTCGTCTAATTATCTAGAAAGGAGTTACTAATATTAGAATACGTTTTGAATCTCCCCGTAGCTTAACCATAGTTCTTGACGTCTTAATATAGGTTAAGGTACTATTGGGCAGCGTATACGTGTTGTGTTGCGAGTAAACGCTAAAGGTATGTAAAGCCTATCCCTTCTTTCTTTTGGCATGTCCTAGATGTAAGTAAGATACGATATGAGCTTTGGGGTAATTCTATTCATAAGTTCCGAGCATGTTTTATGATTCTTATTCACTTCTTGATATTAGAATTCTTAAAGTAGTCGAGCTACTGCCCTCGAGCTTTCTATATGATCGGATAGTAAATGATACATGAAAGTTTCTACTCCTGAAAGCAAAATTCTATAATGACATTCAAAGAATATGTAATGTGACTATCGTCTTGATACTTGAGTGTTAGTTGATCTACTTATCGATTGAGTCTCTGATGGTGATTTAGTTATATATGGTTACTCACTACTCTGCTCGTGCATATGGTTGTTACATCTTTCACCGAGTCCCGGGCCGGGTATGTTATCACGCACATTTTACTATATTATCCACCGAGTCCCTCACTAGAGGGCCGGGTACGCTATATGATAATATGATGATATGATGATATGATGATACGATGATATGATATGACACCGAGTCCCATGATGGGATGGGTACGGTATACGTGTACACGACTTTCTTCGCCGAGTCCCATAATGGGCCGGGTGCGGTATATGATGATGATATGCATGATTTCATTCGTAAGGTACAGGTACAGTGACTTCTTGACTATTATACTTGTCTCTGGAATCCCTATTCTGTTATGATCTTTCTTATTGTATTTCATGATTTATATACTCAGTACATATCTCGTACTAACCCCCTTTCTTCGGGGGGGCTGCGTTTCATGCCCGCAGTACGGACGCTCGTTTTGGTGATCCGCCGACTTAGGATATCTATTCGGCTATCTTGGAGGCTCCCTTGTCCCGAGCCTAGCTTTTGGTACGGATCCGTTTGCTTTGTATATATGTGTTTATCCGTGGGGTACGGCGGGGCCCCCGTCCCGTCATATGATATCTTGTTATTACTCTTAGAGGTCATAGACATATGTGTGGGTTGTATATAGTTGTTTGTTCGGTTGTGTATGTGTGACTTATGTTTTGGGACGTTCCCTTTGGTAGTGCGTCCTTGTCGGCTTGCGTATATATAGTTGGGATGTTCCCATAAGCTATGACAGCCTTGTCGGCTTATGTACTGTTTATATGTTGATGGTTGTAACTCCTTAGGAGATAGGTTGTCTTGATATATATATGTATGCGACAGTTTTGAGATGACGTCTTGCCTTTTTATATATAAGTTCCTTATCATGCTAGTTGTGGACTGATTATAGCTAACAGGTGTGTATACGAGTGTCCAGCTCGGGCACTAGTCACGGCCTACGGGGTTGGGTCGTGACAGTAAGGACTTTGCAAAGTATATGGGAAGTGAATTCGAGATGAGCATGATGGGTGAGCTGAACTTTTTTCTTGGTTTACAAGTAAAGCAGACCCCAAAAGGTTCTATGATCAATCAACAGAAGTACAACAAGGAGTTGCTCAAACGTTTTGAAATGGAGGATGCCAAGCCTATCAACACTCCGATAGCTACTGCCACTCGACTTGATATGGATAAATCTGGTAATCCAGTAAATGAGACAATGTACAGCGGTATCAAAGGATCTCTTCTGTAGTATCAAAGGAATTCTGTATCTAACATCCAGTAGTCCTGATATAGTATTTAGTGTTAGATTATGTGCTAGATTTCAGTCAAGTCCCAAGGAATCTCACTTGAAGGCTGCCAAAATAATTTTGAGATATCTCAAGGGAACACCAGACCTTGTCCTTTATTATCCCACAAGAGACAGCTCTGAATTTGTTAGATATGCAGATGCTGGCTATGCTGGTTGCTTGGTTGACAAAAAAAGCACATCCGGAATGGCTCATTTTCTATGATCATGTCTGATATCTAGGGGTACTAAGAACAGAACTCAGTTTCTCTTTCAACTGCTGAAGCCAAATACATTGCTGATGCTTGTTATTGTGCTCGCTATTGTAGATCAAGCAACACCTTGAAGACTTCGGTGTTCTCACTGACTGTGTTCCTTTACTCTGTGACAATACAAGTGCACTCAACATGGAAAAGAATCCAGTTCACCATAAACGAACCAAACACATCGATGTCAGACATCACTTTCTAAGAGATAAGATCTACGTGTGGAATTCTGCAAGACAAAGGACCAAGTTGCTGACATCTTCACAAAAGTGTTGAGTAGGGAGTAGTTTGAAAGAAATCGTTTGGAGCTAGGCTTGATCAAGCCTAACTAAGCCTCTACAACATTTTTGGCAATGGAGAGGGGAGAACTGCAATGCAATAAAGTGTTTTTCAACAAGCGTCCAACTCAATTTTACAATGTTACAGGTGTACACGCACAACAATCTTGGAAGGCACAGTTGGCGCACGAGACAGTGTACCTTTCAGAGTTTCTGCCAAAATCTTTCATGAAATAGCCCAGAGAGCTGGTCTCTAAGGCTCAGGTCATCAGTCTACTCAATGATTGTACAAATCTTGAAATTTCTACAAGTTCCAAGTCATCCACGTACCATCCTACTTAACTACCGAAATATTCCCATTAATACGTGTCTCTCATTTCTCTCTCCTTCCACTAATCTGAAACCCTGCTGAATTCCTCCCTGTCTCTCTCTCTCTCTCTAGAAGTCATCCCTAACACCTTCTATGCTTGAATCCTCAAATCTCACAAAGAACAATTTATCTAACCTCTCTTCAAAGCCTCAAGTCTCAGACTCCTCTCGAATCCACAAAAGTCACACTCCTAGAAAATTCGTAGCTTCCCTGACTGCCTCCAGCTCAATCAACCTAAATAGCAAAATGATAGATCGAACTGCATCTCAAAGTAATTTACTCTCCAACAAAGAATAGATAACTCATCTACACAGTCAGATGGGTATATCTCTAAATAAGGGGTGACTGAATCAGATCTACTACAAAGTGAAGCGAAAGTTCTTGTTATCATGGAAAAACCTTGCAAGCTATGAGAAATGATGAAAGTGTTGTTAGTGGCATGGATTCTAAGGTTGCCATCTTATCAAAGGATTCAAATGAGGGACTCAGTCTATCTACAAGGGAATCTAAATCTTCAAATGGTATTGTACTGAATGCGGCGGTTGACGCTTCTGCATGTGCTGGTGTTGCGGTAAGTGCTCTCGAGCGAGCACAACCTGAGAAAAGGCAACCGGAGGTAAATATGACTAAGGATGGAAGTGCCTTATGCGTTGCCAAAACACGAATTACCAGACCTCATTCCTTACGGAAAGGAACAGGTCGCAGTCACAGGGCATATGCACCTGGAATCATTGCCAATGCGAGAAAATGACCTTATGAGCTCAGAGTCTCTTAAAATTCGGGAACTTACAAAGGCTGAAAGATCACAGGAATCGGGTCTCTCTTGTGCTTCGAAAGATGCCAGTGCTAAAATTGCAGGCCTGCAAGCTCTGAACGTAAGACTCCAACAAAAGATTGATATCCTTCGTGATCAGATGCTGCAAGGTCAGAGCACCAGCAGTGAGCACATTGACTGGCTCTTACAGACCTTTGTTCCCTCTTCTTCTCCTACTTCTTCCTGAGTCGGTTTCTATTCTCGTACCTTTCTATACTCCTTTTCTTAGCATATGGCTTGGGTTAAGACAATTTTATTCTAATACATTCCACTGTTTGGCTGCTAATTTTTTTCGGTATTTATCATTTGGCTATTACTCTGTTTTGTGTGTTTTCATTTTCCATATTGTTCCCAAATTGTCTGTGTTGTGTTTCTCGAGTCGCTCTGAGTTTATGGTACTAAACTTCTTGATTTTCTTATGTTAGCTCGACTCTTTTCGATGATGCCAAAAGGGAGAAGAAGTAAATAAACAAATGAACTGGGGAGAAATGCTGAACAAAAGGGGAAGACAGGCTGGGGTGGGGGAGAGGGGGAATGCTGAACAAAAAATATGTACTGATAATGTGGAGATCTGGTCTTCCGGTGGGAATTTTTTTTGTTTTTGCTAATATGCTGCAGATGCCTTAAAAATGATGGTCTATTTCGCAGGGGGAACAAGTGGGAAGCTGGTTCTTAGGGGAACATCGTCTATAAGTTTATCATCATCCAAAATGGGGAAATTGATAAGGTGCATCCTATTAGCCTATGTTTTGATAATTGACAAACTGGACCGTACAACTCGGGTCAAACTTTGGATGAGAAGTCTCCATCACATCCCACATGTTCCCCAATATATATTCAACATATCCCAACATATTGTGTATCACTTAGAAAACCTAAAATCACTTTACAAAGTGTAGCCGTCATAAGACTCCTGAGTGTTCAACTAACAAAGCTGAGAACAAACCGAAGGACCAGATGCTAACTTTGAAGATATCCAAGTCTCTTAGTTTGTCTTAAGATTTGTTTCATTTGTACTTAGAATTGTAAACCTACTCCCCTTGTTTGAGAAGTTGGTTGTAGGTATTTAAAAGTCTCAAAGCCAGCTTTTTGGAAGTGTGTTTCCATAAGCTCTTGAGTGGTACACTAGGCTAGAGTTAGTCAAGGTGTATTAGTGGTCCTTAGCTAGAGTTAGCTAAGTAGAATTGCTTGCAATCGAAGTGTTTAACGGGCTGAGGGACTATGTGAATTAGTTCCTAGGCGACATGAGCGTTATTGTAAGGGTGAGGGGTTATGGGTGTTAATTCCTGGCTTACAATAGAGTTATAATATGAAGTTGCTCAGTTAGTGGAGTTGAAATCCAACTGGGGTAATTCGTGATTTTTAATCCCTTGAGCAAGGAGTTTTTCACGGTAAAATCCTGTGTCCTTTACATACTGTATTGGATAAGGGAACTGGTACGCAACCAGTTCCCTCCATACTATGTTTGGTGGATCCATAGTCTATATCAAGACCTTTTTTCGAATTCTATCGATTTCGAGAGGTCCGGATGACCGTTTATGACTTGGTGGGATGTTCGGTTTGGTTCCCCAGGCACTTGGGAGCATTTTGGGACTTGGGTTGGAAACTTGGCTTTTGGTCATTGGGGGTTGACTTGGTCAAATAGACCTCCGTTGAAAATTGTAAGGCCACGGATGAGTTAGTAGCCCATTTTTGTGTGTGCTTGCTTATTTGTTTTGTATCTATGGGGCCTTGAGTGATAGTTGGATTTCAGGTGGAAACTTGTCAAAAACTAGGATTTTTGGTGTACGAGTGTCCGGCTTCTGTCGGCGCTCGCTCGCGGTAGCGATCCGTAATGTAGGGGGCCACCGCGATGGCGGGTGAAGAGGATTCGAGGGGAGTTGCCCCAGCAAACATATATCCGCTGAGGCGGACTCGCTATAGCAATATGAGAGCCGCTGTAGCAGCTAGTCGAGATTTTGGAGTTGGTCGCCACAACGGGCCTAAAGTTGTTGTAGCGTGACCACTGCAGCGGGTATTCAATCCACTGCAGCGGATGACGAGCAGATTTTCTATTTCATTCTTACGTTAAAACCCCTAAACCCTATCATTTCCCTTCATCACTCTCTAAGAACACTTTGGGCAAATTAAATAGTTTTTGGACTGAATCTTCGTTGAGGTAAGATCGTAGACCCTAGACTTCATCATTTACCAACCTAAACCCTTAATCCATGCTTAGAATCACTAGAATCAAAGTGGAGAAGATGAATCTTATGATAAATTTTTGAAATAGGTTCTAGACTTCCTAAATGGGAATTGTTGATGAAATTGACTAGTATAACCATAGAATTTGATGAACTCATTATTGTTAAGCTTAGTTCTTCCATTATTGATGACTAATTTGAGGATTGAAAAGTTAGGGTTCTTATCCAAAATTGGGAGTTTCACTTTAAATTTGAATTAGGCTTAATCTTGAGTTAATTTAGCAATTAAATAGTGTGTTTGATCATCTAGAGCATTAATTGCATATTCCACCCTCCAATTTCTCATTTTGCCCTTGTGGGTCCGTTTTCCCAATTTTACAAGTTAGAATTTGACTTAGACTAGAGGCATAGAAATATGGTGATTGTTCTTCTTGATTTTTAATGTAGAACTCGAATAAGATTAGACTTTGCATATTTGGAGGCGCAAAGAAAGGGAAAGGCCGAGCTCGGGCTGACGCTCTAGAGAGAGCACAGGCAGCTGAGGGAGGTGAAGGACCAGCCCAGACTTACCCCGATGCCATGTCTAATCAAGCATTCCAGGATATTATGGCTCGCGAACTTCTTCATCTTGACGGCCAGCATGCCGTAGGTGGTGCCACTACTTCAGGTTGTTCCCAGACTCGAGTGGGGCACGAAGTCCCGAGCAAGGCCAAACTATAGGGAAACATCCTGCTACTGCCATGGCCTGGCGTTTAAGTGGTATTCCAGTCCCTGAGGGTGCTCCTAGACCCGTAGCAGTCCAGACTTTGACCGTTAAAGTTTAAGAGCTTGTTGGGAGGTTCTTGAAGATGGAACTGCCTAAGTTCTTTAGCTTGCGTAGTAAGGATGCGTACGAGTTCATAGTGGAGATGTATGAGAGGCTCTATAAGAGGCGTATTGTGGAGTCTCATGGCGTGGATTATGTGTCATTTCAGTTTTGCGGTGACGCAAAGATTTGGTGAAGGACTTATATTGAGGGCAGACTCGTTGGTGCACCTCCACTTGCTTGGACCCAGTTTCATCAGGCTTTCTTGGAGGAGTACGTGCCGCGTACTTTGAGGGATGAGCGTAGAGATGAGTTCTTTCACTTGCTGTCAGTGAGGCATGTCGGTGTTAGAGTATGAGGCTAGATTTCTTTTTTTAGCTAGGTATGCTACCCAGTTGATTCCCACGGAAGAGGAGAGCGTTCATAGGTTTCTTGGTGGGCTTGTGTATCCACTCCATGTTGTTTGTCTCCAGTTGGTGACCTTGGGATCTTCCTTTTAGGTGATTGTTGATCATACTTTAGGTGTTGAGTCTGCCAAGGCTCGATCTTTGGGATAGTCTAGTGAGAAGAGGCTACGTCATCATGGTGGTTATAGTTGTTCTAGCTACAGGGGTGGGGGACAGTCATCCAGGCCTTATCAGTCAGCCCTCAGCTGTCCTGTTCAGTCCGCGCTATAGGCTTCTTGAGGTTGTCCTTCTAGATCCAATGGTTATGGAGCTGAACAGTCCCATAGTGGTTCATACTCTCGTCCAGCTGACTGTGGTGGTCCCTCTATTTCATTGGCTTTCGTGTATCGGTCTCCAGCCCCCAGATCTTTTTATGTTTGTGGTGACTCTGGTCACCTGATGAGAGATTGTCCCAGATCCTGACAGAGTGGGTCCCAGTAGGGTTCCCAGTTCCAAACTCTGAAGACTCTGACACCATCTAGTGGTCGGGGTAGTTCTTCAACCAAAGGTGCCGTGGTGATCTCATCAGTCCAGGGGTGGACACCAGTCGGGTAAGGCGATTCTCAAGCCTCTAGAGGAAGGGCGCAGTTGGGCCAGAGTGGCCGCGGTAGTGGTCCTTGCTATTCTTTTCCGGTTAGGCTCGAGGCTGAGGCTTCTGACGCTGTGATATCAGGTAATATTTATGTTCGTCATCGACACCTTCAGTCTTGTTTGATCCGCGGTCTACTTTTTCATATGTACCTTCCTATCACTCTGTTGGTTGGGATTTGACTGGTGACCGTCTTGATGTGCCTGTCCATGTGTCTACTCCGGTTGGAGATTCAGTTGTTGTTGATCGAGTCTTGCAGTCTTGCTTAGTTACTTTTACGGGATATGATACTTGGGTAGATTTAATACTATTGGATATGGTAGATTTTGATATTATCTTAGGTAAGACTTGGTTGTCACTGTATCTGTCACGACCCAAACCGGAGGGCCGCGACTGGCACCCAAAACCCTACTCGGCTGAGTGCCATACAACTATTCCATCTAGGAGTCACAACTTCTCCCTTATCGTTAATTCAAAGAAAACCTTTAGTCACAAATAAAATCTTTACAAAGGAAACAAAGCATAAAGACACATCGACCTATATGGTCGCTTTACAGAATTGTCGACTCCTCGACGCCCTATCCACAAAACATTGTCTGCAAAAGTCTCTAACATACACGAGATACCATAATATGAGTACTCTGACTCGGCAACACTCCGGACTGAGATGGAGCTCACCAATCCGGTGATAGCACAGGAAACATCCTATAATGACGTCTTCTACTCATACCGTATAAACTGCCGCGGCATGAAACGCGGCCCGAAGAAAGGGGTCGGTACGAATAGTGTGCGAGTATGTAAGGCATGAGTAACATTACGATAGAAGTATAGAACATAACAGGGGATAAAGATGACCCGTACATTTGATTGCCTCTTAAGGCGGATACCCTAAATGCAACTTTACCCTTTTTAAATCAATATGTACATAAAATCATGGAAGACATCTAAAACGTTTTAATGAATGTGCAAAGATAAATTAAAACATCACCACGTAGGCCACGGCGTCACCCACATCCAATGTGCCATATATATACACACACGACAAAGGCACGAGCGTCACCCCATCCCGCGTATATATAGACAACAAAGGTCACAGCGTCACCCCCTGTCAACTGTGCCATATATATACACAACAAAGGTCACAGCGTCACCCCCCGTCAACTGTGCCATATATATACACAACAAAGGTCACAGCGTCACCCCCCGTCAAGCGTGCCTTATATATATATACAACAAAGGTCACGGCGTCACCCCCGTCCGTGTGCCTTATATATACACAACAAAGGTCACGAGCGTCACCCCCGTCGGCGTGCCTTATATATACACAACAAAGGTCACAGCGTCACCCCCTGTCAGCTGTGCCTTATATATGCATGAAGAATGAAAATGAGTGCAGTGCATAATCAAAATGAAATAATAGAGTTCTTTGTATTGTCACAAAATAGCCATATACATATATTATACTCATGGCATGCATAAGAGTTCAAATAAAAACATATCGCTCTATCCCACCTTGGAGGAACAATTTATAAGGTGAGATCAACAATAATGATGTAAAATCGAAAAATCATTAAATAGCTTAACATTTTCATATCATCGTTGAAATCATACTTGAGACCTTTAAGAAGAAAACCATCCTCACGTAACCCTCATAAAACATTCTCATTTTTAAAAATCAAAAGAAGCTTTGAGAGTCATAAACCTCTAGCTTTTGAAATCAAGGAGGTTATGGAAACGCTTAAGGAATCATACCATAGGAATCATGCCTTTTGAAAGAAAGGGACGAGCCTTAACATACCTGTTCGACCTCCTATTAGCTATGCTTATTTGTCCGAGCTCGCAATTCTACATTTAAGAGGATTTACACTAACGTTAGACTCATCATCGCATACTTGTACCAAGTTTCTCATCAAACTATTTTATATTCTGCCGAAAATCGGGCAGCATCTCCCCTGTTTATATGCCTAGCCCAAATTCTCAATTCAACAACCAACAATGACAACAACAATATCAACATCAATAGCATCATTTACAACACCAAAGTATTCCATAGAATAGCCCACACGCTGTTTTCCAACTTCCATAATCAACCAACCCATTATACAATCATTTAACCATTCTATCTTCGTGAATAAGTTAGTATTTACAAAAATAGGAAGAGATCCATACCTTTCTCCCCTTAATATCGTTGTATCTTCACTTCTCCACCCTAAGTTTAGGCCACAACACGTCGCTACATGATTCTGTAACAATAACTATCTTATTTATCCGGACCGAAATTTGGGAATTATACAGGTTTGGGCTAAAATTTGGTTTGGGGGAGTTGGGGAGAACTCTCCAGAATTTTGGAGAGGTTTTCGGGGTGTTTGGTGCAGAAAATGGGGGGTTGGCCCCTTTAAATAAAGCTCCAGAATCTGCCTGCACCGCCTCTAAAATCGTTCAGCGCGATCGCGGTGCCTTCTGGCTCGTTCGCGCAGGCTTAAATTTTCTGCCTGCGCGTTTGTTTAGTAAAAAGATCATAACTCTTGATTTCGATATCGTGTGAGGGCCCAAGACCTATGGTTGGAAAGATCCTTCAACTATCTACAACTTTCATTGTTAGAGTTTTTCGAAATTCCAAACTTATCATGGCATTTTGGCCCCTCCAAGTCAGATCATCCGAAAATATTTCCTTAAATCATCCTTTTGGAGGGCTTATGCCCATATTTTACTTAAGAGTCCTTCTTAGGACTTGCTCAACTTTTCGCGTACTACTCATATGTCTCTTCATATGTCCTTTATAAAATCCCGACGTGTTGGCCCCACTTGGCTTACAGTAACGAGGGTCTTTCATCGAGCAACATATGAACCAATTCATACCCTATAGTCTCCAAATGTCATATGTATACATATTCTTATACTCAGATCATATAATCTTCATCCCTGACCCGAGCCTAAAATTTGCTCATTTCGTATCTCCGCACGAAGAAGTTTGTTAGCAAGGGGTGTTTGGCTTACTTCACTCATGTTCGTGATATTCTCCGCTCCTTAAGTCTGTTCTCATTGTGTGTGAGTTCGCAGAGGTCATTCCTTCTAATTTTCCAGGTATGCCACCCGACCGCGACATTGATTTTGGTATTGATTTGGATCCGAGCATGCGCTCTATTTCTATTCCTCCTTATAGAATGACGCCTACTGAGTTGAGGGAGTTAAAGGAGCGGTTACAGGATCTATTGAGTAAGGGGTTCATTAGACCGAGTGTCTCCTCTTAAGGTGCTCCTGTTTTTTTCTATGAAGAAGAAGAATAGTATGATGAGGATGTGCAGA
The DNA here is from genome assembly GCF_029784015.1 of Lycium ferocissimum. Lineage (NCBI taxonomy): Eukaryota > Viridiplantae > Streptophyta > Magnoliopsida > Solanales > Solanaceae > Lycium > Lycium ferocissimum. The sequence goes on along the minus strand of NC_081347.1, from coordinate 34,294,470 downwards.
GATTACCGTCAGTTGAACAAGGTCACCATTCGTAACAAGTATCTGATTCCTAGCATTGATGACTTGTTCGACCAACTTCAGGGTGCTTTTATATTTTCAAAGATTGATTTGAGGTCAGGCTACCATCAGCTGAAGATTCGGGCTGAGGATGTTTTGAAAACGGCCTTTAGCACTCGTTATGATCATTACGAGTCACTTGTACTGTCATTTGGGCTCACGAATGCCCCAGCTGCGTGTATGACTTTGATGAATGGAATTTTCAAGCCATATCTTGATTCCTTCGTCATTGTATTCATCTATGATATCTTGATATATTCGAAGAGTAGGGAGGAGCATGAGTGTCATTGGAGGATTGTCCTTGGGTTATTGAAGGAGAAGAAGCTTTACGCCAAGTTTTCGAAGTGTGAGTTCTGGCTTGAGTCTGTGGCATTCTTAAGCCACGCTATGTCTAAGGATGGGATCATGGTTGATCCCAAGAATATTGAAGCTGTTAAAGATTGGGTGAGACCCACTACTGTGACTGAGATTCGTAGCTTCATGGGATTAGCCAGTTATTACCGTCGATTTAGGAAGGGTTTTGCTTCTATTTCTTCTTCGTTGATCAGATTGACTCAGAAGGAGGTTCCCTTCCAGTGGTCCGATGCTTGTGAAGAGAGCTTTCAAAAGCTCAAGACTCTTTTGACTTCAGCCCCGATTTTGGCATTACCCGTGGAGAGTAAGGATTTCTCAGTGTATTGTGATGTACCCCGTGTTGGTTTGGGTATTGTGTCGATGCAGGAGGGAAAAGTCATTGCCTATGCTTCCTGACAGTTGAAGATCCACGAGAAGAACTACCCTAGCTATGATTTGGAGTTGTTAGCGGTAGTCTTTGCCTTGAAGATTTGGAGCCACTACCTGTACGGATTCCATTGCGAGGTGTTCACCGATCACCGCAGCCTTCAACACTTGTTCAGTCAGAGAGATCTAAATTCTAGGCAGCGTAGGTGGATGGAGCTTCTGAAGGATTATGACATCACCATTCTATATTAACCAGGGAAAGCCAATATGGCAGCTGATGCCTTGAGCTGCAAGGCACTGAGTATGGGTAGCTTAACCCGATTGGTTGCTTCAGAGCGTCCGTTAGCCATGGAGATTTAGACTCTGGCTAACAATTTTGTGTGGCTTGATCTTTCAGTTTCGGGCACGGTCTTAGCTTGTGTTGAGGCGAGGTCATCTCTTTTGGAGAAGATTAGGGCCCAGCAGTTTGAGGATTCCCAGTTGTTTAAGATTCTGAGAAGAGAGGCCAAGGAGACCATGCTTGATAGTTAGGGGATTCTGAGGATCAAGGGACGCGTGTGAATTCCTCATGTTGGTGATTTGATTCGTTTGATTTTGGAAGAGGCCCATAGTTCCAGATATTCCATTCATCCGGGTGCTACTAAGATGTATCGTGATCGGAGGCAGCATTGTTGGTGGGGTAGGATGAAGAGAGATATTGCAGATTTTGTAGCTAAGTGTGGGAAATATCAGCAAGTCAAGTATGATCACCAGAGACCTGGTAGCGGTCTCTAGTGTTGTGCTTCAGAAAATGCCCATTCCTGAGTGGAAGTGGGAGAGGATTGCCATAGATTTTGTTGTGGATCTTCCGAATACCTTAGGCAAGTTTGATTGAGTTTGGATTTTTGTTGATCAGTTGACTAAGTTCGCTCATTTCATTCTAGTTCAGGTCACTTATATTGCAGAGAAGTTAGCCAGGGATTACATTCGGGAGATTGTGCGATTGCACAGGGTCCCTATTTCTATTATCTCAGATAGAGGTACCCAGTTTACTTCCAACTTCTGGAGGGCTTTTCAAGTCGAGTTAGGTACTCACTTGGGCCTTAGTATAACTTTTCATCCCCAGACTGATGGTCAGTCCGAGATGACTATCTAGGTGCTCGAGGGTATGTTGAGAGCATGTATCATTGATTTTGGTGGTCATTGGGACCATTTCTTTCCCTTAGCGGAGTTTGCGTACAACAATAGTTATCATTCCAGCAATGATATGGCGCCGTTCGAGCTTTGTATGGTAGGATCTGTCGTTCTCCTATTGGGTGGTTTGATGCTTTCGATGTTCGCCCATGGGGCACAGATTTTTTGAGAGAGTCCGTGGGCAAGGTGAAGCTTATTCAGGAAAATTTTCTAGCAGCCCCGAGTCGACAGAAGATACATGCGGACTGGAAGGTTCGGGACTTAGAATTTATGAAGGGCGAGCAGCTGCTTCTAAAGATTTCACCCATGAAGGATGTTATGTGATTTGGGAAATGGGGAAAGTTGAGCCCGAGGTATCTTGGCCCATTTGAGGTCCACCGTTGAGTTAGGGAGGTTCCTTATAAGTTGGTTTTGCCACCGGCCCTGTCAGGTGTTCATTCGATTTTCCATCCGTCCATGTTGAAGAAATACCATTTTGATGGTTCTTATATCGTTCGTTGGGATTCCGTGTTGCTTGATGAGAATTTTTCTTATGAGGAGCCTATAGCGATTCTGGATAGGCAGGTTAGGAAGCTGAGATGTAAGGAGATTGCTTTTGCTAAGGTTTCAATGGAAGCATCGTCCTGTTGAGAAGGCTACTTGGGAGACCAAGTCTGATATATGCGAGAGATATCCCCAGTTGTTTGCTGACTCAGGTACTTTTCCCCTATTTCTATTCCTTGTCGATTGAGGATGAGCGATTGTTTAATTGGTATCTGATGTAACGACCCGATTTGTCGTTATTGTACTGTTGACCCTTTCACCCCTGTTGTCCCTTTCCCAAGGTCAACAGGCAAGTTTTAGTGTGACTTTTGGAAATTGAGCCTTAAAGTGAGATATGTTTGACTTAAAGTTGACTTTTGGGTAAACGAACCTTTTTTGAAATTCTGTCGACTCCAAGAGGTTCGGATGACCATTTATGACTTGCTGGGATGTTCGGTTCGATTCCCAAGGCACTTGGGAGCATTTTGGAAATTGGGTTGAAAACTTGGCATTAGGCCATTGGGGGTTGACTTGGTCAAATAGACCTCCATTAGAAATTTTGAGGCCACGGATGAGTTTGTAGCATGCTTTTATATGTGGTTGCATGCTTGTTTGGTATCTATGGGGCCCCGGGTGATAGTCGAATTTCGGGTGAAAACTTGTCAAAAACTAGAATTTTCTGGTGTCTGGTGTCCGCTTGAGCGGCACCAGGCTCTTGGTACCGGTCTCGCTGTAGTGAGGGACCAACCGCTATAGCGGGTGAAGAGGATTCGAGGTGAGTCGCCCCAGTGGACATACATCTGCTGAGGAGGACTCGCTATAGCGTTATGAGAGCCGCTACATGGTCAAGATTTTGGCATTGGTCGCCACAGCGGGCCAAGAGGCACTGTAGTGTGAACGCTGCAGCGGGTATTCCAACTGCTGCAGCGGATGACGGGTGGATTTTTATTTCTTTCTTAAGTTAAACCCTTAAATCCTATCATTTCCGTGCATCACTCTCTAAGCACACTTTGAGTGAATTGAAAAACTTTTGGACTAAATTGTAACGACCCTTTCGATCGTTATCAAAAATCTAGGATCACCCTACCAAATAGAACCCTTCCAAGGGTAGTACGAGCTAATAGAAACTCAAATGTAGAAGTCTAAGAACTGAAAACTTGGCTTGTTGTGATTTTTGTTTGGTTGTGTTGAGTCTATTAGGGGGTAACGTAGGAAATTAGACTTCCGTTGGGGATTCAGAGGCTATCGGTGAGTCCGTATAGTGTTTTTACATCACTATGCATGTTTTGTTTGTGTTTCTGAGGCTTCGGATGAAGTGTTGTGTAGTAGAGTGAAAAACTATGGAAATTAGCAAGCTCACTGGTTCAGTGGCACCGCTATGGCGGGGCCGCTGTAGCAGCGGATCTCTCGCCGTCGCGGGCATAAGGGAAGCAGGGATGTCCGCTATGGAAGATACTGGACCGCTATAGCACTTGCGCTATGAAGGGACCGTGCTTGCCATAGCGGAGGTGGATGAAAGTTGGAGGTCTCGCTATAGCGGTCCATTGCCCGCTATAGCGAGACCGCTGCAGCGACAGAATGACCGCCGCAGGTTCCCAAGGAGCACCTATGGCGAAATTCTAAGGCTAGGATAAGAATATTGTTAAGAGGTAAGTCTCAACCATTCCTTCCTTCATTACGCATTCATCTCTAAGATTATCATCATCCTAATGGGTCTACAATGGTGAATTGAGACTAGTAACCCTAGAACTTAATAGACCTTTAATAGTTGGTGGGTTATGAATATTGTTGTGTGATTATCATCTAAAGGCTTGGGTTATCACTTTCTAATCAAGAATTGAACCGTTAAAGACATGAACTAAGTGAAGTGAGACTTAGGGTTTCATAAAGATGGTAGCTTGACCATAGAAATTGCTTGTAAGAGATAACTTGAATGAATAACCTTATGCATTGATAGTTTATGGTTGCTTAGGCCAATGTTAGGATAATTTACACCTAGTAAGCATTCACCCATTAGAAAGGGGTAAAGTGGAAGAGTGTTCATTGAATTGATATTGTAGACTAGAGTGATTGTGACTTATTTAGCATCTTAATTGCTAGACTTTGAGCATTCCGAGGCATTACGGAAGGGAAATGCTATAGCGGAGTAATTCGTATCATTCCAGCTCTGCAGTTGAGGTAGGTTACGGTCTACTTGAGTTAGACTTTAACTAGTTGATTGTATGCATTATGAGATTGATAGGAGAAAGTGTTACACCCCGTATCTTCGAAGAAGCACTTATCAAATTTGAAATATAAGTACGTTAAGTTACGGTTAAGTAAAACCACATTGGAATGTAAGGAGAAAGCATTACTAAGTATATTTAATGAGTGAAGGATGTATATAAGGTATACTGGAAGGTTTTATAAGGAAATGAGGGGAAGAAATGGAGTAGTACGACTTTGGAGAAAGGATGGGTGAAGTTTTGTGTGAAAATTTTGGTCCAACTTGGGAAACGAATATCTCTTCGCATATGAAGTGTTTTGAAGTGAACAAAAGCCTAAAATGAAGTTCGTCAAGCCTAGTTTCCAACACAACAAATCGCTCATCGATACAACATCGGAGTAGAGAATTATGGACGTTACAAGTTCGGCTGACAAAGCAGAAACGCTTGCTACAGTAACCGACTTGCTACAGTACTACTACAGTAAAATGCAACAGTGACCCCGACCCAAATTTGAACTTTATAAAAGGGGCAAATCCCCATTTTTTTCACAAAAAAAATCAGATTGGGAGCTCAGCACATATAGGGGTATTTTGGTCATAAAAAGTTGACAGAATTCAGTGATTTTAGCTAATCAAGGCTCGGATAGTGCGTAGTTGTGATCACGGTATTAACTTGTGTTGGATTTAGCTTGTATTCAAGGTGGAATCTTGAAGATATTATCGTTTTGACAAGAAAAAGATATGAATCTTTCTCTTTTGGTATTATTTAAGGCTTATTTACGGAGATAAAGTCGTTAAATAATTGTATAGTAAGTGGGTTAGTTACGGAAGTTGGAAAACAGCGTGTGGGCTGTTTTATGGTATATATTAGTGCTGGAAATGATGTTATTGATGTTGGTATTGTTGTTGTTGTTGTTGGTTGCTGAATTGAGGTTTCGGGCTAGGCATATAAATAGGGGAGATGCTGCCCGATTTTTGGCAGAATATAAAATAGTTTGATTTGAAAACTTAGGACAAGTGTGCGATGATGAGTCTAACGTTAGTGTAAATCCTCTTAAATGTAGATTTACGAGCTCGGACGGATAAGCGTAACTAGTAGGAAGTCGAACAGGTATGTTAAGGCTCGTCCTTTTCTTTCAAAGGCATGATTCCTATGGTATGATTCCATAAGTGTTTTCATAACCTCCTTGATTTCAAAGCTAGAAGTTTATGACTCTTAAAACTTTTTATGATGTTAAGAACGAGAATGTTTTTTGAGAGGATTACGTTGAGGATGATTTTATGCTTAAAGGTCTCAAATATGATTTCAACGATGATATGAAAATGTTAAGCTATTTCATAATTTTCTTAATTTATTTCATTGTTGTTGATCTCACCTTATAAATTGTTCCTCCAAGGTGGGATAAAGCGATAGTTTTCATTTGAACTCCTATGCATGCCATGAGTATAATATATATATATATATGGCTATTTTGTGGCATTACAGAGAGCTCTATTATTTCATTTTGATTATGCACTGCACTCATTTTCATTCTTCATGTATATATAAGGCACAGTTGACAGGGGTGATGTTGTGACCTTTGTTGTGTATTACAAGGCCCAGTAGACAGGGGGTGATGCTGTGGCCCTTGTTGTGATGGATATATGGCACAGTTGACAGGGGGTGACGTTGTGGCCTTTGTTGTGATGTGTGTGTGTATATATATATATATATATATATATATATATATATATATATTATATATATTAGCACGATTGACGGGGGTGTCTTTGTGGCCTTTGTTGTGATGTGTATATATATGGCACAGTTGACAGGGGGTGTGCTGTGGCCTTTGTTGTGATGTGCATAAATATGGCATAGTTGATAGGGGGTGCGTTGTGGCCTTTGTTATGATGTGTATATATATGGCACGAACATTGACGGTGCTTATTTGTGGCGCGCTTTGTTATGATGTGTATATATATGGCACAGTTGACAGGGGGTGACGATGTGGCCTTTGTTGTGATATTTCTATGGATATTTGTGTTTCTTTGATATAGCTATACTGATGCATTTAAGTTGCCCATTCATTGACATGTCTCAAATGTTTTCCGGGATTTTATGTATATGTTGATTTCATGCCTTACATACTCGATTACACTATTCGTCGACCCCGCTTTCTTTGAGGGGATCACGTTTCGTACCCGCGCGAGTACAAACACTTAGTTTGGTGATCCTCCGGCTTAGGACTTCTGCCCAGCCGCTTGGAGAGCTCCATTGTTCTAGAGCTTGAGTTATTTTGGTACAGGTCCTTTTGACATAGACTTTGTTATACTCTTAGAGGTGCAGCCAGATATATGTGGGTTGTGTATATACGGTTTGGTCAGCTATATCGATGTAGTTCGTCTTGGATGTCCCCGTGTATACACTACAAAAAATTTGATTATCAGTGACGAATTATTTTGTCACTTATAAATCATATTTCGTCACAAAAGGCCTTTTGTGACGAAAAAAAATTCGTCAATCAGTTGTCCCTAAAGGCGGGTCACTAAAAGTATACTAAGACAACTTAGTCTTTCGTCGCTAAATAAAAGTATAATAACTACGAATTTTTTTTTCGTCCCCGAAAATATAGTATTTGTGACGAACTTGTTTGTCATAAAAAGAGAAAATTTTTGTAGTTGATAGTGTGCTTTCGTCACTAAAAGGTTTATTAATGCCGACGAAAATACCTTGTCACTAACTATATAAGATAATTAGTGACGACATCATTTGTCTGTCACGACCCGAACTACGGGCCGCGACTGGTACCCGAGGCTGACCACCGAGCACCACTCATTCTACTGCTTATCCTGCCTTTATTCATATTCCTTATCAATTTGTAAACATAGAAAACGTTTTTCATTTAAAACATATTTACTTATATAACATAGGCCCTTTTGGCTATCAAAATATTAATATACATATACTTGCATATACATGAAGACTATGGAACCATACTACCCACGCGTATGCATCTACGAGCCTCTACTAGAACATTGAACATATGGACGGGACAGGACCCCGTCATGCCCAAAATATATACATATATACACAAAATAACATCTCAAAAATAGCACCTCCGGGATAAAGGAGGGGCTTCGTACGCGTGGATAGCTCCTATGGATCCGTACCGTCTCGCTGTCTACCTGTGGGCATGCACACAGCGTCCAAAGAAAGGGACGTCAGTACGAATATTGTACTGAGTATGTAAGGCATGAGTGAAATGAATATAATAGGGAAATCATAATGGCACGAGACGAGGATATAACCTTCGACTAGGTACATGTTATACATATATTACATATGGCATGTCATATAAGCTACCATGTCGTATAAGCATCATTATATCATACATGCGTTTCCATATCATATATATATATATATATATATATATATATATATATACATATCATATACATTACATATCATACATACATTATCATGTACACACATCATCATCATCGGTTCACGTCCGGGTACCCATCGTATGCGACCCACCGGTGGTGGTCATGTCCGGCCCTCTCTAGGCACGGTGTAGTCGCACGCAGCCACGGTGGTGGTCATGTCCGACCTTCTAGGCGCGGTGGAATCATAGCAACAACCCTCATATGCAGCCCACTAGTGGTGGTAATGTCCGGCCCTCTCGGCGCGGTGTAGTCGCACGCAACCCACTAGTGTTGGTCGTGTCCGGCCAATTAGGCGCGGTGGAATCTCATCATCACACACATCATACATTCATCATCATACGTAACCTATGCTTATCATTACCATACATTTCATAGATAGATACATATAACATCATCACATATCATAGATTTACAATTATTAATCGTCTTGTGAGCATATCATGGCTCTATCATAATTTAGTATCATTACATACATGTATATATACATATATCATCACAACATATATTGGGACTCATAGGCATCTATAGTCATGTCGGGGTGACGTAAGGTCGTGGAACCCCGACCACATTATGGAGTAATCAGATCATCATATCTCACCTTGAACGGACTAGAAATTTAAGGTGAGTGTTCACAAGGAAAGAACCAATGGAATCTCACTTAGGATCCTCGACTTCATGGCGTCATTTCTTACTCTAGGATTCTTTAGATTTCACTTATCATCGTCAATTATCGTGCCCGTGCTTTATCCCTCTTCTTTATCTTATACATGTGTAGCTCCCCTATAGTCATAGACTCATCGTCATTACTATCGTGCTCATAGTATATCTCTTTATCTTCCTCTCGTATAACTATTTATAACGTAGGCTCTTAGTACTTCGGAATTTGGGAGATTCATGGAGACGGAGGAAAGTCATGCCTTGAAAGGAAAGGGACTAATCATCATAAGGTAGGTTTACCAACGAGGATTAATAGCAAGGAGGCATATGAAGGACATTAACCTTATAGAAATCTTGTATCGTAACTTTATGATTTCTAGACTCGGCTCATTATCACATTCATGTCATTCTCTTCATTTTATCTCATATGAGCTCTTTATAGCGTGGTCTCATCATTCACCGGCACATACATACATGGAAAAGTCATAGGAAGATAGGAGGATTAAGTACCATAGATCATGCCTTAGAAAGGAAGGTTGAACCTTACATACCTTTGTCGTTTAACTATTCGATTGCTTGCTCGTTCTTCTTTAAATGCTCGCGGCTTTACCTTCAAGAGGATTCGCATCAACATTAGTTAAACAATCATGCGAGCGTACTTACTAAAGCTATAGAAAATTGGGCAGCGTTTCCTTTGTTTAAACTACTTTCCACCATAGTCCATATCAACTTCCAACATTCATAATAACCATCACAATATCACCAACAACAATCGTCATCCATTCACATGATTCGTATTTCATAACTTTACTTTAATTCTTCATACTTATGGCCAAAGTTCACTATCGCATCCTTTCGTATCCAATGCTTATTTCATGTTCTAAATATCATTTATAACACATTCATAACATCAACATATTCGTTTCCATGATTCAATCCAACTACTACTCCACAATATTACTATTCACACATTTGATGACCCATTGGCTATACACTTCTACAATCCATGTTTTTCAACTTAATAATAATTCAATTAACATGAATAGGTCATGAAACTTACCTTAAATAATAGAGGAACACCCTTTGGATGATATTGCACCTTTTCCACCAAAACCCTATTTCATCTCTCTTGGGATTTCTTGATTTGGATGACTTTTAATGGGTTTCCTTCACTTGATTCTCTTGATTTCTTGTTGTTGATCCTTGATTTCTAGTGATTTCTCATGGATGAAGTGTTTAGAACTCTCTAGATTTTTCTTGGATGGTGGAGGTGAGAAATGGAATGAATGAAATGAAAAAGGAAAGGTCCCTTATATAAAATGAATTTCAGTCCCGATGGAAATATACGGACCAACATACGGTCCGTATAAAATCTACTGACCGTATGTTGGACCGTATATTTGGTCCAGTAGAATACGCTATTCTGGGCCAGATCTACGGCTGGACATACGGTCCGTAGATATGTTTGCCCAGTTTTCCGAGAGTTGTTTCGTCGACTCGTTTGATCTCCGATCCTTATGGAACCTTCTTAACACTTGTTACTTACTTCAATACCATTCTAAGGGACGTTATAACTCTTCCTCAAAGGGTCGTTAAGACATCATTAACTTAATACTCGTGATTCTTATCCGATACGTTCAACTTATAACTCGCTTTCCTTAGCAACTTTCTTTCCTTAACCCGAATGTCTTTGGAAATCTTAATTGGAACTATCACATATTATTTCTTACTTGTCCAAACCTCGTATACGTCATGTCCTTCATGGGTCTATTCACTGTACACTAACGGAGAATTTTCCGAGGTGTAACATTCTTCCCCCCTTTTAGAACATTCGTCCTCGAATGTTAAGTCATAGAGGATTCTAGAAAAATTTCGCCAGAGTTTCCCCTGTAATATGGCGATATCATCCTGTCACAGCAACCCATAATAAACATGCCTCACAGGGCCACAACACAATGACATTATAAATTTGGCCACACACGACCCATTTGCATAAGGGGGAAAGCATACATACCTTAAAATCTCGATGTGTCATCATAGCTTCTTCCGGAGGCTGGAATTAATGCGGACATTTGGATCTCATAATTTCTTCCGCTTCTTATGTCATCTCTTCGCGATTATTATTTCTTCACAAAGCTTTAACGAGGTTACTTCTTTGTTTCTAAACCTTCGTACTCGCCTATCTATTATGGCAACGGGCTTTCATCATTCGCTAACTTTTACTCTGCACATCATTTTCTGGGACGATCCTAGTAGGATGTTCAACATATTTACGAAACATCGAGGCATGAAAAATTGGATGAATTGACTCCAAATCGGAAAGTAGATCTAACTCGTAAGCCACTCGGCCTACTTTGCGCACAGTTTCATAAGGTCGAATATACTTAGGAGACTTATCTCCCCTTCTTGCTAAAACTCATAGCGCCCTTCATTGGCGACACTTTCAAGGATACCAGTCTCTCACTTAAAATTCTACGTCTTGTCAACCCTTTTTCTTGCTCGATAATGATATTACATCTTACATGGTTTCATTAGCAAAGTATAAATACGGATAAGTTACATAATCGTTCTTGAGTGATCCGTGTGCATATACCCATACATATATATATATCCGTATCCGTATACATATTCGTGTCCGTAGCCGTATCTTCATCCGTACTTGCATTCACCTACATTTTCACTTTCATAGCATTTCTATATCCACAACATTTTCGTACTCGCCTTCGTATCATATAGATATCACATATATAACATTTGCTTAGCATATTCGTACTCGTATTGATTTCATATACATAGCATTTACATAGCATACCCGACCACGAGGGTTCAGTGTCGTACATAGGCACATATACATATAAGGTCATAGGCATCTTTGGCATCGTCACTATCGTCGTTCATTACACCTATCTGTCACATCTTAGGGTCTATCGTTCAATCTCTATGCTTGGGTCCTCTTTATTCGCTCCCCCCCCTTTTTAAGGGTTCTACCTGTACCATTCTCCAATCCGTTGCTTCACCTTCAATCTTTGTTTTCATATATATATACACATCCCTGCTGCACTACATCTTATCCAGGCCGTTTCCCATGATTTATAATTACGATGATCTACGTGTGGGATCTTAACATATTCTTCTTATAGTTTCGTAATCAATGATATAACCGGCATAAAACTCGAACAAGGGCGTATTTCACGTAGCTCGTTTGATAACTATGGGTCTCTGTCTAGATTCGCTTCAATTAACAACCTTCGCCCCATGGGTATGTTCACCATAGTATTACGTCTAGTTACATCACTTTTGCCACCTGCCTTTCCTCTATACCCAAATTTACTTATAGCATCATCTTTCCCTCTTTCACATCATTCCTCTTTTTTTTTTTTCCTATAATCGACCCGTAGCAATCACAATCGCATTCTTCTTGAACCCACCGCTTGCTTTTCTTTGTTCTCAAGGGTCTAAATCTCATGCACCGCTACCATCTTTTATTGTCTCATACTCCTTTGCTCTCGTTTTGCCCTCAATGTTGAATTTCAAGCCAGTCATAATCGTGTCGTATTAGTCGTCGCTAATGGCCTTTCTCTATCGCCTTATCGTCGTACAGCAAGCTCGTAATTCATGGCTACATTTCTCTTCCCAACCTATTCTCTTTACACTTTACTCATTCTATCTTAGTGGAGGAGGTTCGTAGGAGATGCATTCTCCTTTACTCATATTACAACTTATTTCTTTAAGCACACATACTTCGTATATTTCCTCTTCCTTCCATGTTCGTACTCAATTCCCTACATTTTTTTTTTTCCTCTTCAATTTACCATATTATCTCTCTTTTCATAATCAATCCTTTATTCCTCTCACATGGGATCCTATCCATCACTCAATACCGCTTTGTCCTTTAAAGCATATCGCCTTTGTACACTCCGTTCTCAATCACTCGTCCGGATGGCCTTCTCCTCTCCTTCCGACAATTCTATCTACGGTTTCCGCAACTTCCTCTCTCTTTCTCTCTTTTTTTTTTTTTTTTTTATTCTAAGGAAAATTTTAGCAGGATTTCTTTTGTAAATATAACAATCCCAAACCTGCACATATCTCAATAAAGACGCGTCCCATGCCTTAATAAGACACATATTGGGACACACATAATACGCAACTCCACAACATAAGATTACTTACCATTAAAGGATATAATTAATGGAGCTTGTCTCGTAAATTGTGCCTGCACACTCGATCTAGGATTCCAATATATGTCTATTCATACGCATTTTATTATATATCATACCTCCAATCAACTTACTTGTGAATCACGACTCTAACAATCACTAGGTCACTTGTAGTTACTTGTCATCTCGGATTGTTGGGTTGGCTCAATTTCTCTCGTTACGCAATTACCAGACTCGGAGTAATATATAACAACGCAGAACCTGAATCAATCGGTACATACATACCATAAGGGATTAATGAAAATATACCTGGGTCAATATCAGAGGGATACTCGGGGTTCTGTCGCCCAGCTGATGCATAAGGATGATGCTGGGATCCACCCGGGCTGGGCACTTCTCTTTGTCCTCTATCACTAACTGCCACTACCTGAGGCCTTCGCCTAGGAGGGCGTACTGATGATGAAGAGCCAGCTACAACTTCCGTAGATCGAACCTTATCTTTACCATATAGCGATGGACAATCGCGCATAAAGTGGTACGGCCGAGCACAGATATAACAAACGTCTAACCCCAAGCGGCACGGTCCAGAATGTAACTTCCTGCATTGGCTACATCGTGGCGCAGGTGGCCTCATTTGGCTCGAATCACCCCTGCTCCGAGGATTGGAAAATTTAAGACTTTGGGGCGGCCTAAAATCAGTAGTTCCATCACCTCTGGGTCCAGAAAACTGTGGAGGAGCGCTAGTTGGTGAGCGGACCGAGTGCTGGAGAATCGGCCGTCTCGGAGGGCCCCTAAACTCATGATCGGACAAAGAATTAGCTCTTTTCCTCCGACTCCTATTATCATAGTCTACATCTTGCCGCCGAGCACAGGCGGCTACTAGGCCGAGTCGATGAAGAATGGCCCCGCCTCATCTCTTGGCTCGAGGTGTCTGAAGAAGGGACTGGGGGTGCGGGAGCTAAAATCGGGGCTTCCCCTTGATCCTCTAAAGCGGGCGAGATACGCGAAATCCGCGATAGGGCCTTGTTTTGGGGTTCTCTCTCCCCTACATCGATAGATGGCCCTTGTTCCATCCCTTCTGCAATCACTGCTTTGCCCTTCTGGGCGGTAGTAGCTTCTCCTTTCATCGACTTAACTGAAATCATAACGCACCATTAGAGAGGGGGAAAATCTTAGAATTTAGCTCTATCGCACGATCTCATAAGAAGAAAGATGGTCATTTTTCCTAAATGCCCTGTAGCCTCTTGTTTATTAGCGTGGCGCGCAACACACCATAAACAAGACTCTACTAGACACGACTCGTAGACACCTCCTAGGACTGAACTGCTCTGATACCACTTTTGTCACGACCCGAACTACGGGCCGCGACTGGTACCCGAGGCTGACCACCGAGCACCACTCATTCTACTGCTTATCCTGCCTTTATTCATATTCCTTATCAATTTGTAAACATAGAAAACGTTTTTCATTTAAAACATATTTACTTATATAACATAGGCCCTTTTGGCTATCAAAATATTAATATACATATACTTGCATATACATGAAGACTATGGAACCATACTACCCACGCGTATGCATCTACGAGCCTCTACTAGAACATTGAACATATGGACGGGACAGGACCCCGTCATGCCCAAAATATATACATATATACACAAAATAACATCTCAAAAATAGCACCTCCGGGATAAAGGAGGGCTTCTGCAATTCTGCTGATAGCTCCTATGGATCCGTACCGTCTCGCTGTCTACCTGTGGGCATGCACACAGCGTCCAAAGAAAGGGACGTCAGTACGAATATTGTACTGAGTATGTAAGGCATGAGTGAAATGAATATAATAGGGAAATCATAATGGCACGAGACGAGGATATAACCTTCGACTAGGTACATGTTATACATATATTACATATGGCATGTCATATAAGCTACCATGTCGTATAAGCATCATTATATCATACATGCGTTTCCATATCATATATATATATATATATATATATATATATATATATATATATATATATATATATATATATATATCATAGCCATTACACATACATACATTATCATACCATACACACATCATCGTCATCGGTTCACGTCCGGTACCCATCGTATGCGGCCCACCGGTGGTGGTCATGTCCCGACCCTCTAGGCACGGTGTAGTCGCACGCAGCCCACCGGTGGTGGTCATGTCCGGCCTTCTAGGCGCGGTGGAATCATAGCAACAACCCTCATATGCAGCCACTAGTGGTGGTCATGTCCGGCCCTCTCGGCGCGGTGTGATGTCGCACGCGGCCAGCTAGTGTTGGTCGTGTCCGGCCAATTAGGCGCGGTGGAATCTCATCATCACACACATCATACATTCATCATCATACGTAACCTATGCTTATCATTACCATACATTTCATAGATACATAGCAGGCTAACATCATCATACATATCATAGATTTACAATTATTAATCGTCTTGTGAGCATATCATGGCTCTATCATAATTTAGTATCATTACATACATGTATATATACATATATCATCACAACATATATTGGGACTCATAGGCATCTATAGTCATGTCGGGGTGACGTAAGGTCGTGGAACCCCGACCACATTATGGAGTAATCAGATCATCATATCTCACCTTGAACGGACTAGAAATTTAAGGTGAGTGTTCACAAGGAAAGAACCAATGGAATCTCACTTAGGATCCTCGACTTCATGGCGTCATTTCTTACTCTAGGATTCTTTAGATTTCACTTATCATCGTCAATTATCGTGCCCGTGCTTTATCCCTCTTCTTTGTCTTATACATGGGTAGCTCCCTATAGTCATAGACTCATCGTCATTACTATCGTGCTCATAGTATATCTCTTTATCATCCTCTCGTATAACTTTTTATAACGTAGGCTCTTAGTACTTCGGAATTTGGGAGATTCATGGAGACGGAGGAAAGTCATGCCTTGAAAGGAAAGGGACTAATCATCATAAGGTAGGTTTACCAACGAGGATTAATAGCAAGGAGGCATATGAAGGACATTAACCTTATAGAAATCTTGTATCGTAACTTTATGATTTCTAGACTCGGCTCATTATCACATTCATGTCATTCTCTTCATTTTATCTCATATGAGCTCTTTATAGCGTGGTCTCATCATTCCTGGCACATACATACATGGAAAAGTCATAGGAAGATAGGAGGATTCGTACCATAGATCATGCCTTAGAAAGGAAGGTTGAACCTTACATACCTTTGTCGTTTAACTATTCGATTGCTTGCTCGTTCTTCTTTAAATGCTCGCGGCTTTACCTTCAAGAGGATTCGCATCAACATTAGTTAAACAATCATGCGAGCGTACTTACTAAAGCTATAGAAAATTGGGCAGCGTTTCCTTTGTTTAAACTACTTTCCACCATAGTCCATATCAACTTCCAACATTCATAATACCCATCACAATATCACCAACAACAATCGTCATCCATTCACATGATTCGTATTTCATAACTTTACTTTAATTATTCATACTTATGGCCAAAGTTCACTATCGCATCCTTTCGTATCCAATGCTTATTTCATGTTCTAAATATCATTTATAACACATTCATAACATCAACATATTCGTTTCCATGATTCAATCCAACTACTACTCCACAATATTACTATTCACACATTTGATGACCCATTGGCTATACACTTCTACAATCCATGTTTTTCAACTTAATAATAATTCAATTAACATGAATAGGTCATGAAACTTACCTTAAATAATAGAGGAACACCCTTTGGATGATATTGCACCTTTTCCACCAAAACCCTATTTCATCTCTCTTGGGATTTCTTGATTTGGATGACTTTTAATGGGTTTCCTTCACTTGATTCTCTTGATTTCTTGTTGTTGATCCTTGATTTCTAGTGATTTCTCATGGATGAAGTGTTTAGAACTCTCTAGATTTTTCTTGGATGGTGGAGGTGAGAAATGGAATGAATGAAATGAAAAAGGAAAGGTCCCTTATATAAAATGAATTTCGGTCCCCGATGGAAATATACGGACCAACATACGGTCCGTATAAAATCTACTGACCGTATGTTGGACCGTATATTTGGTCCAGTAGAATACGCTATTCTGGGCGGCTGGACATACGGTCCGTAGATTTTGTACGGCCAGTATGTCTGGCCGTATGTTTGCCCAGTTTTCCGAGAGTTGTTTCGTCGACTCGTTTGATCTCCGATCCTTATGGAACCTTCTTAACACTTGTTACTTACTTCAATACCATTCTAAGGGACGTTATAACTCTTCCTCAAAGGGGCGTTAAGACATCATTAACTTAATACTCGTGATTCTTATCCGATACGTTCAACTTATAACTCGCTTTCCTTAGCAACTTTCTTTCCTTAAGCCGAATGTCTTTGGAAATTTTAATTGGAACTATCACATATTATTTCTTACTTCTCCAAACCTCGTATACGTCATGTCCTTCATGGGTCTATTCACTGTACACTAACGGAGAATTTTCCGAGGTGTAACATTGTCTCTAAATACATATGTATTTGGTAGTTGAATATACATAATTTCATCACTAAAGATTGTCTTTTATGTACAAAAGAAATATTTCGTCCCCAAACATATAAGTTAGTGACAAATTTGCTTCTACTTAAATGGTTTACAAATTTGTAGTTAAAACTATCATTTCGTCACTAAAAATATTATTTTTAGCAACAAAACGAAATTTGTCATGATTAGTAACAGTTACAATTGTCATTAAATACTATATTAATCTGTAGTCAAAGAATGAAATATATTATTGATAAGAAGGTAAATTTGTCACTGATCCAATCACTTTATAACAAACTAATACGTCATGTAACCAAAATGTAATTGTCCTGAAAGGTATAATATAATCTTCTCACCATTTGTGTAGTTCTCCTCTCTAGCAAGTGCCTTCCGTTTGTCTCCTCTTGTTTCTTCTACTTGTTTGGAAATGGATGACAGTTTCAAGCGATTATTTCCAAATTATTTGATGGCTTTGTTGAGGGAACAACTTTAGTCGGCTTCTTTGCCTCTCTTTATCAACTGGAATCTCTAATGTCCTCTTCTTCTTCTTCTTCTTCTTCTTCTTCTTCTTCTTCTTCTTCTTCTTCTTCTTCTTCTTCTTTTACCGGACAGTTCTTCTAGCTCTTCCACAGCCTTTCTTCAAACTTCTCCACAACCTTCATTGATTCTAGTCGAACCAACATCTAATTGAAAAAAGATCACTTCAAAATAGTGTATTAAGTACAAAAATGATAAGAGTATAATATTAGTAGTAATTTCTACATTACAACTGAAAACTTTATCATTACAAGTTTAACATATCAATTCATGTATATCACAAAGCTTACATCTACAAGCTACTATACTCGGAAGCATAAACTCTTATTTATGTAGTCATGAAAACTACAATGGAAATATAATATAACCTATGTGGGCTTTCTCTCATCAGAGTCAAACAAGTAAAATCAATCAATGATGGTACCATGAGACAAAGTCAATTAAGAAAATCAACCTAAAGAAAAATCAAGTCACCTTATTCTTGTGCAAGTTGTATTAACTACTCAAAAACATAAAAGAATGTCATAAGAAAGAGTTTTTTTTTTTTTTTTGGTTAAAAGAAAGAGTTGATATTAGAAATATACATATTAAAGCATGTAGTGTGACATCTAAAACTAACTATTGCATATTTAAGTAAGCAAAAATTTCCAAAGTATAAGTTGAGATTAGCCTGTAAAAATGGTACCCCGGTTAATACATTTTTTCATGAACAAACCTTTTGATCATTTTCAATTTTCCTCCTTACTGAAAAACATGAATATGAGCTTTCTTCAAACCTCAATTAAGAAGTGACAACATATATTTACTGAATAATTAGAAAGTTTTTACATACACCTCCCTAGCAAATGCTTCCGCTCCCTCAAATGCAAGATATATATATGGAGTTTTTTCCATGACCAACCTAGCCAAAGCTATAGCATTGACAACAATGGTTAGGCTAGAAAACGACTCCACGCTTTTCGTATTCCCATCCATGATACATGCTTCCATTTCTACTGTACCATTGCTGGTTAGAACATATCCTCTACCAGCATTGAAGTATTCATTGTTTTCTAGTTCCCGTACCTGCTTGATCCAAGTTAAGAGCTATCATAACATCAATAAAAGATGAATCACTCATTTTACAGAAACCAGTTAACCAGCTATTTCAAGGCTCCCAGAGGAGCCGAGTTTTACAAGTTCCTCAAGAGTGTTCCAAAGCACATATACATATCAAAACATCACATAAGCAAGTTACTCAATCTCAGAAGCTCGGCATCACAACCAAACCCATGGCAGTACTTAGAACAATTGGAAATTTTACAATTGGAAATTTTTTGTTTTTTTTTTCTAATGGAGGATTAAATAGAGATTATGCTCCATAATAATTTGAATAATATTAAAATATATTTATATTAACACCAACCTACATTTGATATCACTAGCCATCTTCATATATCCAATTCATTAGTCAATTCTTTCATAAGCCAGAGACAAAAAGCTACTCAACCCAAGTATCAAACAAAGTCAAGTAAGATATGTCAAGTCTCGTCCTTGCATAGAGAAAAACAAGAAAAAAAGATCCCATGCATGCCCCTGATCAAGAAGAGAATACACAGAAAGACATGGAAAGTGAATATCAAAAGCAGGCATACCTTTTTCCATTAAACTCCATTCTTTTCATGGGATTAAACTAAAAAATTAAAAAAAAATTATATAGTCATAATTCAGTACGAAGAATACAAAAAATGGTATCCATCAGACCATCAATAAACAGACTAAAGAACAACTCTTGATGCAAATTGAACAGATGCAAATTCCTTAGCAAAGAGCTACACTGACAAGCATAACTTACAACCGATGAAAAAGTGATAAGTAACAGTAGAAATAACTTGGCTTGTGGAAGCTCATATGTAACAATCAAGGTTTCCCAAAGTGGAAGTTTATTATGTGGCTTGTGGTTCATAGTAGAGTTCTTACTCGGGACAGGATTGGAAAATGGATGAGGGCATTAACCGTGAGTGTCCATTATACAGGAGCAGTGATGAGTCTATCAACCATCTCTTCTTTGAGTATTCTGTAGCTGGTAGTATATGGAGGAAAAATACTCCAATGGCAAGGTATTAGCAGGAGTGTAATGAAATGTCGTGATGAGTTGCAGTGGGCTATTACATATTGCAAAGGCCGAAGTCGAGGGGCTGGTATTTACAGGACTGCCTTAGCAGCAACAGTCTATTTCGTGCATCAAGAGAGAACTAGAAGAGTATTCTAACATAAAACCAGACCAGAAAATATGATTGTTCGAGTGATAATCCAGGAGGTTTTTTATCGAGCTAGTTTGGTCCCACGATATTGTAGCTACCTGTCTAAACTGAATGAGTACCCAATGTAGTCGAAGATGTGGTTTAGGGGTTGATAGGGATAGAGGAGAAGGGGCGTAAGTGCAGGGCCATGTTGGCCAGCATTATGCACTCTCCTGAGATCAGTTTTTCTCTTCTGTTTTTTCTGGTTTTTTGACTTGTAAATCCCATAT
Source organism: Lycium ferocissimum (assembly GCF_029784015.1). Classification (NCBI taxonomy): domain Eukaryota; kingdom Viridiplantae; phylum Streptophyta; class Magnoliopsida; order Solanales; family Solanaceae; genus Lycium; species Lycium ferocissimum. The sequence continues at coordinate 34,273,951 of NC_081347.1, read as the reverse complement.
TTGGTAATAAATAAAATTATTTACTTACCAAAAAAAATAACTTGGAACTAAGAGAGAATATGGTAGGTGAAATTGGTACTATACCACGAGTTTGACAACATCCAAAGGGGATTTGTTGGCCTTGAGTGCATCGACGTCCATCTGCAAGCAATGGCGAAATCACGCTTCTCTGGGCTCACAAAGATCGGGGGGCAGATCCATGGGTATGTCACCAGCTCCACCGTGCAACACTATTGCCCAACCCATTATTACCTTAGCCCACAACACCAATTGTCCCTCTCGCTTACGCTACCCAAGGTGTTCTTGTTTTATTTGGAGGGAAAATGGAAACACCACACTAAGGACCACTAGTTTTGGGCTTGCACGTAAACACTACTGACCGGCGGGACCCTAAATTAAGAAGTGACAAATTATAAAACAAAAATCCAATACTAAAAGATTTAGGAAACAGATATGAGAATAAACGAGTAAACTTCAACAGAAAAATATCTATAAAGTACTGTAACTTTTTGCTACCTCTTGTTAAGGAGCTAAGGCTAGAAAATTCTTCTAGGATTTATCCATTATTGTTGTTGATGTGAAACCTGAGCATGAAAACTCAATTTAAGAGTTTTTTAAGACAAACTACCCAAATCTACTTGTTCAATGTAGAAAATAAATAAAACCAACACCATGATATATTAGAGAAAGTACAATTGAAGACAAAGAAGATTTAACTAAACTAGAACACAACAACATCATGGACATTCATAAAGATAAGAAAGTAGAAACTGCATTAAAGCTAGGTGGAGTGAGTACTTAGGTCCTGATATTTCTCCAACAATAGGTTCTAAGGCTTCTAGAAATGGTAGCTCTGATGGTAGTGCCCATAGCTCTAGCAGGTCAACTAATAAAGTCTTGACCATGCAATAGGTAAACCAACTCACTCAAGTAGCTGAAGGGTTGATGGAAAAAATGTATAGGTTTAATCGGATATTAGATTACCCTGATGTCATTGGACATGCATTCTCTGAAGCATTTTGGAAGTCTGTTGTGTTTCCAAATCATCCAAAAATCTGTATTTTACTATCAAAGAAGTTTCCAGAGCACCACAACAAATTGCAGCTAGAAAGAGTAAGAAAATATGGCCCTCTTTTTATAGTTTGTGGTTTGTTATTCTTTTGTTCCTGTGATATATACTGCAAATGTTGCTGTAGTACTTGTATTCTAGTTTTAGCAATTGCCACTAAATTTGTAGTATACATGTACGGCTGTAACATCACATTTTAGTTTCTCACAAGGTCAGGTGCTTACAACTACAGGCTACAGTATATTACAAGGAGACAACAACTTCATCCGCTAGTGCCTATGCACACAACGTACTATAAATGATAAAAATTGATTGAGAACATTTATTTGATAATAAAATGATCCTAAAGTAACAACTACTGCTAGTTCACTAACCCAAGCCAAGGTCAGTCTATCAAGCACTCTCTATCATAATGTTCAAGGTAATATCTTATAGCTTTCTAGTTCTTATAGCGTTTGACAATAATACATAGTTTAACTACTTTATAACCTAACATTTCAACAATTTGAAACAAATAATTGCAAGGCTGTTAATTTGGCTAATCTAGGGTTACAACTTACAATTCGAAGTGGCAAAAATGAGGGAAAAAACATAGTGGATTGTCTAAAAACGTACCGGAGTTTCACTACATATTGGAGTCTGAGAATGAAGCGTTGAAGTCTGAATAGGCTGTGAGAGTTTCACTGTGACTCGATTACCTCTAATCACCCCCAATTCGTCAGAAAATTAAGCTGATTTTCTAACCAAATCAGAACTACAAAAGAGATAGAAACTTACAATTCGCCACATAGGAGTTGCCTGCTGATTCTCGCACATTGGAGTTGGATACTTCACAAGAGATTAAAACAATGTAAGTAATACCCAGCTAAGATACAGAGAAAAATAAAGAATGAAATTAAACCCTAAAAAACAGTTCATTTTTTGGCATGAAATGAAACAAGAGGGAGAGAACTGCAATTTGGCATGAATCTGAGGGGAATGGAATGTGGGGAGAGGGAATCTGATTTAATCAAAAAATTAAATTTGGAGGGAACGGGTATTTGGGGGAAAGCGGGAGGGAAAATTTTGGAAAGGATAATTTCTGTGTGTTCCCCTTTTTTCTTTTTTCTTTTTCTTATTTTAGGAACTGTGTAAAGTAAGAAAAAATTTGAAATAAATTTAAAACTAAAACTAACTCATCAAAAACAAGTGAATATATTGTGTATAAAACAAATCGTTTAAGTAAAATAAAAGATAGAAACAAGGTGTCATGACATATTCAGTCTAGTCAATATCTAGATTGGACCTCATATTATACATATGATGGACTGAGTTTATGTTAGTATCTATAGGTGTCCTCGTTTAAAGTTATGATATATGATATCTAAGATCACATGTTCAGTATTCAAAGAATGTTTTAGGTCTTTAGATGTCACGGCCTAATTATTTATGTCGTGATGGCACCGCAGTTCTAGCACGACCACGATCAACAATAGATGTTATGATTTTGCTCTGTGTCACTGTACAAATCCTGCAATCCCAACCCGTCCACTCAATATGTTTCTACTATGGTAGTGGCCTCAACATTGGGCACAATTTATCAACAATTTTTTAATCTATTGGTAAAATATACAATAGACAATTGCTTAAGGAATGTTGAAATTCATGATGGATCTTGAGAATCCTCTATTTCGATGCTGAAAATCATTTAAGTAATAGATTCGCGAGATAATGCGGAAATCGTCATTATGGACCCACGATTGACATCAAATTATAGGGTGTAAAAATTAATCCATGATCAATTATGGTTTAAAGCTAATAATTATGCAGGAAATGTAAAGAACGACATTAAAATGGCGAATATTAAAGTAAAAGGGATAAGAAAGCATATTCGTATTATTGGTAACTAACTACATATAGAATAGTATAGCCTCCTTGTGATGCAGGAATAAGATAGGCAGGATCGTGTATGTAATGTAGCCAAATATGTTGACTAGCTAGTCCTTCAGAGTAAGTTAAAAGGAAAATACAAAGTGCTATTTTGTAAGAGTACAAGCGTAAGACAAGTAAAGAAAAATGTAGTTAAATATATTGTTTTATGTCTTGTATGATAGTGTTCGATGCCTCTCTAACCGATCATTTGTCTTGTATTTATAGTTGTGGGGGTGCTTGGTGTTCACCGGCTGACTTGTAGGTATTCGATTAGTCTGTTAAATGAAGTTACCTATTGGGGTCGATATATGCTCCTCTGATCTCACGAAGGTTGTTAATTGTGGATATTGTTGAAGATCAAGAAGCTTAAACAATTAATGGAATAATTAATTTATCTCAATTCTATTTTAATTAGTTAAATTTCAAATTATATTTGAGATGATTTTAAAATTGCAATAAAGTGGCCACAATTTAAATACGGAAAAGTGCCAAATATACCCCTGTACTATTGGAAAAGAGCCAAATATATCCTTCATTATACTTTGGGTCCAAATATACCCCTACTGTTAAACTTTGGGTCTGAATATACCCCTCCTCCGTTAAAGTTGTCTAAGGTAGACATACAATCCTAAGTGGCAATGACATTTGATGAGGCATGCCACGTGGCACACCACCTCAGTACCCCAAACCCATTTTACCCTTCCCCTCTGTTTGTTCTTCCCCCACTAAAATTTCCTTCCTCTTCACCACCATCACTACCATAACCGCCACCAATTAGAGCTCTGGAAAAAAATGTCCTTCCAATTATGCACTAGGTTATCAAAACGTTAGAACATGAAATTGGATGGCACTAATCTTTAATTTTTGGACCAATCAAGCCAAGTTAAGCAAAAATAACTTCAATCATGGTTTAACGAAATTAGTCGGACGAAATGCCATCCCATCCCAGAAATAACAGGAGTTGGAGTTGAACCACCAAGGAGAAGATGGGTGGCGAAAGCGTTAGATATCATATTTGAATTCCTACGAATTGAAGTTGTTTGTAGCTGAAGATTGTTGGGTATTATATTGTCGGGGGGATTTGAGCTTCGAAAGAGTAACAAATGGTAATGGTGGTGGAGGGGAAGGACATTTTAGTGGCGGAAGAATAAATAGAGAGCGGGGCAAAAGGAGTTAGGGGTGCTGAGGTGGCATGCCACGTGACATCCAACTCATCAAATTTCATTGACACGTAGGGTTGCTTGTCCACTTTGGAGAACGTTAACGGAGGAGGGGTATATTTAGACCCGAAGTATAACGGCAAGGGTATATTTGACCCAAAGTATAACTAAGGGTATATTTGACCCTTTTCAATAGTACAGGGGTATATTTGGCCCTTTTCCGATTTAAATATGATTATAACCATATTTTAAACTCCCAAAATTTGCTGAATTCTTGAAACATCATGTCCTTCCTTATTCCTTCGCCCGCTTTGCTTTTTTTATAAGTATCATAGCTTTTTCGTAAATATTTGCTATCAGCAGACACTCGAGCATCGATAACTTCTCACCATAAATAATCGTAGCAAACGATCATTTATATTTAGCTACGAATTCTTTTCGTCTCCAATAGTTAAATCATTCAACTACAAATTTAAAATCATCAATATTTAAAACATTGCATATTTTGTGACAAAAAATTGTTGTCACTAAGTCACATGCTGATTAAAGACGATAAATTGTTCGTCACTAATTGTTTGTATTATTAGTGACAAAAATCAATGTCACAATTAAACATAAAACTTTGTAGCTATATCTTATAACATTTAACTACAACCTCTAATTTGTCGCTATTATAAGAATATACTTTTTGTGACGAAATTTTTTTCGTGTTCAAAATTTAACTAATTTTAAGACAACTAATGATTTGTCACAAATTGGGTACATTATTTGTGACAAAATAATGTGTCACTGAAAACACAAAATTCGTGGCTCAATAAATGGCGCCAACTCATTTTTTGGTGGGAAACTTTAGTGGACAAAACTTTACTACGAAATTCAGTGTTTCGTCACTAAAAGTATCTGGCTGATATATTTAATCACGAAATGTATTTTTTGTCACGAAAAGTGAACAATTAGTGACGAATTTTGTGTTGTGGCTAATAATTTCGTAGCTAAATATCACATTTGTTGTAGTGATAGTGCCAGCCTTGTCGGCTTGCATATTTGTTATGTTTTGGTTAGCTGTGGATTCTCAGGAAACAGGTTCTTTTTGATGTATGACATGATGAGTTCACAGCATGTTTTTATAGAGTGCCATATTGTTTTCAGTTTCAGTCTGATTATATCTAGCAGGTTGTATATGGGTGCCCAGTTCGGGCACTAGTCATGGCTCATCGGTTTGGGTCGTGACGAAAGTGGTATCTGAGCAGTTCATCCTCGGAGTGTCTACAGACCGTGTCTAGTAGAGTCTTGTTTATCGGTGTGTTGATAAACAGGAAGCTACAGGACATTTAGGATGTCATCTTTCTTTCTGATCATAGATCGTGCAGTAGAGCCAATGATAGGAAAGCTCGTTCTTGGTACGATTTTTGTTAAATTGCAAGATTGTATTGGAGAAGAGGACAATTTCAGTTAATGGGAGCATAAGTGAGGCTCCGAAGGGGGACATGAGAACCGTATCACCCGTCGACTCAGGATCGAGGATGTCAAGAGGTATAAGAAAAAGCATCAGTCATTCCATTGAGACGGACCCATCGGAGAATGTGGCTCCAGTAGGAGGAGACTCGACTGAGAAATCATATGATAAAGACCCGTTTAAGGGTTCACGAGACTCCTGTGGACGAAGACGTAATTGAGGAAGTACAAAGTTTGGCACATCTAGATTTTCCCTACGTTTCAGCATTATGTTAGGCCAGACTAGTAGACAGTGGGAAGACAAGGATGAGGAGTACACTTCACTCTATAGCCCACCAGATCAGGCTAAGGGCCGATTAGTTACAGGTATACGAGTTCTTATTGGAATTTCCTATGTGAGTAAGTAATTACTTCAGGGTAATACTGAATAGTGATGGGCGGAAATCCTAAAGGGGATCAGTGACTTAAGTATTTGGAAGTAACTGCGATTAAGTGCTTTCACCACCATTGGGACTCTTGAAAGCTAGGATGAAAAGTAGTCATACATGCAGATTGAAGGTGATTATTGAGGATTTCAAAGGCCAAAATAGCATTTGCTTAGTCGGAAGAGTAAGAGATCCTTTTAATCCGGAGGGAGATGCATTACGAGAATTTATTGGAGCCCGTTAGAACTTCAACTGGCTCTAGGTTATATGAGGAAGGTCACACAGTAGGGTGGATGTGATCGTACCAGCACTAACGCACCGGATCCCATTAGCACTCCAAGGTTAAGCGTGCTGGGGTGAGAGAAATACTAGGATGGGTGACCCCCTGGGAAGTATATTAAGAGTCCTACAAATTCAGACATAAGAGACAGATGAGAAGCTAGAGTAGCCTAAGGGAAATTGGAGTATGCGAAGTGGTTAGAAACCCTAAAAGGTCGCGAAGGATGAGGCGGACTAGACCGGCAAAGAGAAAAAAAGTGCATCACAGCTCTAGAATTAGGATGAGTTCGAATAGTATTGGGAAGTACTTTGTAAGCGAGGCGTTAGTAAACATATATATATATATATATATATATATATATATATATATATATATATATATATATATGTGTGTGTGTGTGTGTGTGTGTGTGTGTGTGTGTGTGTGTGTGACATCCCATATGTGGCTGCGCCAACCGGTATATGTGTCCCAGCAACCGACGTTGCGGTATACTGAAGGCATCAATCGAACAGGGGTAGTGAAGTTCAAGTGACAAATGTTACAAGGTAAGTTGATGTTACTTTCACTACAGGTTAGAGTTGGAAAGCCTTAATGCGATAATATCAGGGAAAGGAAGAAAGTGAATATATAGAAAGTAAAGAGATTAGAATGTCTTGAGGAAAAAAAAAGTGTAAGAAACGAGGGTGAGTGAAGCTTCCAAGATGGAAGACGAGTAAGGCAAGGGACTATTTGGATAGAATTCGAAGGTAGGCATGCGAAAGGGATAAGGTATGATAGCGTGAAACAAAAGATGAATGTGTGGGGTCAGAGAACAGACTTCGATAAGTGGACTTAAGGATAGTAAACACAAATAAGGATGTCAAATAAGAGAGAGAGAATGATCAGGCTTTGCAACGATACTAAGAGATTTTCATCTCTCGAGAGGTATATAAAGGGATAAATGTGTAGTTATACTGACACGGTTCCTCGGAAACGGAGAAGCTTTCCTAAAAGATGATTTAAGAATAGAACGGATTTGCACGTTTAAAGGAATATTTCACAAACTTCAGGGTCAATACTATGAAATAACAAGTGGAGAAGCGCGCTCGAGGAGGAAGGAACTCAAGGAAGGTTTGAGGAGGAAAGCAGGAAAGGTACACTAATGGGCTGGTCAAAAGGAGAGGAGAGAAGAAGAAGGGAAGAAAAGAAAAATTGAGCAATCACCAAGGACAAGCGAGAGGATAATGAGCTAACAAAGCTAATTGGGAGGTAGTATATCAATGACATGGGATGAGGATAACGAATACCGAGATTTAATTATAAGGGAAATAGAAGGATGTATGGGAAATATTCATGAGTATGGACTAGCCTTGGCGGCAGGAAGGAGAAGAAAGAAGAGGGTATATTTGCAAGGAATTCATGATACGAATAAGAAGTGGTAGAACACTGGAAGAACTACAACGCATAGGTGGGACGCAAATAAGTAGTCAAGGAAAATTTCGGATAAGTGAGCTAAGTGAATAAAAGGATTGATAGTGGAAGGGGAAGAGTGTAGCATATTAACCCTCAATGATATATTTTAGACATAGAGTGAAACCGGAAACTCAGAGTAAGAAGAATTTCAGTGATAATAGTGGTGGAGGAAGACGAGGGATAAAAAGAGCAAAGTGTGACCAAACATTCCGTAAAATGTTTTGATGGATTCCAATGTTCCCATTAACCCGTTGATTCGAGAAATATTCAGTCATAAAAGGTAGAAGTAGAAAGGCCTTAAAGAAAGCAGCGAGAATGGATCTGAAATGCATAAGCATTTCGTTTAAATGCAAAGCCCTCGATTAGCAGAAAGGAAAATAAGTCAAGCTATACGATGAGAGAAATCTGATATTATAAGAGACCAAAGGAGTTGGAGGATCGTTAAGGTTGGCCGATGACTACTGATATTTGGGAGTTACTAGTGTATAAGAATACTCTTAAAAGGGGGGAAAAGCAGATCTAGTCCTGAAATGAGGTATGGCTTTGTTAAAATTCCAAAGAAAGAAAGAGGTTAGCTTAAGGAGGCCAAAATTCGGGACGTAGTGGCATATCAAGAATGCATTAAGAGGGAGCAGGAACGAATTAAAGATAAGCATACCACAAAGCAGGTATGAAAAAGAATTAAAATGGATCAAGAGAATACTTCATGCGGACGTGAGATATGATATTTCTAGACCAGGAAAGTTTGTGCCGCACCTAAATAGGCAGCGACGTATCCGAAAGGGTAATAAAGAAAGTAAGAAAGCTCTGCAAGTTAACCACAAAGAGAATGACGAAATGGATGATGAGTACAAAGGACACCTTGGGTTACAACGGAAGAAAATCTATATATTAAATGAAAAATATGAGAATCTTAACAAAGGGAGTAACGATAAGTGGTGTGGCGATCTCTAAAGAGAGGAAGAACGATGTGGGTGCAGATAGAAAGGCGACATCACCAAAAATTAGAAAGTATATCACGGGTCACTAACCATATTGAGCATAAGGATATGTATTATGGAATTATATGAACCATTAGCGTAAGGTTATGCCCCACATATGGGAATGGGACACACCAGAAAGCCAACAAGGAATGACAGCTAACTAAGTGATCACTAGAATGAGGAAGTCAAGGGTAAGTATACCATACCGATGTTGGAAAAGAAGCTGTGGTAAAGTGAGAATTGCCCTAACTTCGTAATTATAAGTTATATTGTAAGATTTGAGGCAAAGGAATTAAAGAGAGAGTTTGACAAGAGCTCAAAAATATTGTAAGCTATAGACCAGTTCGAACTATGATTATTGTTTCATCGCAATATATAATCCTTCTACGAGAAATAATAAAGATGGTGATCGAACATTAGGAACCGTTAAGAGATTGTATTAAGGATATGCTTATAACTGATCATGGAAAGGAATTAAGATGGATGGTTGAAGAAACGTAACCGTTAAGAATAAGGATTTGTCAGTAGCAGAGTACTGCTGAACAAGCAACGGGACATTAGTATAAGAAAATTTATAATGAATCGGAAAGCTTGGCTGATGAATTAAAGGGAATAATCTAGCACGTATCTAAGCTCAACAAGTACAAGTAGGGATAGCCAAGATAGCATCAGAGGAGTCAACAAAAGAAAGTGTTGTATTCGAGCAAGGGAGTTTTCCATTAATAAATAAATGAGGAACGAAGAGGAAGGACGCACGCAGGACGGCGAGTAGCCGTGGCGTGGCTAGTTAAACCACAAGAATGAAGACAGAATGAGAATGGAATACTAGTTGACTTGTGATCATATACATGAGGATTGAAGACTGTACGACTCACAAATGAATTCGATAAGGAGCTAAGAAAGAGCAGGACAAAACTGACCAAATTATAGTATAAGTATATGGTAATCGAAAAAAAAAATTCAACGAGGATATTGAGGATCGGCGCACTACCACATTCAAGGGCGAATGTTTTTAAGGGGGGAAGGATGTTACACCCGTATCTTCGAAGAAGCACTTATCAAATTTAAAACATAAGTACGTTGGGTTACGGTTAAGTAAAATCACTTTGGAATGTAAGGAGCAAGCATTACTAAGTATATTTAATGAGTGAAGGATGTATATAAGGTATACTGGAAGGTTTTATAAGGAAATGAGGGGAAGAAATGGAGTAGTATGACTTTGGAGAAAGGATGGGTGAAGTTTTGTGTGAAAATTTTGGTCCAACTTGGGGGCCGAATATCTCTTCGCATATGAAGTGTTTTGAAGTGAAACAAAATTCTAAAATAAATTTCGTCGAGTCTAGTTTCCAACGCAACAAACCGCTCGTCGATACGATTTCGGCTGACAAAGCAGAAACGCATGCTACAGTAACCGACTTGCTACAGTACTGCTACAGTAAAAATGCTATAGTGACCCCGACCCGTATTTGAACTTTATAAAAGGGGAAAACCCCCATTTTTTTCACAAAAAAAAATCAGATTTGGATCTCAGCACATATAGGGGTATTTTGGTCATAAAAAATTGAGAGAATTGAGTGATTTTAGCTAATCAAGGCTCGGATAGTGCGTAGTTGTGATCACGGTATTAACTTGCGTTGGATTTAGCTTGTATTCAAGGTGGAATCTTGAAGATATTATCGTTTTGACAAGAAAAAGGTATGAATCTTTCTCTTTTGGTATTATTTAAGGCTTATTTACGGAGATAAAGTCGTTAAATAATTGTATAGTAAGTGGGTTAGTTACGGAAGTTGGAAAACAGCATGTGGAATGTTTTATGGTATATATTAGTGCTGGAAATAAAGTTATTGATGTTGGTATTGTTGTTGTTGAAAACTTAGGAAAAGTGTGCAATGATGAGTCTAACGTTAGTGTAAATCCTTTTAAATGTAGATTTACGGGCTCGGACAGATAAGCGTAACTAGTAGGAAGTTTAACAGGTATGTTAAGGCTCGTCCTTTTCTTTCAAAGGCATGATTCCTATGGTATGATTCCATAAGTGTTTTCATAACCTCCTTGATTTCAAAGCTAGAAGTTTATGACTCTTAAAGCTTCTTATGATATTAAGAACGAGAATGTTTTTTGAGAGGATTACTTTGAGGATGATTTTATGCTTAAAGGTCTCAAATATGATTTCAACGATAATATGAAAATGTTAAGCTATTTCATAATTTTCTCGATTTATTTCATTGTTGTTGATCTCACCTTATAAATTGTTCCTCCAAGGTGGGATAAAACGATAGTTTTCATTTGAACTCCTATGCATGCCATGAGTATAATATATGTATATGGCTATTTTGTGACATTACAAAGAGCTCTATTATTTCATTTTGGTTATGCACTGCACTCATTTTCATTCTTCATGTATATATAAGGCACAGTTGACAGGGGGTGACGCTGTGACCTTTGTTGTGTATTACAAGGCCTAGTTGACAGGGGGTGATGCTGTGGCCCTTGTTGTGATGGATATATGGCACAGTTGATAGGGGGTGATGCTGTGGCTTTTGTTGCGATTTGTATATATATATGGCACAGTTGACAGGGGGTGTGCTGTGGCCTTTGTTGTGATGTGTATATATATGGCACAGTTGGCGGGGGGTGCGCGGCGTGGCTATTGTTGTGATGTGTATATATATGGCACAGTTGACAGGGGGTGTGCTGTGGCCTTTGTTGTGATGTGTATAAATATGGCACAGTTGACAGAGGGTGCGCTGTGGCCTTTGTTATGATGTGTATATATATGGCACAGTTGACAGGGGGTGACGCTGTCGCCTTTGTTGTGATATTTCTATGGATATATGGGTTTCTTTGATATAGCTATACTGATGCATTTATGTTGCCCATTCATTGACATGTCTCAAATGTTTTCCAGGATTTTATGTATATATTGATTTCATGCCTTACATACTCAGTACACTATTTGTATTGACCCCCTTTTTTTCGGGGTGCGTTTAAATGCCGCAGGTACAAACACTCAGTTTGGTGATCCTCCGGCTTAGGACTTCTGCCCAGCCGCTTGGAGAGCTCCATTGTTCCGGAGCTTGAGTTATTTTGGGACAGGTCCTTTTGACATAGACTTTGTTATACTCTTAGAGGTCTGTAGACATATGTGGGTTGTGTATATACGGTTTGATCAGCTATATCGATGTAGTGCATCTTGGATGTCCCCGTGTATAGTGGCAGCCTTGTCGGCTTGCATATTTGTTATGTTTTGGTTAGCTGTGGCTTCTCAGGAGACAGGTTCTTTTTGATGTATGACATGATGAGTTCACAGCATGCTTTTACAGAGTGCCATATTGTTTTCAGTTTCAGTCTGATTATATCTAGCAAGTCGTATACGGGTGCCCAATTCGGGCACTAGGCATGGCTCATCGGTTTGAGTCGTGACAGAAAGCATGTCTAGTCTTCTGGCATAATGTGTGGTTGGAATTCCTATATGCTATTGATTGAGTGATAATGTGGGCTTAATGCCATTATTTGATAAGTTGTGATGTATATTTTGATGACAATTGTGGTGAGAAGTTAATATGATCTTCTTGATGAAAATGAGATGCTACTTGATAATCGATCATTGAAAGTGATATGACAGTAAATATATATATATATATACATATAAATATATATATATAAAAAGGCGCCTTTGACAGGGGGTGAGGATGTGACCTTGATTATGGACACATTTGACAGGGGGCGAGGATGTGACCCAGATAATGGGCTCGTGGTCCGAGGTTCGTTTCGGAACGAATGGTACATGGACATCATAGGTCCCTTGCTGGTCATAGCTATTAGGCAAAGACACCAATTAGCATGTATGTACATGAGTTATCAGTGACTGAGTAAGTGAGAATGTTGTTGGGAGGTTTATTCCATTGCTTGTTTCTGTTAACTTGATTGTTAATATCATTGGTTGACTTGATTTCTAATATCATTGGTGGACTTGATTTGTTAATATTATTGATTGACTTGGTGTGGGCTATCTAATTATGTGTTGTTGACTGGTCTGCCTTTTTTATTGATTTTCTGTTTCATGTAGGATACTAAACTTAGTCAGCCTATGATATCTACCGGTACATTGTGTTTGTACTGATACTACCTTGCTGCATTCTTTTGAGTGCAGATTGTGATCCAGAGACTGCTACTCGAACTCATATTTACTTTGGGGCCACTTGCTGACAGATTGAGGGTGAGCTTCTATCCGTGCCAGGCCGCCCGAAGATCTTCCTTTATCTAATGTCTATTTCCATTCTAGACATTGATGTTTATTTATTTCGAACGATATGATTCCTTAGACATGTTTTGGATTAGAGTCCTTGTACGGTGACTTTTGAATTTTGGGGTTGTAATAGTTAGGACTTCCGCATTTACATTAGTGTTTTATGGCATGACTACCTTTGATTTACCTTGCGTTTCGTTATTGTGAACTGAATGAATTGGCTAAGTAAAAATGAACTAGAATGAGTAGATGTTTAAGCGTATTGGTTCGCCCTCTTGGAGTTAGCGTGGGTGCAGTCATGGCGGGATAGGTCGTGACTGAGTTGGTATCAGAGAGTTAGGTTCATCGATCTTTTCATACAAGGGCATGTCTAGTAGAGTCTCGTAGATTGGTACGGAGACGTCTGTACTTATCTTCGGGAGGCTACCGGACACTAGAAAAATTTCCTTTCTTTCTTTCTTTCTTTCTTTCTTTCTTGTTACTTGATTCCAATTGGTATCTGGATGATTCAAATTGGTATCTCTCTATCCTTCATTCTCTTACAGATGGCGAGAACACGCGTGGCAACAGCCAGAGGTAGAGGAGCCGGTAGAGGGACACAGCCGGTTGGCGGCGAGTTCCGACGATTGATCCCGTGCCGCGGTGGCTCCTAATAAGGCCGCGGGGAGATGCGGTTTTGCGCGGCTGTTGCCGGCGGCGGTGCCGGCCCGCCAAGGGGCGCGGCACTCCAGGTTTACCAGATGCGATGGCTCAGGGGTTGAACTGGTCATATGGGTTGGCACAGACTAGAGCGATACCAGTCATTCCAGCAGATAGGGGTGCAGGGATAGCAACCCCAGTTTCAGATAGAGTTCAGCATGCCGCAGCCGTGGCTCCTCGCTTGGATAAAGTTCCAGGTTTCGAGGCATTTTCGAGGCCAGTTGCAGGGCCGGTGATGACCGGTGAGGAGCATGATTTATTTTGGAGGTTCACTAAGATGAAGCCTCCAGTTTTCTATGGTACTGAGTCAGAGGATACGTACCAGTTCATCATAGATTGTCATGAGAGGCTTCATAAGATGGGGGCGGTGGACAAGTATGGTGTAGAGTTTGTGACTTTTCAGTTCTTGGGTGATGCCAAGTTGTGGTGGAGGGCATATGTAGAGTGCAGGCCAGCTGGGTCACCTCCGTTGACTTGGGTTCAGTTCTATTCAGTATTTTTAGAGAAGTATATTTCGCATACTTTGAGGGACAGGAAGAAGGATGAGTTTGCTAATATTGATCAAGGGAACTAGTCTGTTGCTATTTATGAGTCCCGTTTTCATTTCTTGTCCCAATATGCTTTTCAATTGCTGCCTACTGACGAGGAGAGGATCAGACGTTTTGTGAAAGGATTGAACACTGGACTTCAGCTATCAGCCCTTCAACTTATAGCCACTGGGGCTTCATTCTAGGAGGTAGTGGAGCATGTCCATGTTATTGAGGGGATTAGACAAAAAGGTTATGCAAACCAAGAAGAGAAGAAGGCCCAAAAGGGTGCAAATTTCAGCAACTCCTTCTCTAGGGGTCAAAGTTCTCAGGTGTATTCAGGGCGTCCAGTTCAGTCCGCTATGCAGGTGTCTGCTAGGGCCCATCAGGGGCCAATTATTATTCTTCGGGTCATCATGGGGGCACGCGACCCGGTACTCGGGCATGGGGGTTATACTCGCGGTGACCCGACTGCGTGGACCGTTCTTGTTATGAGTATGGTGAGTAAGGGCATATTAAGACGTTTTTCTCTAGACTCAGACAGGGTGGCTAGGGGACTCAGTATCAGGCTCCCCGAGCTCCATTCTCACCAGATAAGGGAGGCAAGGACCATGCGCAGGTAGGGAGGCGGCCACACTGCGGTAGCGATGGCGCTCGGCCCCGGCCGAGGCGGTTCTCGGGCGGGCGAGAGGGTGGACGACGGCCGAGGGCGGGGCTCAGACCGGACAGGGTAATCATAATGGTTCATAAGCTACAAGAGGGCGCGGTCATTTGTACGCTTTGGCGGACCGAGGCCGAGGCCTCCGTGCGGGTCACGGGTACTATCTCGGTTGTAAGACCGAATGACTGCTGTTCTATTTGATCCGGGTTCTACTTTTTCGTAGGTGTCTTCATATTTTACTGTGGGTTTGGATGTGATTTGTGATACACTTGATGCCCATATCCATGTATCTACTCCTGTCGGGGATTCGGTGGTGGTAGATAGAGTTATCATTCTTGCGCTGTTACATTTATGGGATATAGTACTTGGGCGGATTTAATAATCCTAGACATGGTAGACTTTGATGTCATCTTTGGCATAAGTTGGTTGTCCCGCATTATGCGATTTTAGATTGTCACTCTAAAATAGTTACCTTAGCTATGCTCGGGGTACCTAGACTCGAGTGGAAAGGTAACCTTAGTCCTCTCCCTAAGAAAGTTATATCATTCATTCGTGCTAAGAATCTAGTAGAGAGAGGTTGTTTAGCTTATTTGGCCCATATCCGTGATACCAGTGCAGATACTCCTCCTATTGATTCTGTTACAGTGGTAGCCGAGTTTGCATATTTGTTTCCACGGACTTGACAGGTATGCCGCCTGATTGTGACATTGACTTTCAGATTTACTTAGATCGAGGGACTCATCCTATCCCTATTCCACCATATAGGATGGCGCCAGCAGAGTTAAGGAAATTGAAAGAGCAATTGTAAGATCTCTTGAGTAAGAGGTTTATTTGCCCGAGTGCCTCTCTTGGGACACTCCTGTGTCGTTTGTTAAAAAGAAGGATGGGTCTATGTGCATGTGTATTGATTATCGTCAGCTGAATAAGGTCACTATCTAAAATAAGTATCCCATCCCCTATATTGATAATTTGTTTGATCAGCTTCAGGAAGCTTTTATGTTCTCTAAAATTGACTTAAGTTCAGGGTATCACCAGTTAATGATTCGGGCAAAAGATGTTCCTAAGACAGCCTTCAGGACTAGGTATGGACACTATGAGTTTTTGGTTATGTCTTTCGAGCTTACTAATGCCCCAGCTACGTTCATGGACTTGACGAACAGTGTTTTTAAGCCCTATTTAGATTCTTTTGCAATAGTTTTCATTGATGATATCCTGGTGTATTCTAGAAGTAAGGAGGATCATGAAAAACATTTGAGGATTGCTCTTGGGGTATGGCTAGAAAAGAAGTTGTATGCTAAGTTCTCCAAGTATGAATTTTGGTTGTCTTCTACATCCTTCTTGGGGCATGTAATTTCGAAGGAGGGTATTATGGTGGATTCGCAGAAAATTCAGGCAGTCAGGGAATGGGTTAGGCCCACGTCAGTGACCAAAATTCGTAGTTTCGTGGGTACGCTAGCTATTATCGTCGGTTTGTGAAGGGGTATGCCTCTAATTCTTCTCATTTGACCTATTTGACTCAGAAAGAGGTACCGTTTCAGTGTTTCGACGAGTGCAAGGAGAGCTTTCAAAAGCTCAAGACCTTATTGACGACTGGTCCTATTCTAGCATTACTCGTGGAGGGCAGGTATTTTTTTATTTATTGTGATGCTTCACGCTCTGGTTTGGGTGCTGTTTTGCTGCAGGAAAAGAAGGTAATTGCTTATGCTTCTAGACGGTTGAAAGTGCATGAGAAAAACTATCCTACTCATGACTTGGAATTAGCAGCAGTGGTGTTTGCGCTGAAAATTTGGAGGCACTACTTGTATGGTGTCTGTTATCAGGTGTAAACTGATCATCGCAGCCTGCAGCATGTGTTCACTCAGAGGGATCTGAACTCTAGGCAGCATAGATGGATAGAGTTGCTGAAGGATTATGACATCACCATTCTATATCATCGGGGTAAGGCAAATGTGGTGGCCGACGCGTTGAGTAGGAAGTCAGCCAATATGGGGAGTCTGGCTCTTTTGATCTCTTCGGAGCATCAGTTAGCTATAGAGGTTCAGACTCTGGCTAATAGTTTCATGAGGCTGGATATGTCTAGCACGGGCAAAGTGCTGGCTAGTATTAAGGCTAGGTCATCGCTTCTGGAGTAAATTAAGGCTAAACAGTTAAGGATGCTAAGTTATGTAAAATTCGTGACAAGGTGTTACGTGGTCAGGCCAAGGAGGTCGTGATCGACGAAGAGGGGTTGTTACGGATCAAGGGGCGAGTTCGCGTGCCATGTGTGGGTGATTTAATCAAGGCTATTATAGCAGAGGCTCACAGTTCGAGGTATTTCATTCATCCTGGGACAACATTACTAGTGGGCTAGGATGACATAGTGGAGTTTGTTGCTCAGTGTTTGAACTGCCAACTGGTGAAGTATGAACATCAGAAACCTGGGGGTACACTTTAGAGGATGCCCATTCCTGAGTGGAAGGGGGAAATAATAGCAATGGATTTCGTGGTTGGTCTTCCAAAGACGTTGGGGAACTTTGATTCCATATGGGTTATCATTGACAGGTTGACTAAGTCTGCTCATTTTATTCTGGTCCAGGTAACGTATAATGCAGAGAAATTAGCCAAGTTATAAGTCAAAGAGGTGTTTTAATTGCATGGGGTTCCAATTTCCATCATCTCTGATAGGGGCACGACATTTACATCTCGATTTTGGAAGCATCTGTAATGAGGAATTGGGTACTAGGTTGGACATTAATACAGCTTTCCACCCTCAGACTGACGGGCAGTCCCAGCGGACTATTCAGGTTCTTAAAGTTATGCTTCGGGCTTGTGTGATAGATTTTGGTGGTCACTGGGATCAATTCTTACCATTGGCAGAGTTTGCATATAACAATAGCTACCACTCGAGCATCGACATGGCTCTCTTTGACGCCTTGTATGGGAGGAGGTGTAGGTCTCCTATTGGTTGGTTCGATGCGTTTGAGGTGAGACCTTAGAGTACTGACCTTCTGTAAGAGTCCTTAGAGAAGGTGAAGGTGATTCAAGCTAAGCTTTTGGCAGCATAGAGTAGGCAAAAGGAGTATGCGGACCGAAAGGTTTAAGATATTGAGTTTATGGAGGGAGAGCAAGTTTTGTTGAAAATTTCACCCATGAGGGATGTGATGAGGTTTGGGAAGAGGGGCAAGTTCAGCCCTAAATTTATTGGGCCATTTGAGATTCTCAAGCATGTGGGGGAGGTAGCTTATGAGGTGGCTTTACCTCCGGGCTTATCAAGCGTTCATCCGATATTTCACGTTTCGATATTGAAGAAGTATCATGGCGATGGTTCGTACATAATCCGTTGGGATTCGGGTTTACTAGATGGGAACTTGACTTATGAGGACGAGCCCATTGATATCTTAGATAGAGAAGTTTGCAAGTTGAGATCGAAGGAAATAGCCTCCGTGAAAGTTTAGTGGAAGAATCGCCCAGTTGAGGAAGCTACATGGGAAACAGAATCGGATATGTGTAGCAAGTATCCTCAATTTTTCACTTAGACAAGTACCCTTTTCCTAGATTCCTCATCCTTGTCCGTTGGGGGACGGACGGTGTTTTAATTAGTAGCTGATGTAACTACCCTTCCGATCGTTATGGAAAAACTAGGATCACCGTACCAAATAGAACCCTTCCAAGGGTAGAACAAGCTAATAGAAACTCAAATGTAGAAGTCTAAGAACTGAAAACTTGGCTTGTTGTGATTTTTTATTTGGTTATGTTGAGTCCATTGGGGGTGACGTAGGAAATTACACCTCCGTTGGGGATTCTGAGGCTACGGGTGAGTCCGTATGGTGTTTTTACATTAATGTGCATGTTTTGTTTGGGTTTGTGAGGCCTCGGATGAAGTGTTGTGTGGTAGAGTAAAAAACTGTGAAAATCACCGAGCTCACTGGTTCAGTGGCACCACTGCGGCGGACGAAGTACCGGTGCGACAGGGCAGCTGTAGCGACGGATCTCTCGCCGTCACGGGCATAAGTGAAACGTGGATATCCGCTATAGCGGACGCTAGACCGCTGTAGTGCTTGAGCTATGAAGGGTCCGTGCTCGCAATAGCAGAGGTGGACTAAAGTTGGAGGTACGCTATAGCGGGCCATTGGCAGCTATAGCGAGACCGCTGCAACGACAGAACAACCGCTGCAGCGGTCGGCAGGGATAGTAGCTGTGCTTTAAACACTTAGTCCAAATTCTTTATTCATAAAACTCCAAAACAGTTCCCAAGGAGCACCTATGTCGAAATTCTAAAGCTAGGGCAAGAATATTGTTAAAAGGTAAGTCTCAACCATTCATTCCTTTATTACGCATTCATCTCTAAGATTATCATCATCCTAATAGGTGTACAATGGTAAATTGAGACTAGTAACCCTAGAACTTAATAGACCTTTAATAGTTGGTGGGTTATGAATATTATTGTGTGATTATCATCTAAATGCTTGGGTTATCACTTTTTAATCAAGAATTGAACTGTTAGAGACATGAACTAAGTGAATTGAGACTTAGGGTTTCATAAAGATGGTAGCTTGACCATAGAAATTGCTTGTAAGAGATAACTTGAATGAATAACCTTATGCGTTGATAGTTTATGGTTGCTAAGGCCCATGTTAGGGTGATTTACACCTAGTACGTATTCACCCATTAGAAAAGGGGTAAAGTGGAAGGGTGTTCATTGAATTGATATTGTTGACTAGAGTGATTGTGACTTATTTAGCATTTTAATTGCTAGACTTTGAGCGTTCTGAGGCATTACGGAAAGGAAACGCTATAGCGGAGTGATTCGCATCGTTCCAGCTCTGCAGTTGAGATAGGTTACGGTCTACTTGTGTTAGACTTTGATTAGTTGATTGTACGCGTTATGAGATTAATAAGAGAAAGCATGTCTAGTCTTCGGGCATAATGTGGTGTTGGAATTCCTATATGTTATTGATTGAGTGATAACGTGGGCTTAATGCCATTATCCGATATGTTGTGATCTATATTTTGATGACAATTATGGTGAGAAGTTAATATGATCTTCTTGATGAAAATGAGATACTACTTGATAATCGATCATCGAAAGTGATGTGACAGTAAATACATATACATATATATATATATATATATATATATATATATATATATATATATATACCTAGATTATGGGCATATTTGACAGGGGTGAGGATGTGACCCAGATAATGGGCTCGTGGTCTGAGGTTCATTTCGGAACGAATGGTACATGGACACCATGGGTCCCTTGCTGGTCATAGCTATTAGGCAAAGACACCAATTAGCATGTATGTACATGAGTTATCAGTGACTGAGTAAGTGAGAATGTTGTTGGGAGGTTTATTCCATTGCTTGTTTCTGTTGACTTGATTGTTAATATCATTGGTTGACTTGATTGCTAATATCATTGGTGGACTTGATTTGTTAATATTATTGATTGACTTGGTGTGGGCTATCTCATTATGTGTTGTTGACTAGTCTGCCTATTTTATTGATTTTATGATTCATGCATGATACAAATC
This sequence comes from Lycium ferocissimum, assembly GCF_029784015.1. Classification (NCBI taxonomy): domain Eukaryota; kingdom Viridiplantae; phylum Streptophyta; class Magnoliopsida; order Solanales; family Solanaceae; genus Lycium; species Lycium ferocissimum. Next base: position 34,253,561 of record NC_081347.1, on the reverse strand, counting down.
TATGTCGGCCTATGATATCTACCGGTACACAGTATTTATATTGATGCTACCTTGCTGCATTCTTTTGAGTGCAGATTGTAATTCACAGACTGCTACTCGACCTCATATTTAGCTTGCGGCCACTTGCTAATAGATTGACGGTGAGCTTCTATCCATGCCAGGCAGCTCGAAGATCTTCCTTTATCTAATGTCTATTTCCATTCCAGACATTGATGTTTATTTATTTCAGACAGTACAGATTCCTTAGACATGTTTTGGATTAGAGTCTTTGTACGGTGACCTTCGAATTTTGGGGTTGTAATAGTTAGGACTTCCGCATTTACATTATTGTTTTATGGCATGACTACCTTTGATTTACCTTGCATTTTGTTATTGTGAACTAAATGAATTGGCTAAGTAAAAATGGACTAGCATGAGTAGATGGTTAAGCGTATTGGTTCGCCCACTAGGAGTTAGTGTGGGTGCCAGTCATGGCGGATTGGGTTGTGACATGAATCTTCTTTGAGGTAAGATCTTTGACCCTGGACTTCATCATTTACCTTCCTAAACCCTTAATCCTTGCTTAAGATCACTAGAATCAAAGTGGAGAAGATGAGTCTTATGATAAATTTTTGAAATAGGTTCTAGACTTCCTAAATGGAACTTGTTGATGAAATTGACTAGTATACCCATAGAATTTGATGAACTCATTGTTGTTAAGCTTATTTCTTCCATTATTGATGACTAATTTGAGGATTGAAAAGTTAGGGTTGTTACCCAAAATTGGGGGTTTCACTTTAAATCCGAATTAGGCGTAATTTTGCGTTAATTTAGCAATTTAATTGTGGATTTGATCATCTAGTGCATGAACTGCATATCCCACCCTCCAATTTTCCATTTTACCCTTGTGGGTCTGTTTCCCTAATTCCATGAGTTAGAATTTGACTTAGACTAGAAGCATAGCAATATGGGTATTGTTCTTCTTGATTTCTAATGTAAAACTCGAATATGATTAGACTTTGAGTATTTGGAGGTGCAAAGAAAGGGCAAGGCTAAGGTTTGATGGTTTGTGGCTCTTATTCGGCTTTCCAGGTAGGTTACGGCTTACCTTTTTTGTTAGACTTTGGTTAGCGAATCATATGTAGAGTCAGTGATTATGGGAGAAAGCATGTAAACCTTCAGGTATGAAGTTTGGGATAGAATACTTAGGTTGGTATTGTTGTTGACTATGGCTTGTCGCCTGATTGTGTTCTATTGAGGTGTTGCCTTATTGTGAATTGATGCCTTGTTACCACGTGATTGATTCTAGGTTGATGCTTAGTGATTGCCTTATGATTCGAAGAGCATATTGATCATTGTTGAGGTTGTTGGAAAGGAAAGTAAGGTTATAATATTGATATTATGATTGAGATATGTGTCCATGTGTGGCACGATTGATACTTATATTCTTGTTGGCATTATTATCATGCATACACTTATTTATACATATATTGGGGTCAGGTTACACGCTGCAACACTTACTTGGATCGGGTTACCCGTACCGCAACACTGACTGGGATCGTGTTGCACGTTCCACAATATTGACTATCGGATCGGGCTATGCACCATAACAGGTACATGGACTTAGCGGTCCCCCATAGGTCATAACCGTCGAGGCGACGAGATATTCCACCTGAAGCGTGTTTGTATCACTGCATTTGCATTGAATTTATCTCATATTTACATATGGCATTGTAATTGGACTTGATGGTTGACCTTTGATGATACGTAGACTTAATAGTAATTCTTCAGATTGTACTTCAGACATATAGTTGATTTTGAGGGGATATGCTAGACTTGGTAATTTGGTGCTGGATATAATACTGTATGATTGTGTTGAGTTATATCTGATTATGAGCATGTTTATCTTTCACTTCTATAACATATATACATTTTGCTAATCAAAGTCTCACTCAAGTAAACAATAACCTACCTCGAGGCCAAGCAGGTGCCACGACCAATCATGGAGTCTTCATTCATTGCTTCCGAATTCGGGACCACGATGGAGAATTCTAGGAGTAGCACGAATTTCAATAACGAGAGTCAAAATAAATCACGCACATTAATCTAGATTCTATAGTTGACTACGCACCCTTCATATTTCTCATTCAAGAACTCAAGTCCCAACCCCTTTTTAATTATCGAAATCACTGTTCTTTGGGTTCTGTTTATCTGCCTAGAATAATAATCTATAATAGGATTTAGCGAACTACCAGTCTCCGATTTTATGCTGCCTATTTAATCCCTCTAATGCGTGACCAAGTTAAGAACTCCATATTTATTATCACCCGGAGGTTAAACCTAGCGGTGAGGAATTAACTGTAGAAAAGATAACAAAAGGAAGGGTTAGAAGGGTTACCTTACTCAACCTTCCAAGTACTCTGCCCAGGAATTCTCCCCAGTGACGGCTTAGAAGAAGGTTTGGTGGAAAAGTGGGATTTAATCCCGTAATAAGGTTTTTAACTGGGTCTGGTCCGCGTCGACCTCTGTAGCGGTGCTCTGTCTGCTGGGGCGGACTCACTACAGTGGTACATCGACCGTTGCGGCGAAGAACATTGACTGGGACCCACACCATTTTGGTCGACTGACTCGACTATTGTTAAAGATTAACAAAGCTTTTTCCCTCGAAGACTAATCGTACAACAAATCAATTTAGCTTTTAAATGGTAATATGAATAAAAATTCTTAATTGGAAGGCATGTTCCTAAAGGGCCCAATGAAGTCCTAATTAGAATTAGGGTATCTTTTTTAATTGATTCTTTTATCACACTGTGATATTTTACATCTTTGAATGGCCCCATTCGAGAATAATTGACTGCTGACCAATATTTATCGAATTTGAAAAAGAGTCCGAAGAAATGGTTCAAGCCTCTTATTTTGATTTCTCGAATCGAGAGATCCATGAATCGAGATCCTAATGCATATAGATACAAATGGTCCAATGGGAGCAAGAATTTCCAGGAACATTTGGAATAGTCTGTTTCGAAGCAGAAGAGCCAGTTTCAAGTAGTGTTCGAATTTCTACACGAGCGGAGGAAATTCTAAAAATGACCGGACAGGTCGTTACATCAAATACTAATTGAATATCCATTCGTCCCGGAACGGTCTAGGGTGGCATGGGATTGAACGGTTAGTTCACCCTGAGTGTTACAAGGTCCAGGGAGTTCATACTAGGACCACAATACAATTTGATTTGAAACCTTCGCACACCGACTGGAAATTAGTTTGAGTTTGCACTCGATGTTATTTGCTAACGGACATTAACATTTCATGCCATTCGAAGAACATCCTGAATAGAATAACCGAACTTAAAGAAGGAACCAGGTCCTAAACTCTTTTGATATCACTAGGCCTTGAAAGGCTGCACACGCAACTTAGAAGCCGGACTCAAAGTGCATGGCACGGACGAAAACAATGTGGTTCAAGAACGTGGAATGTCGAGCCGCTACCATGACTCGAGGCCACGGATGCGAGCCCTGAAGAACCCTCAAATTGCTACAGCTGGTGCGACTATCGTTGTAGCGGTACGATTACCGCTGCAGTGAAACTGCTCAAGCAGTTTAAGGGGGGTGGTTCATTTAACCTCCCCATTTTCCATTCTTCCCCCCTCCCCTTAACCGATTCACTCCCCCTCACTCCCCAAAATTCTCTCCCTCATTCACTCACTAAGCCTTCTAATCTTCTCACTTTAGTCCCATTTAAACCCCCTCCCCCCCCCCCCCTCCCACATCCTTATTCATCTTCGACATTTCACAAATACTACCAAAGAGGAAACTTTTGGTGTAAAAATAAGGGTTAAACTCTTGGAAATCTTCTCAATTTCTTGGCTATCTCAAGGTATTTAGCTCTCTCTACAGCTCTAGAAAGTGATTAGAAGTCTTTATTTCGAACTTTCCATGCTTAAATCGTTGTGTATTGTAAGAACTTGTAATTTTTGGGGAACAAGGGTATTGACTACATGGGGAGGGGATTTCTCGAATTTTCAGCATGTTATTGACATTCACAACGTCTCAACATTGTTTATTACTCAGGATATATTGGATTTTGGGGGGTCAAACCTTATTAGGGTGGTGGGGTAGTCCTTCGATACTACTTGCATTTTCGAGTCTATTTGTTGTTAAAAGGGTGTTTCATAGGGTGTAAATGATATTCATGTTAACATATTACCCGATCTATGTCGAAATCTGTAGAAATTTGGTCAAATTTTTTAGAAGCCATTTTTGAGGGACCGTGGTTTTTTTTCTCGCTGGGAAGATGGGTTCGCTGCAGCGGGACATTTTTTGCTGGCGCGGACCCTCCATAGCACGGGCTGGAGAGCCGGTGCGGAAGTAAAGGTTGGAGAATTTTTGCGGTATCGGCCTCGCTGTAGCGGAAGCTGCAGAGTCAGAATCAAAATACTACTAACTTCACACTTGGGTTGATTTTCTTTTTTCTTGTTGGTTTTCCTTAGTCTGTCCTACATCCAATTGCAGATCGATTGTGATACAATAATAACTAACATGGTTTCATTACTGAGGTACTTACGTTCCTTTGGCCAAGTGCCTAAAATGAAGAAGCTCCCACCTATGAAAAGTTCCCCACTCCCTAATGCAAAAGGTGTTATATAGAGCAGTAGGGCTTCGTTATGGATGAGGTGGATGAGTATGCCCCGAATTTTTACAACCGCCTTCAAGCCATGGGGTGGCACAAATTGGTGGAGGACCCCGGTAGATGCAATTCTAATTGGGTCAGAGAGTTTTACGCTATGCTCCTTACTTTGGATTGGTCCTCTCCGGATCTGGAGATCCTGATTTGGGGTGTCAGGGTCAAAATTGGGGCTAAGGTGATTAATGCAATCTATAAGCTGGATAACATCCCGAACGATGAGATGATGGCCAAGGACCACGACGGTAATAGTCCTTGGTTGGTATTTATACTGGTTCCGGAGAACAAGAGGAGTAAAATCACTTGGGTTAATAGCCGGACTAGGATTAAAAGCCGCTACTTTTAAGATGACGCTTGCAGGTGGTTGAACCTTGTGTCTATGCGAATTCCCCCCTCGAGTAATAATACTAACGTTACCTACCCTCGGGCATTTGTGGAGGCTTGTGTGATGGATGGGGTGCCCGTGAATGTGGGGACGCAGGTGATCCTGGAGTGGAAGGCTTTTCTGGCCAACTCAGGTTTGAGTTTGATATTCCCTTCCCTTATTACCCTATTGTGTAAGCGAGCCCGAGTGCCTAGGGAGCCCACTGATAACATGGCCAACACAGATGTTGAATTTGATCCACTATGGGTGAAGGGGTCGAAAAGCCGAAACAAAAAGAGAAAGCTTGACATGATGATGACAGCGATGATCAGGAGAAGGGTGGGGATGGGACTGGCCCTTCATAGCATCCGGCTCAAGGACCCTTTGAGTGGATTGAGAACGAAATGGCGGCCATGACGAGTACGATGTTGGGCTTATCCGGGCCTTCCATGGAGGCTGGTTCGTCTTGTCACGACCCGACAAAGGGGCCATGACGGGTACCCGGAGCTAATTATCGAGCACCTTTCATTAGGCGAATTATCATACTCAACCTGGACGTATATATATATAATGTCCAAAGCAACACATGTCTATATACATAAGCCCTCACGGCTACAAAAAAAAATGATATACAAAAGTACAGTGTAGTCATCATGGGACGTCTGCTACCCACACGTACATATCTACGAGCCTTTACTAGAGCACTAGACATAAAGACAGGACAGGACCCCGTCGTGCCCAAATATGTACACAAAATAATACATACATATATATACATATATATATACATATATATATATATATATATATACATATATATATATATATATACATATTTATATGTATATGTATATGTATATACATATATATATACATATTTATATGTATATGTATATATATATATATATATATATATATATATATATATATATATATATATATATATATATATATATATACATATAAATGGCACCTACGAAGTAATGGAGTGCTCTGTAAGTCTACATGGCGTCGGTTCTATGAATGCAGGTATATATATATATATATATAAATGGCACCTCTGAAGTAATGGAGTGCTCACTGTAAGTACGATCGGTTCTATGAATGCGGGTTACCTCTCTGTGTACGTGGGCATGAACACACACATATATATATATATATATATATGTATATATATATATATGTATATATGTATATGTATATGTATATATATATATATATATATATATATATATATATATATATATATATATATATATATATATATAAATGCACCTACGAAGTAATGGAGTGCTCTGTAAGTACGTTGATCGTTCCTATGATACCAGGTTACCTCTCGTGTACTGTGGGCATGAACACAGCGTCCATAAAAGAAAGAAAGAAAGGACGTCAGTATGATAAATATACTGAGTATGTAAGGCATGAATAATACTAGCATAATAAAGAAATAATGAAACATGAGGCGAAGATATAACTTGCTTAACCTTTAAAAGAAAACACATGTTATACATGTCACATATACCATCAATGTTAACCCGCGTCTGGGTAACCATCGCACGTCGCCCAGTAGTGGTGTCGTGTCCGGCCATATGGCACGGTGTAATCATATGAAGTCCGCCTTCACGGTGACATGTCCGGCCATATGGGCACGGTGTAATCATATGCAGCCCGCCTTCGCGGTGACATGTCCGGCCATCTAGGCACGGTGTAATCATCATCATCATACACTACCATGAAGCATGCATAAGAAATCAATTAGATACTGCAACTCTATCGGGGTGACGTAAGGTCGAGAACCCCCGATTCCATTATGGGGTAATCATAAGGTGGGTCTAGCAACAATGAATAACATCAAAGAATCGTACAAGGATCATTAGCTTCGTGGAAATATCATATCATGGGCTCTAGGATCTCTAGGCTTAGACTCATCATCATCATTATCAATTTCATAACATATCTCTTATCTTTATCTCATAGGAAGCTCTTTATAAACATTGACTCATATTTTCAGGAATGTAAGAAGGTCATGGAAAGATAAAGGAAGTCGTCTCATAGGAATCATGCCTTAGAAAAGAAGGGACTAGCCTTACATACCTTTGTATCTCTTCAACTCTATCGTCTAATTGTGTGCCTCTCAAGCTTGCAATTCTACCTTCAAGGGAATTCGTACTAAGATTAGATAATTGAAGACATACTTAGGCTTAAGCTAAAGCTAACGAAAATTGGGTAACATCTCCTTTATTTTGATGACTTCCTCCACATAGTAAACAACTCCCAACATCAATAACAACACCCACAGTATCTTAATCAATAACTTCATCAAGCTAGATATTATTAAATCCTGAACATTCCCTATCAAAATCCTTCATACAATGCCTCTACAACATCTTTAATACTATTTATAACAAGATTACACTCATTACATATCAAGAGCTATGATTCAAGAATATTGCTATTTTCATATTTTCACTCCATATTCTCCTCCCTTCCATAATCCAAGTCTTTCAACCCCTCAATACTTTTAATAACATGAAACAAACATAAAACTCACCTTAGTCACTTAGGAATAGGCCTTGAGTCAATCTACGCCATTAGAATGAAATCCCCTACTTGTATGCCAAAGAAATTCTTACTCTTCACAAACCCTAATAGGCTTCTTAATATATGAATCTCTTAATCTTGGTTTTGATCTTGGTTTCTTGGTATAGATTTGTTGTAGAAATAGACGGAGGGTTTTGGAGGGTTCTAGAGAGATATAGGATCTGTTTTTGAAAAAAAAAGGGATAAAAATGTGGAATCTTATATTTATAACCAGGGCTGGAAAGTTCCAAATCCGCGGGTCGACGAGCAGGGTCGACGGTCCGTCGACATGCCCCGTCGAACTGCCGCCTGAGATGTCTGACTGCAGAACCCTATCGACGGTGCCAGACGACGGCTCATCGATGTGTCGACAGTCGTCCTATGGCCATCAACGCTGAATGATTTCAGCAGTTTTCTGAACTGCTCTGTTTTGCTCCGATTCAATTTGTCTCACTTCTAATCCCCTCGAAATGTCAAAAATGCATACTTATACTCTTGTACACATACAAGGTAAAATATCTCATGTCCGAAACTCTGGTGCAGATTACCGAATCGGAGGTATACACCACCAATAAGCTAAAATCTCGAGACAAAGATGCAAAAGTTGGTAAACACTTTGCAGGGGGTCTATATTTCTACTACTGAGGCCTAGGGACGCCTCCGGGCGGACCTCGATGAGGAGAAACAGAAGAGGCGGTCTAGGGACAAGCTATTTGCCCGAATGTGAAAGGGCATCAATACCCTTTTAAAGGCTTTGGACCCCAAGTCGAAGATGCCAAAGGGGACCAAGGACGACATCCAGCAGTTCCCCTTCTTGAGTCTGTCTGGGCTAGACAGTGACTCTTCTAGTGGCTCCAAAAATGGCGATCAGGAGGTGACGAGTCGGGGCAAGGCGGTGTATGGCCTTTATTTCAGACAATGGTTTACATTTTTTTGTGGCTTGTTTGGGTTGGATGTTTTTGAACAATTTCCTTTGTTTTTCCATATTTGTTTTTGGATATTTGTGATTTGGCACTGAAAGACTTTTGCCCCCGTTGGACTAGTTGCTCTTTATGAAGTTGTGGCTTTGGAATTTTCGATTTTCTTTGAGTTTACATGAATTGCACAGGTTGAGAAAATGTGAAACAGGGGATCTGGTCATTGGAAAATGTTGATCGTTGCAGTGGTGGGTTTCCGCTATAGCGAATTTTCTATGGTGAAGCAGGCTTTGCAACGGCGAGGATTTTGAAAAACTGAAGGTCCGTTGTAGCGGCTAAGTCCCACTATGGCAGCGTGTACACCAACGTGAGCGAGAAGATGCCGGAAGTCGGTTCGGTGTTTCCCGATGCCCCACAGGATTGTACAACTCAGGAAACTCATCATATACACACGTCACATACACACATAATGCATAGATCATCAATAGGACGGCACCGCTAGATACCAATTGGATTCGTCGAGATACCAATTGGGATCATCTGGATACCAATTGGATTTAACTTAGAAGATGAGCGACTGAATGCTTTAAATAGGAAAAGAAAGAAAAGTTTCTAGATCCCCCATAGCCTCTTGTGGATAAGTCTGGGACATCATTGTGCACCGTTCTGAACTACTAGACATTTCTCACCATTAACGGCAATCACCGTAACCTGAGGCCTGCGATAACAACTATCACGACCCAATTTTATGGATAGCCGCGAGCACCTGCACGATTACCTTCTGGTGAGGAGAACCCTGCTTAACCAACATGTTAAACAGTGACAACGTAACAACATACAGTAATGAATATTAAGCATGAAACATAACTACCTTTCTTTAAACATTTAGAGTTTACAATTTCCCGGGGCCTAGTCTAGACATGTACAAGAGCTTCTACAATATAGAGGAATAAACTTAAAATAAAAAGACACAACTTCTGCCTTGGAATGAGTTGCACAGAAGTTGTAGGAAGATCTCTGCCACTGCATCTAAATGAAACCTTCAAGCAATAACTTGAAACACATCTACACCCCAAAAGGAATGTAGCAAGAGTAAATGCTTGATGCACCACACGTCTTGGTAAGCAATATCAACCGACTAAGATTAGTTCACGCAATACAGTATAAAATCAATAAGATACACAGATAAGTACAATCTTACACCTTTATGAATCCTCCCCCACAAGTGACAACTCTACCCTAAAATATTCGTATTCTTTTACCATTACCATATCAACCTACCAACATAAAATAAGGACTAACAGGCAACAATCGATTTTAGCTCAGAAGGACTCCTAGACCGCCTAATCCTCAATAATGAATAAGTCAGGACAACAATCTTTATGTCAACCCATTCCAACTGAAATCACTAAACCTTACCTTTCTTCCGATGATCTGACGGACTCATAATTTTAGCCTGTGAGACTCGACAACATAACACTCAAGCAATGCGACTGACGACAATATTTCTCCCGTACGTCCCAAACTTAATCATTCTAAGTGGGATCACTTCAACATAACCTCCCTTCATTTATCAAACACGACCATGAAATTAAGTGTAAACATAACAGCTCAACAATAGGGAAAATCAACTATGAAATCACCAGAATGAGTCATGATTCAATGAAATGCAGCCAATATGAGTATCACCTCTATCACAAGAATATAAGTAAGTAAAATGTAATGCAACCCGAGTTACTATCCCATTCGTACACACATGCTAGATGGTATTGTTTGCCAAATAGCCATGACCTACAGGGGACCCATGGTGTCCATGTACCACTCGCTCTAAAATTGACCTTGGATCACGAGCCCTTAACTAGGCCACATCCTCACCCCTTGTCAAATGTGCCTTTTCGTGTGTATATATATATATATATATATTCTGTCTCTCATCACAATGTGTTTCTCATGTATTTCCAGTTCATCAGTAAATATGAAATATGACCAATCAACAATATCACTATCAATATCACAGGGCATCATGCCACAAGTCATAACAAGACCCAAATAACTCCGCTCATTAATTGCACAAATATAAGATCCGCGAAATCACGACATGATATACGCCAATGAGATACATGCAATTACCACACAAGTCTCCCCGCCCCATAGTACAACAACTTTGTAATGATCAACTCAGTGCGTATACGAATCCCACCTTCTAACTTAGACATTTTAGGAACATAAATACCACTATATTCCCTCAAGCATAACTACTATTCGCCTTGGTTCAACTACTCAAAGATGACAAGCCACGTAATTCCACAATTTATATCAATCTAGCTAGTATTCAGCCGAACTCCGCGTCCGAAGACCTAATCATGTTTATGTTTTGCTAATCAAAGTCTAACTCAAGTAAACTATAACCTACCTCGAGGCCGAATAGGTTCCACGAACAATCATGAAGTCTTCATTCTTTGCTTCCAAACTGGGGGACCACGATGGAGATGTCTAGGAGTAGCACGAATTTCAATAACGACAGTCAAAATAAATCATGGGCATTAATACAGATTCTATTGTTGACTACCCCTGCCTTTATATTTCTTATTCAAGAACTCAAGTCCCAACCCCTCTTTAATTATAGAAATCGCTATTTTTTGGGTTCCGTTTATCTGCCTAGAATAATAATCTGTAATAGGATTTAGTGAACTACCAGTCTCCGATTTTATACTGCTTATTTCATCCCTCTAATGTGTGACCAAGTTAAGAACTCCATGTTCATTATCACCTGGAGGTTAAACCTAGCGGTGAGGAATTAACTGTAGAAAAGATAACAAAAGGAAAGGTTAGAAGGGTTACCTTACTCAAGTCTCCACGCGTTCCTCGCCCAATTCTCCCCGGTGACGCTTAAGAAAGAAGTTTAGTGGAAAAGTGATTTAATCCGATAATAAGGTTTTTTAATCGGGTCTAGTCCTCGACGGCTAACAGGCGGCAGCGTCCGCGGGGCGGACTCACTACGGCAGTACATCGACCGCCGCAGTGAAGCTCATCCACCAAGCCCCACACCATTTTGCTCGACTTACTCGACTATAGTTAAAGATTAACGAGGCTTTTCCCCTCGAAGACTAATCGTACCACAAATCAACTTAGGTTTTCTACACGAGCGGAGGAAAGTATAATAATGACCGGACAGGTCGTTACACCCACAGAGACGGGCCCGCTGGTGCTGTCCTACACCCACAAGTGCGGTCCTACACTCGCAGGTGCGGTTACACTAGAGATATATAGCACCCGTCCCCAAAAGTCATAAGCACATGAAAAAGACTACGAGAGGGGTATTTTAGGGGAAAAAATTAAAATGCTCTTAACGACCAAATGGGTCATTACATCAGATACCAATTAAACAAAGGTTCGTCCTCAAATGGAAAAGAAACGAAAGGAAGGTACCTGAATTGGTAAAGAGCTTGGGATATCTACTACGCATATCAACCTCGGTCTCCCATGTAGCCTCTTCATCTGGATGGTGCCTCAACTGCACCTTTACTGAAGCTATCTCCTTTGATCTCAACTTCTTAACTTGCCTATCCAAGATTCCTACCGGCTCTTCTTCAGAGGACAAATTCTGATCAAATAGTACCGAGTCCCAATGAATGATAAAAGACCCGTCTAAATGGTACTTCTTCAACGTGGAAACATGAAACACCGGGTGAACACGCGCTAAACCTAGTGACAATACCAACTCATAGGCTACCTCACAACACGTCGAAGGATCTCAAAAGGGCCAATGAACCCTTGGCTTAGCTTACCCTCTACCCAAATTTCATCACACCTTTCATGGGGGAAACTTTCAATAGAACCTGGTCACCAACCATGTACTCCAAATACGAACCTTCCGGTTCGCATACTCCTTTTGTCTACTCTGAGCCACAAGGAGCTTTTCCTGAATCAACAATTTATCCAAAGACTCTCTCAACAAATTAGTACCCCAAGGTCTCACTTTGAAAGCATCGAACTAACTAATCGGAGAACGACATCTCCTACCATACAAGGCCTCAAATGGAGCCATGTCAATACTCGTGTGATAACTGTTGTTGTAAGAAGGGCAAGAACTGATACCAATGACCACCAAAGTCAATCACACAAGCCCACAACATATCCTCAAGTACCTGAATAGTCCTCTCGGACTGACCATCCGTCTATGGGTGAAGAGCAGCTCTAAGGTCAAACAGAGTCCCCAATTCCTTCTGTAAGGTCCTCTAGAAATGGGAAGTGAACTGAGATGATAGAAATAGGCACCTCATACAATCAGAAAATCTCTCTAATGTAGATCCTATCCAACTTCTCCGAATTGTAGGTAGCTTGAGTCAATGAAGTGCGCAGACTTGGTCAATCTATCCACAATAACCCAAACAGCATCAAACTTTCCCAAAGTCTTCGGTAGACCTACCATGAAGTCCATAGCTATTTTCTCCCACTTCTATTCTGGAATGGGCATCCTCTAAGTCATACCACCCGGTCTCTGGTGCTCATACTTAGCCTGCTAGCAATGCAAACACTAAGAAATAAACTCTACTATATCCCTCTTCATCCTACCCCACCAATAATGTTGTCTCAAGTCACGGTACATCTTTGTAGCACCAGGATGGATGGAATATCTAGAACTGTGAGCCTCCTCCAAAATCTACTTAATCAAACCACCAACACGGGGAACGCAAACGGGCCCCTTAATCCTCAAAACACCCTTCCCATCAAGAATCGCCTCCTTGGCTTCTCAACTCGATACCTTATCTCGACTCTTGCACAATTTCATAGCCTCAAACTATTGTGCCTTGATTTGGTCCAAAAGTGACAGCCTCGCCTCAACACAAGCCAGAACCTTGCCCAGTTCCGAAATATCAAGCCTCACCATACTATTGGCCAAAGACTGAACCTCTATAGCCAAGGGACGCTCTTCAACAATCAAGCGCACCAAGCTACCCATACTCATTGCCTTTCCACTCAACGCATCCGCTACAACATTAGCCTTGCCTGGATGATAAAGGATGGTTTGAAAGTTAAGTTGGAGTTTGAGTTTTTCGTTCGCAGTTTCGAGTTGGTGGACCTGAAAGTTAACCGTTGTCAGCTTTGGATATCAGTAGATTGTAGCCGTTTTCATGTTACGAATTAATCTACGCAAAGGTAACACTCAATCCTCTTTGTATCGTTTAATGTCATGACTATATGGAGGCATTGATTCCAATGTTGTAAAGTTGCTCAGCTTTCGTTTGGGTCTAGCTGGTTATTGTTCTTTAACGTTATAATATGAAGTATGTTATGATTTTTGTATCGTTAAATTAATTTAAAGTAAATGTCGCAGGTTTCTTTGTTTCTTATATGCTTCTGTTTCGCTTGGTTAAATTTTCTAAAGATTTGCTCATTAAAATTTTACTGAATGTCAAGAGTGGACTGCAGTGTCGTTCTTGATCTTGCATAATAATCTCATAATTCAAATATCACGTTGAAGGGGCTCTCAAAATTTATACTATTTCTTTTGTCTCTTGGAGAGACTTCACTATCTATCTGTTTTTATTTTGTATTACTCTATATTAGAAATCAACTACCCTACATCAATTATCTCGTTGGGGCTTTAAAAGTTTGTATGAGAATTTCACCATCCGCCTGTTGGTTTTTGGTATTACTCTACCTTAGGAATCTACTACTTTGGGCAGTTATAGTTTTTACGAATTAAATGGTTGTTCTCGGTTGAATGTATTGTTGTGATTTGTAAGTATTTAATCTGTATAAGAAGTGAAAAGTTAGCAAAAGTAGGCAAATTAATGATATAGGTTGTTTGAGTAGTAGACAATAGGAATTAATTGGAAGCAAAAACGGTAATTGGGTTTGAATATGACTTTTAGCCTGTTATAATTATTAAAATGCTCGGCAATTCTAATCACAAATAATTTGTTTTATCGCAGTATATTATCATCCCATGTGTATATTGAATATTAAACGGTATTGACTGTGTTAGCATGAAGTTTCACTCATATTGTAACAATTACTGTTCCTACACGAGCTTAGTAATGGAATTTTCTTAGTATTACTGGAGAAATTTTCTACTTTATGGTCCTCTTTTCCTTTAATCTCACTTAATGATTGAGTCAATATCCATGTTCATATATAATAAATGATAGTAGTTTAGAATATCATAATCAATTATTTTGCCTTATAAGTTTAAAGAATGCAGTACTACTTTGATCTAATAAAATGAGTGGTTTCCCTTAAATTCTAATTTTGCTTGGATTATTGCAGAGGGTATAGTAGATTTCAGACCTTGGGCAATACGTTATGCTTATTGAGAAGTTACAATTCTTGTTAAACCAATAGTAGTATTTTTTTTCTTTGCTAATTTCGTCTATTTATTGCTTTGTTTTAACGAACCTTTTGTCAGTTTTAATTTTTCTTTGCTTTAGGAAAAGAAACTTTCATATTCAAGTACATTTTACAAATTCATACTGTTTGAATAGTCACAACTCACAACTATAGGTATATTTCGCAGGCAAATCCAAATTTTTTGAGATATTGTTCACGTTAATTTGGGATGACGTTTTGATTTGGTCCGGTTACATTTTGTTGCTGTTAAGATTTGGATTTCCATTTGAATTAAAACTTAACTAGGTTTCAGTTCTAATTTGGTTCTGTGAACATTGTTGTTTATTTCATATACCGGCAATTATCTGTTTATGCGATTATCCTAATTGAACATGATGCATGCTATATGAGTTTATTCTGTGTAAATATGTATTGGAGACTCTTGTGATCCATGAAGATATCTACATGAACACCATATATGTAATGCCGCCAAATCTTCAATACATACACCACGGCTGCTAACTCCAAATCATGTGTTGGATAGTTCTTTTCATGCTTCCTCGGCTGCCTTGAAGCATAAGCAATTACCTTCCCGTGCTGCATCAGTACACACCCTAAACCTGTATCTGAAGCATCGGAATAAACCACATAGCCTTCAGTATCCTATGGAAGAGTAAGAACAGGTGTTGTTGTCAACCGATTCTTCAACTCTTTAAAACTTCGTTCACAAGCATCTGACCACTGGAACTTAGCCCCTTTCTGAGTTAATTTCGTCAATGGCGCTGATATATTAGTAAACCCTTCTACGAATCGCCTGTAATAACCTGCTAGTCCCAGAAAGCTACGAACCTCTGATTGAGTTGTAAGTCTTGGCCAATTCTTGACGGCTTCTATCTCCTGAGTATCAACCCGAATAATATGACTGAGGAATGCCACTGAATTCAACCAAAAGTTGCACTTGGAGAATTTAGCGTATAACTTTCGGGCTTGAAGTGTCTGTAATACCTTTCACAAATGATCTGCATGTTCTACTTCCGAACGAGAGTAGACCAGAATATCATCAATAAATACAATCACGAAAACATCCAGAAAGGGACGAAATATACTATTCATCAGATCTATGAATGTTGCTGGTGTGTTCGTCAACCCAAATGACATTACTAAAATGTTATACCCCGTATTTTTAGAGCATGAGCGTGACACGTGCTTCCTCTAGAAAAATTGACAACCATGTTGTATCCCGTACTTTTGTACGTTGGATTATTCGTAAGATGAAGTGGGGCCCACATGCTGGAGTTTTACGAAAGACGTGTGAAGGGACATATGAGTAGTATATGGAAAGTTGAGTAAGTCCTAAGAAGGACCCATGAGCCAAAAATGAGTGTAGCCCTTCAAAAGCGACGATTTAAGAAAACGTTTTCGGCCTGACTTCGAGGGGCAAAAACGGTATTATAAGTTTGGAATTTGGGAAAATGCTCAGAAATGAAAGTTGTAGATAATTGAATTATCTTTCTAACCATAGGTCGTGGGCCCTCATACGATATCGGAATCAAAAGTTATGACCTTTTTACTGAACGAAGGCGCAGTCAGAAAATTTAACTCTCCGCGAACACGCCCAAAGGGTGCGCGAACGGCAGAAGCTTTTTATGTCGGTTCTGGGCAGAATCCAGAACCTTATAAAAAGGGGTTTAACCCCGATTTTTCAGCCAAAACACTCAAAAAACATCCCAAATTTTCCAGAATAATCCCCCAACTTTCCACCACTAAATTTTTAGCCCAAACCAGGTATAATTTCCCAATTCCAAATGGGATAGTGTATAGTTTTCTACCGTTAATCATATAACGGCGTGTGGTGGCCTAAAATTAGCGTGGAAAAGTGAAGATAAAGCAATATTAAAGGGATAAAGGTACGAATCTTCTTCTATTTGTGTTAATACCGGGTTAAGTACGACGAAAGCGTGATTAAATGATTGTATGCCGAGTTGTTTACTTATGAAAGTTGGAAAATGATGTGAGCCGTTCTATGGGATATTTTGGAGTTGGAAATATTGTGAATAATGTTGGTATTGTTATTGTTGTTGTTGCTTACTGAATTGAGAATTCGGGCTAGGCATATAAACAGGGGAGATGCTGCCCGATTTTCGGTAGAATATAAGATAGTATAATTTGAAGTGTGGTGCAAATGTACGATGAAAAGGCTAACATTAGTGTGAACAATTTTAAATGTAGATTTACGAGCTCGGACAAATAAGCATAGCTAATAAGGCGCGGCGTGTATGTTAAGGCTACGCCCTTTCTTTCCATGGCATGATTCATACGTGAGACGTGTTAAAAGCTTCCATAACGTTCTCATTTTCAAACGTTAGAAGTAATGGTTCTAAGGCATGATTTCCTTCTTAAAAGTTTACAAATGTTTTCCAAAATATTCATTTTTCTCCAAAAAGTTTGATGATTTTGAAAGCTTTTATGACTAAAACGATGAACATGATTTTATGATGACAAGGATGATGCCGTATAGAGAGAAAATGTCTATGACGAATACGTCAAGGATATGTTCTTACCATGAACATGACGATACGGAATAGCTAGAAACCCTAAGAGGTCACGTAAGACGAGGTAGGCCAGGCTGGTGAAGAGATAGAAAGTGCGCACAAACAGAAAGTTAAATAGGCTTGAATAGGTGTTCGGAAGTATTTTGCGGGCTGGTTGATAGTAAAAATATATATATATATATATATATATATATATATATATATATATATATGTATATGAGTGTGTAGGATATCCTCCATATGATTGTATTGGTAGACACGGGGGTTCCAAAGAACCTGCCACAATAAGGGAAGCATTAATCGAGTAAAGGATACCGAAGTTCGAGTTATGGTAAAAAAAAAAAAAAAAAAGAGAGAGAGAAAAAAAAAACGAAAAAAAAAAGAATAAGAATAAGGATAACGGGTCAACACCGTTGATTTGAAAATTAAAGGCGTGGGGTGAGAATTCATGTGAAGGCTGAAAGATTTGATCCTAGAGAAATGGAATGAAATATAAAGAATGTGCATGAAAGATCGTCGGTCATAGTGCCATAAGTATAGTTAAAGGCACGATGAGTGAGAGTAGAGAGAGTATAGTCCGTAAGGATTCTGTACTGTGAGCAAAAGTAGCGAGAACTCAAAGGAGTTGCGAATTAAGAAATTAAGTAACTTTGGATTATAAGTCCCCATAAGTGTAGCTGGACTGTGAAGGATTGTGTACCAAAGACATGGCTTCCATGAAGGGCGGTAACGAAACAATAACAGAAGAGAAATGATCTAGAAAGGACAGAGGTAACAAGCTGACATATGGAGTTATATAAACCTATTACATGGAGCAAGGACTCATGAAAAGGTCAAGGAGTTCGATTATAAGGAAAACGAGGTAAAGGATAAGGAACGGGCACAAAGGAAAGAGCGGCTATAAAAGGAACCCTCCCGGAGTAGTATGACGCCCATAAGGTCAGTTGAACATTCGAGGACGAATTTTCTAAAGGGGAGGAGGATGTTATACCCCATATTTTTAGAGCATGAGCGTGACACGTGCTTCCTCTAGAAGAATTGACAACCATGTTGTATCCCGTACTTTTGTACGTTGGATTATTCGTAAGATGAAGTGGGGCCCACATGCTGGAGTTTTATGAAAGACGTGTGAAGGGACATATGAGTAGTATATGGAAAGTTGAGTAAGTCCTAAGAAGGACCCATGAGCCAAAAATGAGTGTAGGCCCTTCAAAAGGACGATTTAAGAAAACGTTTTCGGGTGATCTGACTTCGAGGGGCAAAAACGGTATTATAAGTTTGGAATTTGGGAAAACGCTCAGAAATAAAAGTTTACAAATGTTTTCCAAAATATTCATTTTTCTCCAAAAACCAAGTTTGATGATTTTGAAAGCTTTTATGACTAAAACGACGAACATGATTTTATGATGACAAGGATGATGCCGTATATAAGAAAATGTCTATGACGAATACGTCAAGGATATGTTCTTACCATGAACATGACGATATGGAATGTTAAGCTATTTCTTGGATAATGACTATTTTTTTTTAAAAGGTTCCAAAGTATATGAAACGATATGTTATGATCCTGTTTTATGTTTCCCGTGAAGTTACTCTTCATTGATAGTCTCGCCTTATTGTCCTAGTTCCTTCAAGGTGAGGCAAAGCGCCCATGGTTATTCCATAACATCAGCGGAGGTTACCGACCTTACGTCACTCCGATAGATACATGACTTTCCTTGGGCTCTCATGCATGCTAAATATGTACATGAGGGGAAGGAGGGGATACATGGGGATATGGGAAAGGGACACATGTTGCGCTACAGGCGTGTTGCCACCTGGTCAGCTGGCATTATCATCCCGAACGCGGGATGCCCGGACGCGGGATATATGGGTGAGCCGACGTATTTCGGCGCTATGTGGGTGAGCCGACTTGTTCGGCGCTATGACATGATATGACCAAATAAGCATGCATGGCATCCGCCCTCAGAGGCATTCATATGTACAGGTTACAGCTTTACATGATATGATCCATATGTACGAATTCTGACTTTACATGATATGATCCATATGTACAAAGTTACGACTTTACATGATATGTTCCATATGTACAGGTTACAGCTTTACACGTGACATGTTCCATATGTACAGCTTACTCCCTTACACCTGATATGTCTCATATGTACAGGATACTTTCTCTCACATGATATGCTCTACACCTCCATACTGTTGTTGCACATGATTACATCTCTTTCTATGTTACTATCCATGTCTTACATACTCAGTACATGCTCGTACTGACCCCTCTTCTTTGGGGGCTGCGTTTCATGCCGCGCAGGTACACCCAGACGAGCTGAGACCGTGATAGGAGACGTTCCAGTGAAGTTGGCAAGCTCCACCTAGTCCCCGGAGTGTCGCCGAGTCGAGCCCTATGTTACGATGTCTTGTACGAGTTAGAGACTTTGCGTACGAGCCGCGAGTATAGTATGTCGATTCCGACGAGCGGCTTCATCGGCCGACGCGTCTTATTGTGTTATGTTACCGGTCCACTACGACCACGGATTACATGTGACCGGAGTACAAAAAAAAATGCGGGAGCTTATCTACGTTTTTCGTACTTGTTGACGTAAGGACTTTTGAAGATTTTATATGTAATAAGAGTTAGCGGGTTCGCTCGGCTCCAAACATGGGGTCGGGTGCCCATCACACCCTAGAAAAATCGGGGTGTGACAAACTCAAAGTGCCCATATCTCTGTCAGGACCCAAACTGGAGGGCCATGACGGCACCTGACTGTACTAGTCAAGTACCATCCAACATACATCTGTGACATCAACATAAACATTGGTAGGCTGATAGGGCCATCATATGACTCTCAATAGACTCATCAGGAAAGCGTGCCTACATCGAATAATCTTAAAGACTCATCTGTATGAATATGCTGGGCATACTGTATGAGCCGATAAGGCTATCATAACCACTTGTGACAACATATGAACTCTCAAGTCTGGACATCATCTGACTGTACATAACTGTCTACAAGCCTCTACTAGAAAACATAACATAACGTAACCGGGATAGGGCCCCGCTATACCCATACATATGTGCATACATAAATATACATAAGACTATGGTGACTCCTGGCATCTTCGGAACAAATGGAGTGCATCAACCTCATCTGCTGAGCTGATATCCTAATAGATAGGTCACCAACCTGTATCTCAGGACCTACGAGCATGGAACGTAGCCCCCCCCCCCCCCCAAGAAATAGGGGAGTCAGTACGAGTAATGTACCGAGTATGTAAGGCATGGAAACAGTATATACATAAGAATCATGAAAGGAATCTAAGACATGAGAATCAATCTGTGGATCTGAATGTGTCTGTGTGACTGCATACCTGAAAGTGCCTGTGTAACTCTGTATAACTGAAAGTGCCTCTGAGGGCGTATGATATGCATGCTTTCTTTCAAAAATCACATACATATATCATAATATAACTATTAGTGTTGTGGAACGTACAGCCCGATCCATAAATGTTAGTAGTGCAGAACGTGCAGTCCGATTCATATGTCATATCATCCAGCGTCCGGGGTAACATCATAACGTACCCACTGCAGTGGTGTACACATCTATGTGCCGTACCCGGCTGATTATAGCATGGCTCGGTGTGAGAAAATAGCGGTACATATATATGTATGCATGAAAGACTAGTGAAATATCACTCTGAACTCTGGAACGATAGACATGAACTATGCCTGAATATACATACGAAGCCAAAGACACGGGTATCTCTAAAGCATCTAGGAATAAAATTCTTTGGAACTTGATCGTTTACCTCTTTCATTCATATCATAAAGATCATGCCAAAATGAAAGAAAGGGATTGCCTTAACATACCTGGTCTTAGCTCAACGGCTCAAGAACTCAACTCGTATCTACTCTACGATCTATATCTAACAACAATGCTACTATCGTTAATTATACGAACAATTCTTTTAATCGTATAACTAAAATTTAACTTATCCTAAAACAAAACGGGTAGCATCTCCCCCGTTCTTCTCATTTTCCCAAACTCCATATAGCAACAACAACCACCAGAACAATTCAGCAAGTATATATATATATATATATATATCAATATCAAGATACCATGTATATAAAGAACAAGTCATAAACATTTCACGACGAGCGACTAGCCCGGATACGATTATCCAACACACTTCTCCAATTATTCTTTCCTTCAAAATACATATTAGTGACAACAACAACAACAACAACAACAATATACTTAAGTTACTCCAACAATTTCCAGCCACAACACAACCCAAAAATATACCTCAAATCAGCCCACACAACAACAACAATAACTTATCCGATTTCCCGCAATTAATTTCGTAGTTCCCATCTCACAATTTAGCTATGACCGGGATGAATTTAAATACACCTAGGAGAGAATTAGTTCTTACCTTATATGCCAAGAAATGATCTTCTTCCACCTTACTTCCCTTCGAGGAAGGCCCGAATTCAACAATGAGATCGAAGTAGTAAAAAAATCCATATGTTGTTCTTGAGAAAAAGTCCCTTCGCCTCCGTAAAATGGACTTACGTTGCTGCCCTATATTAGAAGTATGTTGCTGCTATATATTGGGAGTACGTTGCTGCTATAATAACTTATATTTGCATAAAAACTCTCCTGAAATGAATACTAAACCAATTCCCTAATGAAAATCCCCTCGCCTATGACAGCTTGAAATGGAGGACTATGTTGCTTCTACGTTGCTGCTAGAGACACCACAATGACCAGGATCTAATTTAGGAAGTCACCTAATATAGGAGATTTGAGTTATAATTTTTCTAAGTCACCATTCCCTTTTTTTTTCCATTCCCGTTCTTAAATAGCTTGAACTCCTTCTTGTGCTTTCCATTACAATCTGAGCCTTCCCAAGTATTTAGTTATAATAACAATGATATATATATGTTGTATTCTAGATATGGTTAGGTAAATTCCCACCTTATGGTTGTGGGGCCCACTCCGAAAGCCATTACCTTAAGTAACTCATTGTAGAATTGCCACCACCAACCTGAAAATGGGTAGTCACTAATTGTGGTCCTCCATGGCTGCCACGTGGAGTGTAATACTCCCACTTATCCATTAACTTTATAATTAATCCCTTATCACCATACACTGCACATTTAACGAATTGCACCAATAATAAATTTCATGATCTCCACTTTTACACATAATTAATTTCTTGATCTCAATTCACTTAAATAGTAATCATTTTTAATACACTTCATATACTCATTGTCATGATCATGTGACATGGCATTGGTCCATAGCCCCTTTTGGTGCACACAAAATATTGTTTCCAATCCGATCTTAAGTCAATCTTCGAGAAACACCTAGCACCTTGCAACTGATTAAACAAATCATCGATTCGAGGAAGGGGATATTTGTTATTAATTATGACCTTGTTCAGTTGTCGATAATCGATACACATGCGCAACAAGCCATCTTTCTTCCGTACAAACAACACTGGCGCACCCCAAGGCAAAGTGCTAGGCCTAATAGAGCCCTTCTCAAACAAGTCCTTCAGTTGCTCCTTCAGCTATCTCAATTATGCGACAGCCATCCTATAAGGAGGAATAGATATCCGCCGAGTGTCTGGTAGCACATCTATGCCGAACTCGATCTCCCTTTCTGGAGGAAGGCTTGGAAGCTCATCTGGAATACATCAGGAAACTCATTAACCACCGACACTGATAGGATTGTTGGTGGTTCAAAGATCGGCATCTCTAACATGGAAAAAATGGTAAATACAACCTCTAGAGATCATCTTCCTTGCCTTCAGGTAGGAAATAAACCTACCCTTAGGCATTGCAGTATTACCCTTCCATTCAATAACTGGTTCACCTGGAAACTGAAATCGAAGAACTTTCATTCGGCAATCAACATTAGCAAAACAAGAGGATAACCAATCCATGCTCATAATAACGTCAAAATCAACCATATCAAACTCAATCAGGTCCGCTATGGTTTGGCGGTTACAAATTACCACCACACGATAACGATAAACCTGTCTAGCAATCACATAATCACCGACCGGTGTAGACATCTTAAATGGTATAATCGACTCGGGTTCTAGCCTAAATTTCCCCGCAATAAAAGGAGTGACATGATAAAGTGGAGCCTGGATCTATCAATGCGTACACATCATGAGGAGAAACTGATAATACATGTAACAACATCAGGTGATAACTTAAGGTCCTGCAGACCAGCCAATGTATAGATGCGGTTCTGATGACCGCTCGAACTAGATGCTCCACCTCTGCCTCTACCGCTACCACGGCCTGCTGACATATGAGACACCTATCCACGAAGGCGTATTGATGATGAAGAAGCGGCTACAGACCCAGTCGGCTGAGTTATACCACCACCGCCCCTCGTCGGACAATTACGCATAATATGGCCTGGATACCCACAAGTATAGCATACGTCCGAACCCTGATAATATGGCCCTGCATGCGTCATACCATAATGTGTACATCATTGCAAGGGCGGCCTCATCTGACTAGACTCCCCTCTATACTGAGAACTGGAAGCCCTAGAACTCTGACCAGGTCCGGAGGAAGTAGGTCGATCAAACCTCGACCCTGGAAACTGCGAGGGTGCACTAGCCACTGGATAGGCTGAGCGCCTAAGGAACTGTGGCCTATGACAACCTCGAGACTTACCAAAAGAACCAGCAGACCTAGCCCTCTTACTTTGATTACACGTGTCACGATCTCAATCGCCCTCCCGCTGCTGCTGCTTGTGCTCCTCTAGACCCTGAGCATATACCTGAATACGAAAAATATTCATGCCCTCATGTAATGAGACCGTCATGCACTCATTAATCAAGTGCGGCCCAATTTCAATTACAAACTGATGTACCCGATCACTCATCTCAGCCACAATCGAGGGAGCATACCTGGCTAGTGAATCAAATCGAAGAATGTACTCCCCGACACTCATATTCCCTTGTCACAGAGCAAGAAATATATCAACACGAGCCCGTCGGGTCTCCACTGATAAATAATGATGAAGAAATGCCTCTGTGAAATCCTTCCACTTTGCTGGAGGGGCATTCGGTCCCTTAGATAACTCTCAGGTCTCATACCATCGAACCGCTATATCCCGCAATCGCTAAGAAGCTAACTCCACTGACTCAGTGTCAGAGGCATGCATCACCCTTAAAGTCCTCTGCATCCAGTCTATAAAGTTCTGAGGGTCCTTATCCGGGCCTGGCCCTGTAAATACTAGAGGGTCCAACTTAATGAAATCCCAAACCCTTGCACTAACTGCCGTCTCAGCATAACCAAACACCTGCACCCTGACACTAGGCTTGAGCGGCCACTAATTGGGTCAAAACTACACTTCGTCTCACATATCCTGGTTGGGTGCGTCGACTGAAGAAACTGAAGGTACTGTTGTCACGTCCTAAATCGAGGAATGTGTGGGCACCTACCCTTTTCCCACCTGGTAGGAGAACCCATCCCTTTATCAACATTCAAACAATCAATAGAATAACCCAACCAACATAAATATGTAACAAGTTTGAAATAGATAAATGCGAAAATATTATATCCATCCCAAAATCTGGTCTAGGCCGTACAAGAGCCACTACATAACTAAAAGTTTGAACACATACTCTCAAAATGAAATACTGTCTAAGAAGTAGCGAATAAGACAAGTACAATAAGAGGCGTCATCCGGGCTTCGGATCTGGCCATGTGCTCACCCTAGATGCTCGTCAGCAATGCCTCGGGAGTCAGTCTCGAGGGGAAGTAGTCGATCCAGCCACATACTCTGCACTCATAAAAGAATGCAGCAAGATAGAATCAATACAACAACACGTACTGAGTAGGCATCATAGGCCGACAACAGTTAGCTAACATATATATAAGTAAGAGACTGAAAGGTAGGCGTGATCACAATAAATACAACGAACACTGTCCAAGAATGGAATCACAATCACTAAATACCAAGTACAGAATACCAAGCCCAAATGCCTCCACAAGTATAGCTCACCAAGTTCGAATATCACCACATGTACAAGTACCAAGTCCAAATCCAACAGTACGAATATGTAAATAAGAATGCAATGCAATGATACACACACTCTCCATGCAGAAGACCTCCACGCCTCGATAGTCATGACCCATAGGAGACTCGCGAAGTCCATGTACCTACTGTGGCGCACAGCCCGATCCAATATCTGTTGCAAAACGTGCAACCCGGTCCAACATATATTACAGAACGTGGAACCCGATCCAATATATGTTGCGGAACGTGCAACCCGGTCCAATATGTGTTGCGGTGCGCAACCCGATCCAAATATATGAGTATGAATGCATGCATGATATCAATGTGAACAAGAGTATATCAACGCCAAATCGTGCCACACATGGACACATATCACAATAACAATCTTAATATCAATTCCTTCCTCTTTACAAGTTAATACTCAACAAATGAGATATACAGTTTCGCAATCATGAATAAATGGCTAATTATCAAGTCTATCACTGACGTGGCAACAAGCCAATAGATCATAACAAGGTAACAAGCCGCAATCAAACAGTACCAACCAAAGTAATCCACCCCAACTTCATACCCGAAGGCATAACATGCTTTCTCCAATAATCACTAACTCTACATATGCTTCGCTAACCGAAGTCTAACCATAAGGTAAATCGTAACCTACTTGGTAGCCGAGCAGGAGCCATGAACAATCACCTCTAAGCTTTTCCCTTTCGTAGCGCCTTCAAATACTCAAAGTCTAATCATATACGAATTCTAGATTAGAAATAATGAAAAGCAACACCCATATTGCTATACTTATCTTTCAAATCAAATTCAACTATGGAGAAAGGGGAAACGAGCCCAGAAGGGTAAAACGATCATTTCGAAAATGAAATATGCAATTCAACGTTTTAGGAGTTCAATCCTACAAATCAATTGGTAAAATAATTCAAGAATGGGCCAACTTCGAGATTCAAGTGAAAACCCCCAATTTGGGTATGAGCCCTAATTTTTCAACCTTCAAATTAATCAACACAAATGGAAGATTCAAGCCTATTAGTTATGAAATCATCAGATTGTATGATTAGATTAGTCAAACCCATCAACAATTTCCATCTAGAAATATTGGAACTCATTGCAAGAAGTTATCATCAAAAACCATTTTTCCTCTTAGATTCTAATGGATTTCTAGTGTGGATTCAAGCTTAGGAAGGTTAAAATAATGAATGCTAGGTTAGGAAACTTACCACATGGAAGAATACTTACCACAAGGAAGAATCAGCCAAGAACCCTTCAATTTGATTCAAGAAAGTTTAAGGGGTTTAAGGGTTTTATCGTAGCATTTAATGATTTTGTAAACACGTAATCCCGCTGCAACGGTCAAGAGTCTGCTAGAGCAGGCTCACGCTAGCGAGACCTAGCACGCTGCAGCGCATCCGCCACAGCGAATTCCTGTCTGCTATGGTGCCTCAACCAAAAATCGATCGCCTGCTATAGCTGCCAAGACCCCATGATAGCGGTTCCGCTAGGGCAGGTCTGGTGCCACTACAACGGAGACCAAACACCGAAAATTTTGGTTTTTCGCAAGTTCAATCCCGAAATGCGACAATCACCCGAGACCTCACAGATACAAACCAAACATGTATTCACACATAAAAAGATGCTATGGACTCACTCGTGGTGACGGAATTCCCAATAGAGGTCTATTTGACCGAGTCAACACCCAATGGCCAAAGACCAACTTTCCATCTAATAACCCAAAACATTCCCAAGTGCCTTGGGAATCGAACTGAACATCCTACCAATTCACAATTAACCATCCGAACCTCTCCGAAGATTCCCAAAAAAGGTCCATTTATCCAAAAGTCAACTATTGGTCAAACATTTTTCACTTTAAAACTCTAATTCCCACAAGTCATCAAAAACCTTGCCCGATCATCTCGGGAACCGTACCACCCATCCCTGCGGGTCCAAATCATACTCATAAGGCTCGGGGAAGGGTCAAAAGGGGTAAAAAGGTCAAGAACGCTATAACAACCAAACGAGTCGTTACATCAAATACCAATTAAATAATCGCTCGTCCTCGAGCGACAAGGAAGGAAACGGGGGAAGTACCTGAGTCAGCAAATAACTGGGGATATCTACCCCGCATATCTGACTCGGTCTCCCATGTGGCCTCCTCAATATAGCGATGCTTCCATTAAACCTTAACAGAAGCTATCTCCTTAGACCTTAACTTTCTAACCTGCCTATCTAAGATCGCAATAGGCTTTTCCTCGTAGGACAGATTCTCATCAAGCAACACAGAATCCCAACGAACAATATAAGTCTCTTCTAAATGATACCTCTTCAGAATAGAAACATGGAAAATCGAATTAACACCTGACAGGCCCGGTGGCAAAGCCAACTCATAAGCAACATCACCAACTCGACGGAGAATCTCAAATAGGCCACTATACCTCGGGCTCAACTTGCCCCTTTTCCTAAACTTCATAACACCCTTCATGGGTAAAATCTTCAGAAGAACACCTCGCCCACCATAAATTCTAAATCCCGAACCTTTCGGTCTGCATACATCTTTTGCCGACTGTGAGCTGCCAGAAGCTTTTCTTGAATAAGATTCACCTTGTCCAAAGACTCTCTAAGCAAATATGTACCTCACGAGCGAACCTCGAAAGCATCAGACCACCCAATAGGAGAACGATACCACCTACCATATAAACCTTCGAGCGGCGCCATATCAATACTCGAATTTTAGCAATTATTGTACGCAAACTCTGCCAAGGGTAGGAATTGGTCCCAATGACCACCAAAGTCAATAACACATTCTCTCAACATATGCTCGACCACCTAGATAGTCCTATCAGACTGACCATTAGTCTAGGGGTGAAAAGCTGTACTCAGGTCCAATTGCGTCACGACCCAACCGAAGGGCCATGACGGGCACCGGGAGCTAACCTACCGAGCATTTCTGAACATACATGTCATAATCGTTTCTTGGTGAGCCACAAAGCTAGCTCATGGGCATCATACTCCGTAAGGGCATATATCACAAGATAATGGCACATTTTTATATAATCAACAACAACTATGCTCATAGACACAAGCCAAAAAGGTTGCCAAAATATTATACAATAATATGAACTGGTAAGGTTATGAAACTTCTAACTATCAACACATGTCTACGAGCCTCTACATAGCATACAGTACTCCATAAAGACGGGGCAGGACTCCGCCATGCCAAGTATATACACAAAAGATGTAATACCAACAAACTACAACTCTGAAGCAAATGGAGCGCTTCTGAGACTTCGCTGATGAAGCTCCTAGGGATCAAATCCATCTACCCATCTGCCTGCGGGCATGAATGCAGCGTCCACAAGAAAGGACGTCAGTACGAATAATGTACTGAGTATGTAAGGCATGAATAGTAACATGATAAAAGCATGAAGAATAGCGTAAGATAAAAGAACCGTTTATACCTCATGATACCTTTTATGACATTCATCATGCTCACTTAACCTTTTTCTAGAAGAAAAGTTTCATATATCCGCATACATACCTATACAATATCGGTACCCGACCATAGTAAGGCTCGGTAATATCGATACCCGGCCATAATAGGACTCGGTAATATCGGTACTCGACCATAATAGGACTCGGTAATATCGGTACCCAGCCATAATAGGACTCGGTAATATCGGTACCCGACCATAATAGTACTCGGTAATATCGGTACCCGGCCATAATAGGACTTGATAATATCGGTACCCGGCCAAAATAGGACTCGGTAATATCGGTACCCGGCCATAATAGGACTCGGTAATATTGGTACCCGGCTATAATAAGGCTCGATATCATAAAATAGCTATATACATATATAATATAAATGGAATGCATGAGAGCCTAAACAAGAGCTACTACTTTATCGGAGTGAGCTAAGGTCGAAAACCTCCGATGTGTCATTATGGAACCATCGTCATCGCTATATCTCACCTCGAAGGAACAAGTAACATAAGGTGAGACCAACAACAATGAATAAAATCAAGAAAATCTTGAAATAAGCTTAATAATCTCATAATAGTATCAAATCCATAAGCTTTGGAATCTCTAGAATGGGATCATCATCATCATCATTATCATCATAGGAAACATGGATCTTTAGAATCATAAGAACCTTGAGAATCATAAACTTCTAGCTTTTGGGGGATAAGGATGTTATGGAAAACATGTATGGGTTCATAAGAAAAGAATCATGCCTTTAGAAAGAAAGGGACAACCTTAACATACATTTTGGGTCTTCTTAACTACTTAACACTTATCCTCCCAAGCTCATAAATCTACATTCAAGAGGATTCATACTATTGTTAGGCTTATCGTCACATGCTTATCTTAGACCTTCAAATTAAATCCTTTTAGAATATGCCGAAATTCGAGCAGCATCTCCTCTGTTTATATCCCTAGCCCGAAATCACAATACCAACAACCAACAACAATAACAACAACACTAACATCAACAACATCATCATCAATACCAAAATACTCCATAAAACGTCCCACACGATGTTTATCCAATTTCTCAACCAACTAATTCATTATACGACCATTTAGTAGCTCTATCTTCGTAAATACACCTAAATCACTATCAATAAGGAGAGATTCTTACCTTATTCCCACTAGAGCTGCAATATCTTCAATATCCGCCTTGTGTCCAAGCCAAGATTCACCACAACACCATACTACAATCACAACTCTAAGCTATCCGAACCTAAATCCCGAGATTATACTTAATTTGTGCTAAAATTTATGGGTGGAAGTTAGGAGAAAGTCTAGAGGTTTTAGGATATTTTTTAGGGGTAGTTTGGATGAAAATAAGGGGTAAAATCCCTTTTATAATGTTCTAGAGTCCGTTTGCACCGACCTAATATGTTCGCGCACTGTAGCTGGTTGGTCGCGCACTGCTCCGCCGGCCTAACTTGTAACGTCCAAATTCTCTACTCTGATATCATATCGATGAGCGGTTTGTTACATTGGAAACTAGGCTCAATGAACTTCAACTTAGGCTTTTGTTTCACCTCAAAACTCCTGATATACTAGGAGATATACTTCTCTAAAATTAACCCAAAATTTCTGTCCAAAATTCTGCCAAATTTTCCTAAATTTTCGACAAAGTTATTTTCTTCGATTTGCTTGATCTCAGAACCTTTAGACACTTGGTAAGAGTATTGCTTATCCTTATAAGGGTTCCATGACCTCTTCAAGCTTATGCTAGTTTACTCACGATGCAAACGACGTGAAAAATTTTGTGGTGTAACATTCTCCCACCCCCACCCCCTCCTTTAAAAACATTCGTCCTCGAATGTTAAACTCTCAGAGATCTTATGGAAGTTTCGGTAGAGCTTCCTCTGTAGCTGTAGTACTACCAACGTGAAGGTTATAATGTCTCAATCTAGATCTCCCTTAGTAGTGAAGAAAAATGGGGATACTTGGATTTCATATCTTTCTTAACTTTTACTTACCCATTTATCTCAAGGTGGGAAAGAATACTGGAGTAATCAATATTCTTTAGGTTTCTCTATATGTACTGATCCTCATGTGCTAGTAGAGAACTGAACATCTTAATCGGGTAACCAAAGCTACTAGATAATCAAATTATTCCATGCTGATCATTTCCTGAATATTCTATGCCTGGAATTCTCATATCATCATCATACACATTTGTATCATCAAATAATCACGTTCCTCCGAATAGTTCATTTTCATTTCAGTCCTTCTCAATTGATAACTCCACTTCTTTCCATCGATAAGATGTTACTACATTCTGGCTCAAATACTTTTGCCTTTAAGGCTTCCCTGTACAATGCTTTCCTAACTGTTCTATGATGCTGGAACTTTGTATCCACACAACTAGCTCGCGGTGGCTATTTCACTTAACTTTTATCTCAGTCTACTATCTACTTCAAATACCATCATACTCAATCCTTCTCTGCTTCTTTATTCTTGAACTTTCTATTACACTCTTATCTTGAAATTCTGAGTAATTTCCTCCTTAGAGTACTCCCTTTCAATATTTACTTAGTCATGAACATGACTGACTCATGCACATGACTGACTGGTTATGCTTATCATCAAATCATCCTCACATCTTATCGGCCCGCTAGTGTAATATCCTTTTGAGGTAGTTTCCAATTCCTTTATTATCATATTTCCATCTTTTAACAAGGCCTACTTCTGATCCGATTCTTGTTTGTCTTATCTTCCCCCTTTAGGGTGTTAGCCCATTATTCTATATTTAACATCCCATTTGTTCCCCCCTTTCTTGCAAGTACATACTCTCAGCGAATCCACAACTTATCTTAGTTGTGACTATTCATCGCCTGACTTTATCTAGTCAGTTGCACATATTTGTAACGAGTCACGTATTCTCGTAAAGGTATTGGTCCTGGATGGGCCTAATCTTTCCGCAAAAGGATCTTCATAGTTTCTTTACTGTTCTTCCAAAATCACCTTTATCCTATTACTCGCTTTCCTATTTCATCATCATGATGGTATCTAGCGCAAATTTTATTCTCAAAATCTGCCCTGATTTTTAATATTCCTCCTTTTCTTCACTACATAAGCACTCGGTCTTTAGACAAGCCTTCTTTAAACTATAAATTCCTCTTATTAATGAAGATCACATCGTATATCAACTCACGACTTCAAACTCATTCGTCTACCATCATATAACCAATTCCTTCAAATCATCATTCGCATCCTTCATTAGCTATTCAGCCTTCTCAATAATCTTGTGACAAGAGAGCTTTTGAAAGAGAATTTTGTTGTACCTTAGTCCTACCTTTGTCTTATATTCATATCTCCTTATACTCGTACCTCCGTATAACATCCCTGCCAATATATTTTATATGATAAAAAGGCTCTTGTCGATATCTGGATTTTAGTAACGTTCATCGTTCTCTTATCTCTTCTACCCCTTTGTACTCTTAAATCATTAGCATATTTATACTCAAAGGTCATATTTAAACATATACTTATCCCTTTCCACTTCTTACTTCGAGAAGAAGTTACAACTCCCATCTAACCATACTAACGTGTCATTAATGAAACACTTTGAAAGGTTTAATCGACTCAAGTCTCGCCCCAATCCGACCAGCAATATAAGGAGTAACATATAACAGTGTAGAACCCAGATCAATCAATGCATACATATCATAAGAAAATACTGACAATATACCTGTAACAATATCGGGTGAAGACTCCAAGTCCGGTCGACCAGTCAATGCGTAAATACAGCTCTGAGGACTGCTCAGGCCGGACTCTCCCCCTCTACCTCTACCATGACTTGCTGATGTCTGAGTGTCTTATCCTAGAGGGAGCACCGATGACGATGATCTGACTGCGGATCCGGTAGGTTGCACTAAGATTTACGAGCTTGGAAGGATAAGCGTTAAGTAGTTAAGGAGATCAAAAAGGTATGTTAAGGCTAATCCCTTTCTTTCTAAAGACATGATTCTCTTCTTATGAACCCATACATGACTTCCATAATATCCTTATTCCCAAAAAGTAATAAGTTCATGATTCTCAAAGTTCTTATGATGCTAAAGATAGATGTTTTCTATGATGATAATGATGATCCCATTTCTAAAGATTCCAAAGCTTATGGTTTTGATGCTATTATGAGATTATTGAGCTTATTTCATGATTTTCTTGATTTCATTCATTGTTGTTGATCTCACCTTATGATAATTGTTCCTTCAAGGTGAGATATAGCGATGATGATTGTTCCATAATATAAATAGGAGGTTACCGACCTTACGTCACTCTGATAAATTTATCGCTTTTATTTGGGCTCTCACGCATGCTATTTATATTATATATGTATATATGATATGAGAAAAGATGACGGCATTATATACGTGTATATTATATGTATATGGGTTATGGGAAAAGGTGACGGCGTTATATACGCATAACCACCTGATCAGTTGGTATACTATGATATCGTCCCGGACGCGGGATATATGGTTATGGATTGGGCTGTTCGTTCCGCAGCAATATATATAACGATGATATGATATATGGATCGGGCTGCACGTTCCGCCGCAGTGCATATATATGTATGTATATGTACGAAAATGTTTATTTTTTTTTCTAAAGGTAAGCATGCATGATATCCGCCTTGAGAGGCAATCAGGTATACAGGTTATCTCTTTATCTCATGTTTCTCATATCTTTATTATGTTATTATTCATGCCTTACATAGTCAGTACATTGCTCGTACTAGCGTCCTTTCTTGTGGACGCTGCGTTCATGCCCGCAGGAAAGCTGGGAGACGGATCGGATCCTTAGGAGCTTCATCAGCAGAGTTTTAGGAGCACTCCGTTTGCTTCGGAGATGCAGTCTATTGGTATTACCCTTTTGTATATATACTTGGGCATGGTGGAGTCCTGCCCCGTCTTTATGGATCCCTGTATTATTTATAGAGGCTCGTAGACAGATGTATGTAATTGGATGTCCCATAACCTTACCAGTTCATATTGTTGTATAATATTTTGGAAGCCTTGTCGGCTTGTGATGATGGTCATAGTTGTTGATGATTATTTAGTGGTGTGCCGTTATCTTGTGATATATGCCCTTACAGAGTATGACGCCCTTGTGCTAGCTTTATGGCCCACCTAGAAATAAGTATGAGATGTATGTTCAGTGGTGCTCAGAAGGTTAGCTCCGAGTACCCGTCATGGCCCTCCGATTGGGTCGTGACAATATCTTACTTGATATTCCAAGACATATTCATACTATTGATGTATTATTGTTATTTCCAAACTTGTAGATCCTAGTTAGATGCTCTTGTATGGCTAGATAGATTTTTAGGGTGGTTTTGACGTATTTCCGTATTATCAATATATTATTATGTCAGACTTACATATTTCTATCTCTTCCACTTAGTTTTTTTTTATTATATTCATGTATTTAATATTATTGGGATAAGGGGTCGCCTACCGAGATGGGAAAGGTAGGTGCCCGCGCGACTTAGCTAAATTGGGTCATGACAAGTTGGTATCAAAGCCCTTGGTTAACCGGTCTATAGTACAAGAGCGTGTCTAGTAGAGTCTCATGGATCGGTACTATGAGCTCCGTACTAATTTACGAGAGGCTATAGGACATTTAGAAAACAATTGATATTTGATTGTATCCAGAATATCCGTCAAGAAAACAATAAAAATCATGACAACTCTCTCAGGCATTTGGTCAATAAAAGACAGAGGAAAATGGTCTTTTCTTGTGGCTTCATTAAGCCGTCTACAATCAATACAAAATCTCCATCCTGTGACTGTTTTGGTAGGTATGAGTTCATTATTTTCATTTTTCACTACTGTCATACCTCCTTTCTTTGGTACTACCTGCACGGGACTTACCCAAGGGCAAGTCCTCTAAGAGAATTCTATGCATGCAAATAGCCGGACTGATTCCTTTGATGTCAGCTATAGTCCACCCTAAAGTTCTTTTATGTTCTTTTAGCACTTCAATTAATCTTCTTTCTTGTCCTGTAGTCAAAGAAGATGAAATGATCACTGGAAAAAAGTCATATTCAATAAAAACATATTTCAGATGAGAAGAAGGATTTTGAGTTCTGGTGAAACTTCCTCATTTCTGAATCTTTTTCAAGCGTTTCAGCTTCTTCTTTAATTATGGGGTCATCATCACTTGTGGAACCTAGTTTGGACAAACATCTCTCCAATGAATCAGTAATCAACTGATCATTTATGTATTCATATGCAAGGTCATTTAGCAAGTCAATTTGAAAACAAGAAGATGATGACTCATCCTTGGAAATTTTATTATTTTCTCCATGTCAAAAATCACTCTTTCCGTATCAACTCGCAGTATCAATAGTCCTTGATGGACATCAATGATTGCTCTTCCTGTAGTGAGAAATGGTCTACCTAAAATTAATGGTACCTGAGTATTTTCTTCCACTTCAAGTACTATAAAATCTACTGGGAATGTAAATTTATCAACTCTTACGAGGACATTTTCAATTATTCCTTTTAGCTTTTTAGTACTTTGATCCCCCAATTGAAGAGATACACCAGTTTCTTTCATTTCACCAAGCTCTAATTTTCTGAAAATTGAAAAAGGCATTAAATTTATTGAGGCACCTGAATCACATAATGCTTTTTTAAAATGAGCACCTCCCAAAGTGCAAGGAATTGTAAAACTACATGGATCCCCAAGTTTCTGTGGAAGCTTATTTTGAAGTATAACACTACATTTTTCGGTAACCTTAACGACAGAAACTTCTTCCAATTTTCTTTTATTTGACAAAATATCTTTAAGAAATTTAGCATAAGAAGGCATTTGTGTCAAAGCATCTGGGAAAGGTATGTTAATGTAAAGCTATTTTAAAATTTCCAGAAACTTTGAGAACTGCTTGTCAAGTTTTTCTCTTTTCAGTTTTTGGGGAAAAGGGAGAGGCACAAAATGAGGATTTGTAGTTAATTCATTTTCTTGCACCTTTCCTTTTTTTTTCACTTGGAGGCTCAGGTTCTTCTTTATTCTTGCTTTCATTTATATGTTCTACCTCGTGGAGTTCCTTGTCGATCCGCATATGGATCAAGAGCTTTACCTGATCATACGGCAATGGCTTTGAGGTGCTCCCTTGGATTCTTCTCGGTATTGCTTGGTAGAGCACCTTGAATTTGTCCTGACACGAGGGTTGTTGTTTGGCTTACCTGGATCTCCAAGTTCTTAATGGCTGATTGTTGACTTTCGGCCCTCTCTTCAATAGCCCTATTGTGTTTTTATATTAGGTCATCAGTATTCTTGAAGTGTTTATACAACAAGTCTTCGAGGCTTGATTGATGATTTATTTAGGGCTGTTGTTGATATTGTTGAAAGTTTTGCTGCCCTCTATTTTGATTTTGGAAACCGGGTGGTGTCTGTACCTGCTGCTTTTGATTAAAAAATCGTTGAGGATTTTCAAAGACGATTAGGATTACTCCATTGGAATCCCAGATGTTTTTGTGCCATAGGACTACCAAATTAGTAATTGTTTCTGTAACCAATAGCACTTAGATGTTCCTCATTTTGCATTGAAGCTTGGCATTCGTGATTGGGGTGATTACCTCCACAGACATCACAATTCTCCAGTTGAGATGGTGAGTGAGAATTTACCTAAATAGCCTCTACTTTTTGTGTGAGAGCTGAAATTTGTTGTGTCAATGAATTTAAAGCTTCAACTTGATTCACTCCTGTTGCTTTCTTGATAATGATTCTATCTGAAGGCCATTAAACATCATTTTCTAAAATTTCATTTAGCAATTGTGTGGCTTCTGCAAAGGGTCTTTCCCATTATGGATCCTCCTGATGCTGCATCAATTACGTTTCTAGCAAAGGGTTTAAGACCATGATAAAAAAAATATATAAAATATCTTGGATACCATGATGTGGGCATTTTCTTAACATTGAGTTTAATCTTCCCCATGCCTATTATACAGATTCAGTATCTGTCTGCATAAAATTATTGCTTTCTTGTTTCATTTTAATTGTTTTGGCAAGTGAAAAATACTTGTTAAGGAACTTTTGAGTCATTTGGTCCCATGTAGTAATGAAACCTCTTGGAAAGCCTCGCAACCAGCTCTTGGCTTCTCCTTTTAGTGAAAAAGGAAAAAGTCGCAACCTGATAGCATCTGTTGTAACTCCATTGTACCTGCAAGTTTCAACTAATTCAAGAACATCAATTAGGTGGGAATGGGGATCTTCACTTACATCACCCGTAAATTGGCATGAATTTTGGATGGTTTGAATCAAGCCTGTGCGGATTTCAAAGTTATTTGCCGCTATTGGTGGTCTCTTTAAGCTTGACTCTCCTTCAAAGTGATCTGGCCTTGCATAATCTCTAAGTATCCTATCACGTTGTGGTGCCACCTCATCAAATTGTTCTTCCACTTGATGTGGTGGAGGTGGGTTATTGTTAGTGTTCTCATGGTTCTCCATATCTTTCAGTGAAGGAATTTGAGATTGTTCTTTTCGTAATAACCTTAAGGATTTTTCAATTTCAGGATCGTATTTAACTAGTTCTCTTGAAGAGGAACAGGTCATGCACTTCCTGAATTTTTTTTTTCTTTCTTAGAAGTAAAAATTAATAACAAAAAAATGGCTCTCAAATTAGTAGTAAAATAATTAATTTGTAGTAGACTTTGCCAATCCCCGGCAACTGCGCCAAAAATTTGACGAGTGTCTGACATATATATATTTTAACTCATACTCTATCAATAATAGTATAGAAAGATGTCGAACCCACAGAGATTGGTTTATCTATTCTACAGACCTTTCTTGTTTTAATTACTATTTGAGAAAATCAAAAGAGTTGAGTTGCAAATTAATTAACTAAAAAATGCATAAATATAGCAATGAAAAATTATTTTTGTTTTTCACAAATATAAAAAGAGGTGTTGGGATCCTGACTTCACTTGATATTTCTATTATAAAGTATATTCTTTAATCTTCAATTTCAATTTCAATTTCTCATAAATGTATAAATGCCTCTCACGATTACATTTATATATTATTACTTAAGTTGAAGAATTAACTGCACTCCTCTCGGTTATACAAATTAATGATCAAAATAGTAATATTAAAGCACCAGAAATATACGCTTGAACTGAAACATGCTCTTTATAGTAAGTCTCTTTCGGTTACCTTACTTGCTATAACTAATTAATACACCATCCTCCTCTCTCGATTACAAATAAGTGTAAAATTAATTATAACATAAACCAGATAGATGTTACTAAATAAATGTTAACATCTATCCATACCAATATTAACGTTATTACCTCTTTCGCCTCTCTCGATTACAAAATTAGTAATATGTTAATATGTAGTATAAAATAGATAGATGTTAACAGATGAAATAACATCTAATTGTGACGCGGATAAAAATTAAATAAAGCTTCAACTCTAGCATGTGAAATTGAGGAATAATATCTACTGTTATATGGAAATATCAAGATCCGTCATTCTCCCAACATAAAAGAAAGTTACTCCATATTGGAGTCCGTACAACTCATGGAAATATTCTTATCCATTAATAAGGAAATAGAAGAAATATTCAAGAAGAATAATTCCGCTATTTAATTAAAAGTAGGAACTAGAATAATTTCCTACATCGAATAATTAAAGAAATTGTAGAAGAATAAGCTTAAGAATGGAACAA
This sequence comes from Lycium ferocissimum, assembly GCF_029784015.1. Classification (NCBI taxonomy): domain Eukaryota; kingdom Viridiplantae; phylum Streptophyta; class Magnoliopsida; order Solanales; family Solanaceae; genus Lycium; species Lycium ferocissimum. The sequence continues at coordinate 34,214,892 of NC_081347.1, read as the reverse complement.
AGAAGAAAAGAACTCTTCTAAAATCTTGTTGGCTGCCCCACCGAACTCATCCATCAAGCAGCACAAACAAGTGCTATTTATAGAATTTCTTGTAGAGGTGTAACTTACTGCTTCCTCTAAATCTGGCAACATGCAAGTTGCAACTTGCATTTGTTTTCATTTTAAATTTGTTCTCACAAGTCATAGCAAATCTTTTCAAGTTGGCAAGCTGGATTTGATTTTGATATGGGTGTAGATTCACTGCATCTCCATTTCTATTTTCTACCATTTGAGTCTTTTCGTTTTAATTTTTAGTTTTGTTTCAATTTGGTGGGTCCCACGCTTAAGGAAAATTTGCACAATTATTTCCATCTTTGCAGCACTTCGTTCCTCTCTCATTTTTCTTTTCTTTTAGCATTTTGTTTTTGTGGAATATTTTCCTTTATAAAATGTACTTGAATCCACATATCTCTTTGATTGATGAGATATTGATCTTCTTATCAAAATCATGACATTTTCTGCAAAGAAATATAAAAATGTTAATATTAAAATTAAATAACAAATTAATTTATACATGGTATTTTTCTCTTATCATTATTCTCTTGTTGAATTATGATGACTCCAGTACCTGCAAAAAATAACAAACAATTAGATAAGTATCCTTCACACTCTCTTCCCATAGGATTTGAGTGTAAGGATCTCCTATTCCTTACCTTCTTATCTTGTCAAACTCATTAACACCTCTTGATTCTCAATATAGAATTTGACTCTTATTACTATTCAAAATCCTCCTCATGTGAACTTCTAGCTCTTCAAAATTATGACAAAAAAATGCCCTATGATCCAAAGCATGATTGGCCAAAGCATTAGCCAATTTATTAGCCTCTCTCAATGTATGGGTGAAGATTACATCCATATTTTTACTTAAGATTTCCACTTCTTCCACCCAATTATCAATACTCCAAGGTGGTTTCTAACATTCAGCAAGTATTTTTTGAATCATCTTTAAGTCAGTCTGTACAATGATATTCTGGAAATCATTACCCTTGCAAAACCTCAAAGCTTCATATATTGCATAGATCTATGCCTCTGTATTAGTGGCATAACCTATGTCCTCTGCCTGTGCATGAATTAAGTTCCCTTCAAAGATCCCTAAAAAAAAAATCATATGAACTTCTTGCAGGATTTCCTCTTGAAGTTCCATCTGTATTGCAAACACACCATCCTAGAGGGGGCAATTTCCATATTACTTTTGTTACTCTTATAGTTGCCCACCCCCTTCCAAAGATTTGTACCAATTCACCCCATTAATTAGGAATATTCCTAATTGAGGGATTCCTCATTTGAACCAACCTCTGAATGGTCACAAAAACCTAGTAAATAACCACCTTTCAGTCTTTCTTTGTCCATGCTTTATCCCATTCCTCCTCTTCCATAATTCCCACAGAATAATTGATGGAACTGCATAATAAATCCGCTTCAATCTTCCTATCACTGGTGCTTGCCACCATTTCACAATGAGTTGTTGAAGTTGTATTACATCCATATTTATACTTGCACTAGCACAAAAATAGAACCATGTTCTCTTAGCTATATCTGATGTGAGGACAAGATTTTGAATTGTTTCTTCCTTAGGATTTAGGCAGCACCAACACCTAGACACCATATTAAATTTCATTTTCCTCAATATATCATTGAAAGGTAACTTATATTTCCAACACCTCCATAAGAAGAAAGAGATTTTACAAGGCAAGCCTTTTTCCCACATGAACTTATATTTGTCAATTTCCTGCCCCCTCAACCTAACAAAACCCCAAGCAGATCTTACTGAAATTCACCATTAGTATTCAACAACCACCATGGTTTGTCAACTCCTCTTTGCATCCTGGGTGGCGTAACTGTATCTGATATATGCTCCACTACCTCTGCAGATAGTATTTCCTATAGTCTTTCGGTATTCCATTTCCTGTAGTCTTTCAGTATCCTCAGCTATCACATGGTAAAGTGCCCCTAATCCAGTCCAGTTATCAAACCAAACTGAGAATCTTCCATTCTTACTTGCTACCAAATTTGACGCTCTATTAAATCCCTGGCTTCCAACATCATTTTCCAAGTCTGGGATCCATATTCCTATTTAACAACTACTGCATGCTCTTTTCTACAGTATTTATTGGTCATGAAAGCACTCCATAGTGTAGGCTTAGTTCTAAAATTCCACCATAATTTACAAAATAAAGAAAGAGCCACATCATGAAGTGATCTAAAACCCAAACCCCCTTCTTTTGTTGGAACACAAAGCTGGTTCTATGAAACCCAATGTCTGCTTTTTCCCCCAATAGTATTACTCCAAAAGAATTGAACAAACATCTTGTGCATTTGCCTAATTACCCCAATTGGTGGGTTAACTGCAGATAGCATATGAATTGGCTACTTTGTAGAACATGATTAATTAGTATTTCTTTTCCTCCAAAGGACAAAGATCTTGCCTTTCCAACCCTGAAGCTTGTTCATAAGCTTGATAATCAAGGCATTAAATAATTCCTTTTTCCTCCTACAATGATAAATAGGACACCCCAAATACATAAAAGGAAAATCCTTTCTATTAATACCAGTTGCAATCTCTACAGTAATGCTAATGTCCCTGGAACATTTTTATGCATATACACAGAACTCTTCTCCATATTGATTTTCAGCCAGATGTCTTCTCATACTTCTTTAGAATTTCCATTATAAGATATAGAGAAACAATGTCTGCTGATGTGAATATAATCATATCATCATCATAAGCAATATGTGTTACACATCAAAAATTTTCACGTCGTTTGTATCGTAAGTAAACTAACGCAAGCCCGGAGAGGTCATGGAACCCTTATAAGGTTAAGGAAGAATTTTAACAAGTGCTAAGCAGGTGTCTAAAGGTTCCGGGATCAATCAAATCGAAGGAATTAAGTTTGTCGAAATTTTGGGGAAACTTGGCATAATTTTGGATGTGAATTTTTGGTCCAACTTGAGGGAGGTATATCTCCTAGCATATAATGAGTTATGGAATGCATAATCTATGTAAATTTAAGTTCAGTGAGTCTTCTTTCCAATGCAACTAGCAGACCGCAAATCTGAGAAGTACGGGATAAAGTAAGACCTGTACAAAATTATACGTCCCGCACCTCATTTTCCGTAATTTCCAGAATTTTCCAGAAAGTTGGAAATTGACCTTCCAGGTACGGGCTGAAAGTAGGGGACGTACAAAAATGTACGGCCCGTACATGGAGGCCGTACCTTATGTCTGTGGAAATTTTTTGCTGGCCTATAAATAGATTTCCCATGACTTGGGGCTCATTTGTTCACCAAAACATAACCTTAGTGACCCTCTAAGCTCTCTCCATCATCCATAAACATCCCAAATCATTTCAAGAGAAGATCAAGCTCTAAAATCCTCAACTAGTTCATAAAAGTGTGTGTTCTTACTTCTTGTTAGAGTGGTGGTGAATAAGCTTTGGAGTAAATTGTGTGAGGTGAAGTTCTTCAAGCTATAAGGTATGTTCTTCACTCTAATACTTATGTTGGGTTGATTTGGAGGTTTAGTAAGTCTTAAAGCTAGAGAGAATCATAGTAGAAAGGTCATAAAGTGTTGTGTTGAAGTTGTTGACTATGGACTGATTTTGAAAGCAAATTTTGGGATTAATTTGAGATTAGTTTGCATATAATCTTTTGGCTATCATATTGTTGATGTTGTTATTGATGTTTGGGAGTTGTTATGGAGTTGGGAGGAAGTATATGATATAGGGGAAATGCTGCCCAAATTTTGTTAGCTCACTTATTAGTTTAGTTTGACCTTATAATTGTTTCAACGACTTAACCTTAGTGTGAATCATCTTGAATGTAGATTTGCTAGCTCGAAAAGGTAAACGTTGATTAGTTAAGTAGACGATGAGGTATGTTAAGGCTGTCCCTTTCTTTCTTTTGGCATGATCATATTGATACGAACATATACAAATATCCTTCATAATGACTCCATTCGTAGAAATATTGGAAGCTTATGTTCTTCACCTTCTCATGATGTTATTGATTTATCTCATGGTCATTGATCTTGTCTCATGGTTATTGACCTTGTTTCTGGTTGTTGATCTCATCTTATGGTCATTGATTCCTTCAAGGTGAGATATGCCGATGATGTTAGCTCCATAATGATAATCGGAGGTATAACGACCTTACGTCACTCCGATAGAGTCGTAACATTTCTTTGATCTCTCATGCATACTTTATATATGTATGTAGCTATTTTCTTTCACCGAGCCGCGCTATAGTCGGTCGGGTACAGCATCTATTGTGCATACTACAGCAGTTGGGTACGGATAACACCGAGCCTATTATGGATGCGTATGGATAACACTGACCCTTATGATGGCTGGGTACGGTATTATGATATATATGTATGGAAAAAAAAAAATTTAAAAAGGAAAGCATGGATGACATCAGCCTTAAGAGGCATTCAGATGTACAGGTTGTTTCTCTTTTATCTCATGTCTTTATTATATTGTTTCCATGCCTTACATCCTTAGTACATTATTCGTACTGAAGTCTTTTTGTTTGTGGACGGTGCGTTCATACTCACAGGTAGACAAGGAGACAGTTCAAACCCTTAGGCTGCCTTCTCAGCGATTGGTACTGGAGCACCCCACTTGTTTTAGAGTTGCGGCCTAGCTTGGTATGTTTCTTTTGTGTACATATGGGTATGGAGGGGTCCTGTCCCGTCCTTATTATGTCTTGTACTCCAGTAGACACTCGTAGACAGATATGCACAGTTAGAGGTTCTATGGCCATCTCGGTCTATATTTTGTTGTATCATTATCTTTGGTAGCCTTGTCGGCTTGTATACTTGGGTTCAGTTGATTGCGTTTGTATATATATATCTTTTGGGCTTGTGTCCCTCACAGCTCATGATATCTATTAGTTAGCACCATCGCCCACACTCAAGTATGATCATGTAATGCATGTATGTCTTGTGGTGCTCAGTAGGTTCAATCCGAGTGCCCGTCACGGCCCTCTGGTTGGATCGTGACAAAAGTGGTATCAGAGCAGTTCATTCTAAGATTGTCTACAAGTCGTGTCTAGTAGAGTCATGTTTATGGGTGTGTAGTGTACCACACTTATAAACAGGGGGGCTTCAGGACATTTAGAAAGATTGCCTTTATTTCTCATCTTAGATAGTGCGATAAAGCCATGTTATAAGAATTCCCTTTTTTTGGCCGTGTGTTATGATTCCAGTAATGCCTGTGACGAGGAAAACTTCAGCGGCCCCGAAGGGCAAGTCAGTAGCAGGTAGGAGAACTGGACGGGTACCGCTTGTAGATGTTAAGGAGGGCGAGTCCCATAATGAGGTCCCATCTCAGACCTCTCATACTTTGCCCGCTCCAGAGGAGCATAGAGGAGCTCCAGCTCCAGCACCCCCAGTTCCTCCACCTGATGCCTCAAACCAGGACATGCGAGAGGCTATTTGGTTGTTGAATCAGTTAATAGCCGCTCAGGCACAGCGACAGTGTACAGGTTATGGTGATAAGGCTCCAGAATTCTTTGGGTCGAAGCCGGATGAGGACCCGCAGAATTTTATAGATGGGATGTTGAGGACGTTGCGGGTGATACATACTTCAGACACTGAGTCAGTAAAGTTGGCTTCCTATAGATTACGGGATGTTTCCGTTCATTGGTATGAGACCTGGGTCTCATTTAGAGGGATTAATTCACCCCTGCCCGTATGGCAAAAGTTCACAGATGCCTTTTTTCGGCACTATTTAAGGCCAGAGATTCGACGGGCCCGATCTGATAGGTTCATGAACCTTAAACAGGGGAATATGAGTGCTCAGTAGTACAACCTTCATTTTAATTCATTGGCTAGATTGTTTCAGTTGTTGTAGCTGAGATGGGAGATCGTATTTACCAGTTTATGAGTGGAATGGGACCACATTTGGTTGATGACTGCACAGCCTCACTCCAGACAAGTATGGATATTTATCACATTCAGGCGCACGCTTAGAATCTAGAGGAGCATAAGCAGCAGCGGAGGACGGAGCGTAAGCAGCAGCGGAGGACTGAGCGTGAGCATGATAGGGGCCAGAGTAAGAAGGCTAAATATTCAGGTGCTGTCAGTGAGTTTAGAGGTGGCCAGAGGCAGCAGTACATAAGCATTCAGGCCACTCAGTGGCTAGTGCACCTCTACAGTTTACAGGCTAGAGATTTGATCGATCTACTATTCAGAACCAGGTCAGGGTTCTAGAGCCTTAGGTTCTCGGTATAGAGATAAGACAGGCCAGATTAGGCCACATTTACCACGATGTACTCAGTGTGGTAAGTTACATACGGGACCGTACAGTTTGGGTTTAGATTTTGTTATGCTTGTGGTTAGCCAGGCCATATTATGCGTGAGTGTCTAGCGAGAGGTGGTAGAGGTATAGTTTAGCCCACCGGATCAGTAGCTGGTTCATCATCATTGGTATGTCCTTTGGGGAAAGGATTGCAGGCATCAGTAGGCCGCGGTAGAGACAGAGGGGGAGCTTCTAGCTCGAGCGGTTCTCGGAACCACATTTATGCATTGGCTGGTCGCCAGGATCTTGAGTTTTCGCCTGATGTGGTTACAGGTATATTATCAGTATCTTCTCATGATGTATATGCACTGATTGATCCAGTTTCTACGTTATCGTATGTTACTTCTTTTATTGCTAGTCAATTTGGGGTGAAACTCTACTTGATTAAACCTTTTGAGGTGTCTACACCCATTGGTGATCCAGTGATACCTAGACGAGTATACAGAGATTGTGTGGTTATAGTCTGTGATCATCATAGTATGGCAGATTTGATTGAATTAGATATGGTAGACTTTGATGTCATTATGGGTATGGATTGGTTGGCTACTTGTTATGCTAATGCTGATTGTAGAACAAAGATGGTTTGAGTTCAGTTTCCAGGAGAGCCAGTTCTAGAGTGGAAGGGTAATACAACATCACCGAAAGGTAGGTTTATTTCCTATTTCAAGGCAAGGAAGATGATTGCCAAGGGTTGTATTTATCATTTAGTCCGAGTTCAGGATACAGAATCAAAGCCACCTACTCTTCAGTCTGTTCCAGTAGTTAATGAGTTTCCAGATGTATTCCCGGACGAGCTTTCAGATCTTCCACCAAAGCCAGGAAATTATTTTCTTTGGGGAGGGACTAAGGTTACCCTTCCACTCAAGTCTAGGCACCTCGGGCATAGCTAAGGTGACTGTCTTGGCATGACAGTCCAGAATTGCATGATAGAGAGCTAGCCAACTCACACCCAAGATAACATCAAAATCTACTACGTCTAAGATTACTAAGTCAGCCCAAGTGCCATGCCCCATAAGTGCGACAGTACAAGATCGAAAAACTCTATCTACAGCCACAGAATCTCCAACTGGAGTAGATATATGTATACGGGCATCAAGTAAATCACATAACATATCAAGACCCATCGAGAATATGTAGACACATAAGAAAATATAGAACCCAGGTCAAACGATACTGAAGCCATCCGGTGACAAACTGAGATGTTAACTGTAATAACCGCATCTGAGCCCTCAACCTCTGTCCTGCTAGGAAAGGCATAAAAATGAACCAGTCTGCCAGTAGCCTGTAAACCATTGCGATCAACCAGCCCTATCTGAACTCTACCCCTACAGGGCTGATGACCACCTCTACCATACTGAAACCTGCCTCTGTTAGGCTGCGCCCACCTCTACTGGCTACCGTCACGCCCCGACTGGGCATTGTTTCCACCATAAGATCCTCCCCCTCTACCTGATGTTGGGGCTGCGGAGCCTGAAACTGAGTACCCTGGCCGCCTTGCCTAAGTTTGGGATAATTTCTCTTGAAATGCCCCGTATCACCATACTCAAAGCATCCGCAGTCTAGCGTCAGACACTGAACAGAAATGGACGAAGCCGAATAACCACCATGATCTGGAGCTCTGGCATGCGAACCCCCTGGTTGACCAGAATAGTACTGACTGGTCCCTGATGGGCCTCCAACTGAAACCTGCATAGCTGACTGAACAGGGCATCCCGAATAAAACTGGGAACACTGGCCCTTAGAGAAAGAGCCATCGTAACCATCACCCTTTCGGGCCTTCTTCTCCGCGTGCATATGATAACCCTCCTGTCGAACTCCCTCAGCAATCCTAGCATGATCCACCACTTTCTGAAATGAAGCACCTATTGCTGCAACCTGAAGAGCTGACAACTAAAGAGCTGTGTTTAGCCCTTTCACAAATCTCCTAACCCTCTCCTCCTCAATAGGTACAAACTGGAGGGCATCTTTGAGTCAACTCTTTTTTGCATAAATCCCAATTTCACAAGAAGTCACCCGAATCAAATCTAGACACCTCAGCAAGTGTGTCAACGGTCCTCTCAAGTCAAAAGTGAGCTAACCAGGGCGAAAGTACCGAAAAAAAGCGTAACGACCAAACGGGTTGTTACATTTGCTCACTTTAAAAGGAACTTGTATAAATCTTGTGGCACATTTTTACAAAAAAATGATATACTTAAAGCTTTCACAAACTTATAAGGACAATGAATAGGACATAACATTTGGACCAAATTAAGTTGAACTCTACTCAAGAGAAATCTTGGGTGTGTTTTTGGTCCGAAAAATGAAATGACCATTTTAAACCTTATTAGTATATTTTCCCAAGGCACTCAACTTCTTTTTTCGATTAAAGGGGTTTTTTCCATAACATTTCAAATGATATGCTATGACTTGATATACGAGATTTTAAACTCTTTTAAGCAAATAAAACAACAAATCACACATTGAAATTCGAAGGTCAACCGTATTCTACAGATTCATAATATCAGGGTGCCTAACACTTTCCTCAAGGAATCAACAGAACTCTTACCTTGAACTCTGGGTTAAAAAGAATTTTTCTCAGCTTGAATTAACCCTTTTAACTTGGTTTTCCTAATTTCCCTTAATAAATTAAGCGACAACTCTAAAAACAAATAAATCCAAAAGAGTACATAATTATGAATAGCTTTTATGCCTCGCGTAAAAGTGAACCGTAACAACCATATCTCATTTATAGTATGAAAGTGGCATCAATCTTGAGCTTGAGGTGTTATTATGTGATTCATAATGTGTACATATTCATTGCCTACTTCATGCCTCTAACAACACTTGTTACTGTGCATCTTTTACTTATCCATGCATGCATACATTTATACATTCATTGTAACGAGGCATTTATGACATATGAGATGGTCCGTCGAGACCGAACAAAAGGTAAGATTGATGTGTTTAGCCCGAAGGGAAATGATTTTGGGTGTGATGGTATGAGTTGTGCAGAGATGACACAACATTATATGTTTATTACCCAGTCCGAGGGTACATACCGGATGGTGTGAAGAGGTATATGGACCTCGCCAGTCCCCCATGGGTCACGACTAGATCGAATGACCGCTAGCGTGTGTGTACCAAGTATAAGTTTTGACTAGTGCATTTGCGTACATGCATACGTTCATTTGACTCATTGCACTCTCACATGATTACTGGCTGCCATCTTTTTGGGTAGAACATGACTAAGGTTATAAGAGGTATATAGATGTTGGTTGTATGATTCTGCTTGTATGTTCAGTTTCAACCTTTATATGTTGTACTTTCCTACCGAGTACTAGTAGTTTTGTACTCATCTACACTTGCTGCACTATTTTCTGGTAAAGATACAGATCGGTGCTCAAATTCTATTTCACGTGGCTGATTCTGAGGCCATCATTCCCAGATTCTAGGGTGTTGGACAGTAGGATTTACAGCCCTAGACTGTAATGACCTGTTAGGCCATTACTGAACCTTTATCAATTCATATCCTAAAACCTTCCTAATCTATTGTGCACAGTTTCACGCGGAGGATTTTCTGTTTAAGTTGACCCCAAGTTGAGATAGAAGGAAATTAGAAGTCGAGTTAGGGCCACTGGGCCTAGTAGTTCGCCATGGCTAGGGGTGGATCGATGCAGTGGATCCGCCCCAGCGAATCTCAGCTCGCTATCACGGGCTGCTTATGACTAAGGGTCTTCGCCCCAGCGGATCCCACTTCTACCATGGCGGGAGAAATGGACTTTCTTGAGCTTGAGCCTGCCCCCGTGGTTGATTGTTCGCCATAGCGATCACTCGCTACAACGGCCCCATTGCCTCCATAGTGGACGACGCTGGGCATACCTAGTATTTAAAGTCCATTTCGGGTTTTGACATCATTTTTCACCCAACTCATAAATCAAGCTGCCATTAGGGGCATTTTTAGAGCAAATCTCATGGAACCTTGGGAAAAGTAACATCTATACCTTATTTATTTCATCTCTCTTGACTCTCTTCCTTTATTTGCTAAGTTTTGATTATAAGGATTAATAAAAATGGTGATTTCCTAACTTGCAATGCCCTAGGAAGGTAAAATGGGTTTCTTCGCTTAGAAACATGGCGTTTTCAAAGGAACTCTTAGATTCCTATTCTAGGCTAATTAACCAAACCCAAATCCTATTTCTTCCACTATTTTGCAAATGGGTTAAGTCTTGGATTTCTTGAAATTGGGGACTTTAAAGAAGAATGCAATTTATGACTTGTTTTGGTGTAGATAACAATAAGATCTAGCTTATTAGTCAATGGGAACCTAGAAAACCTAATTTGAGGAAAAGTTCTGGTTTTACCCTTGTGGGCCTGGAGTTGTATTTGGATTCTCTAGATCCTTAATGGGTATGAATACCTTAATCCTTGAAACTTGTATACTCGGAGTCCTCGCTATTCTTAGACCTTTCCATCTCTGCCTCCTTTTTAGAAATGGAAGATGAAGATCAAGTGGATGTTCGGGGCACCTCCTCAGCCTCGAGGTAGGTTACGGCTTACTTGAATTAGACTCCGTTTGGAATTTCATCTATGTAAAGTATAGATTCATGGAGAAAGCATGCCTAGGTCTCTGGACATAGTGTTGGGATGGATATTCCTAGGTTGGTATTGTTATGTGTGGCTCGTTACCTCGTAATTCTTGCTGGTGTCTTGTTGGTTGTGAGTGTTAGTGACTATTTAGCAAGACTGAGTCCGTGCCATATTATTGAGTTGTATTGATGATTCTAGTTTACTTATGCTTAGACTTCGGTTAGTAAAGCATATTTAAGGTTAGTGATTGTTGGAGAAAGCATGTTACGCCTTCAGGTATGAAGTCGGAATGGATTACCTAGGTTGGTATTGTTGCTTGATTGTGGCTTGTTGCCTTATTATGATCTCTTGGCCTGCCGCAATGTGTGTGATACTAGACTTGATGCTTAGTTGTCGTATCATGATTGTGAAATTGTATCTCTCATTTATTGCTTATTATCTAGTATAGAAGAAGGATTTGACTTATTCTCGATATTGTGGTATGTGTCCATATGTGGTACGATTGGTAGGGGTGTTCATGGTTCGGTTTGGGTCGGTTATTGGTTAAAACCATAATCAAACCAATTTAGTCGGTTTTTAAATATCTAAAACCATAACCAAACCAAGTAAAATAATAACCACCGGTTTGGTTATTGTCGGCTTGGTTCGGTTTGGTTCGGTTTTTCAATTTATGACTAGCCGTGACAATTCAAATATTCTCTCTCTACATTCTTCAAATTTCTTATGAAACTCTTTTTTCCTCACGGCCCACAAGGGCGAACTTTGCTGCATATTGAGGGAAAGACATGCTAATGGCAATGTAAAATGAAAAGAGATAGTAGGGTTTTTACTTTTTACCCATATGCTTACGACTTATTAGAGTTGGGCTTGGACATATTCTTTTAAGACATGGGCCTTAAAAATAAGTAGACCAAAATTAAATTAATAATTAAAAGGTATAAAATATCTTTAATTATTTATGAAAATTTAATATTATACATATAAATAATTATAAATTTTATGTATATAATTATCGGTTTGGTTCGGTTATTTATTCGGTTATTTTTTGCTATAACCATAACCAAACCAAATATTATCGGTTTTTCAAATTTAAAACCAAACCAAACCAAATGTCGGTTTTTTTATTCGGTTTGGTTAAATTTTCGGTTTGGTTTTGGTTTTAACCAAAACTGTGAACAGCCCTAACGATTGGTATTGATATATTCTTATTGGGACTGATATACCCTTACTGTCATTGATATCATTCATGCATTCATACTCATGTGTTTGGAACGGGTTGCACGCCGCAACACATACACACAAATATATATATATATATATATATGATCGGGTTGCACATTCCGTAGCAGGTACATAGCCTTACGGGTCCCCCATGGGTAATGACAGTCGAGGCATGGAAGTATTCTGCCTGGAGGATGTGTGTATGGAGATTACATTAGCCATTGCATATCATTGCATTACATATGCATTCATTATCATCATCTCATTTTACATCCATTGATCGGATTTGTTGGTTGTACCTGTGTTTGTTGTTATTCTGAGGAATTGTTGGAAACTTGGCAAACATGTGCTTTGGTGCTTCATAATAGGCTATGATTCGACTATTTGATATTTCTGTACTAGAGTTGCTATTCTCGAGACTATGTCTGTGATTGTATTTGGTTCAGTAGGGTATTTTTATATGGTATCCTGAGTCCCTGTATTGTTCACCTTTGCAACGTGATTTGCCTGTTTATCTTGTTAAGGGAGTAGAAGAGTTCCCTGTTGAGAGTAGTCTTATTTCGAGTAGTAGGCGCGAACTTGATCTATGATTGGTTTTAGTGAGGTTTTCATACTTGATGATGTGGGTAATATTCGTGTAGGTCTTGTCTTGTATTGCATGGTTTGCGGATTGAGGAGTAGAAGTGTCACGACCCATTTTGGGATTGCGCGGGCATCTACCATTCCCACCTCAGTAGACGAACCCTTAACCCAAAACCTAACCAATTTAGCAATCATAAAACAAGACTCAATTTCCTTCAATTATGACAAAAACAAAATGCGGAAGTAAACTCACTTATATAATTAAAGCGGAAGTGTTTGCAAATTACTTTTATACACAATGACTCCTTTTCTCATGATCTGGTCTAGACTAGTACAAGAGCGACTAATTTGGAGAGAATGCACAATGAAAATAAAAGACTTAGCCTCCATCTGGGAATAAGATGAGGAGGTCTTCAAGATAGGCACCACAATCTCCCGGAAACTCCAAAACAACCAGTAACCTGCACAACTCTATACCCCGAGAGGGATGTAGCAAGAGTAGTATCAATACAATACTAGTACCGGTAAGCATCATAGGCCGACAATGGTTAAAATAACATAACGGTAATAGAATCCACAAATAAGCATGATAGACCATCCTAAGTCACTTATACATATAACCTACCACTTGTACCAACAGATATAAAGTCTTTTAACACACTATCGCATCATTAGTAAACCATTCCTTAACCTTTATCCTTACTCACGTTCTAGCTCTTCAAGTATACTAACTAGGTAACAATGCTCAATTACCGAAACTTACAAATTTTATCAGGGCCAATCCTATGCTAATACCGCAGATCAATTATCATTTATCGGACCCGTAATTTGTTTTAAGCAAAACTCTCTATCATTTTGATAATCATCACTCACCCAAACCTAACAAGTCATACACACCCATACTAAGGTCATCTAGCACCACACTTTCCCAATCCAAGGTCACAGCCTATAGCTATAGCAACTAAGCCCAATTGTGCCAAGTTCAAGAGTATTCATCCAAGACCCAAGTATAACTACAATATTGGGTCCCCTAGTCACATATAAGGATTCCAACACAATCTATATCAAATTTGAGCAACAATCCAATCACGCTATGCACATAAGAGAGACAACAAAATGTGATAGGAATATATACTGTCTCAGTGTATCAACTCTGAATCCATAAATCACAACCTTATCATGCATCTAAACCCAATTGTGCCAAGTATCAGTATAACCAATCCGAACCAGTACATCACAATCATATTACAGAAAACCAAGAGGTACAATCCAATGCAATAATGTATGAATGATAAATGCAATGCATATGCACCATTTTCGACCGATGGAACATCATATCTCGGTAGCACAGCCCATGGGGGACCTGCGAAGTCTATGTACCAGTCACTCCGCACACAGTCCAGAGATAACTCCATTCCCACCTATACACCTCATATTAGTCTTTCCGCACACAACCCAGAGATGACTCGATATACACTGTGTTTCAATAGAATCTGTATTTCCTTCTTACTTTCCATCCTCAGTACCATAACAATGCACTATCAATGTATCATGGAAATGAGTATGAATACGATGCAATGTATTATCAAACAACCAATTCAATCCTAAATAGTATCACACATGGAACACAAGTAATATCAATAATAAAGCTACACAATATGCCACAATGGAATCACAATTCTTATCTCAATATCAAATCAAAGTCAAGTACCGCAATATCAATATCATGATATATCACTAATCACTAATGTCTCAACGTGGCAACAAGCCAATAAGTAAATAGAACAAAATAAGTCAACAATGCAATGGGGCGGCTAGCCCTAAATCATACACAAGGCCCAACCTCTGGCAATATCCTTTCCAAACTTCAAATCCTCAGGTTTTCATGCATTCTCCGACTATATCATTTAAACACACTCCTCGCCAATCCAAGTCCCACCATAAGGTCATCATAAATCTACAACTATATTAATAATACATAATAATCACTATTTCTTATACGTTATCAATCTAAAGTATCCATCCCAATCTCCGAAATCATATACATGCATTCTCCGTTTCATCTAACACGCAGTATATGAAAGTCTAACCAGAGTCTACCAATAAAGGAAAGCCGTAACCTACCTCAAGGCCAAATAGGTGCGCGAACATCCACTTGGATACCATCTTCCATCTTTTTAGGGAATTTGTAGATCCGAGAGGTCTAGGAACGACGGATGATTTCAAGTAAGCAACAATTTAGGAATTGGGGTCATAGGGGTAAAATCGGCATCTCTCAATTAACACCTTGATTCTCAATTTTTCTATTTAACCTCCTTTTATAGAAATCAAGGTTTACCTAAGTCAACTTATCTCACTAACTCACATTCCAAATTATCAAAGCCTGACAAGTTAACCCATTTGGAAATAGAAGGATTTAGGCTTAGAACTTGTTATTAATCTAGGTTTGGAAATAAATAAGCCATCTTTGAGTTACCAACTACTCTAGGTCAAGAATATCTCTTATATCGCAATTAGCCTTTTAGAAAAATGAGAAGGAATCTTCATTTGATGACTTGCAGTAACCATAAATCATGTAAGAAGGAAGGAAGAATTAATGAGAGATGAAATGGGGAATTAAAGGGTGTTACCTTCCCAAGCATTCAAGTCTCTAAGGCTAAAAATCCTCCCTGTGGCAGCTGTAACTTTGGGAAAATGAAATATTAGGTCAAGTCTATAAATGGGGCTTTAAATAAGTCAACCACTGACCGTCTAACGCTTGAGCGGTCAGGCTACTGCAATAGCTGCACCGCTTCAGCGGCATCGAGACCGCGAAAGCGGTCTACTGAAATCTTTCCCTCCTTCGCTTTAGCGGGGAATGGGTCACTGAGACGTGACCGCTATGGTGGTCATCCTAGCGCTGGGGCGGTCTAACTGCTCCGAGGGCCAAAATTCAATATTTTAATTCCTGCTCCCCCGACGGGTCCAGTTAGGCTAGATGCTCACCGGGGATATGTAACGAACCGAACAAGTCCAGTATGTCAAAGTTGCGAATATTTCAAAATTATGGTAACGACTAAATGGGTCATTACAAGGAGTTCATATCTAGGATTGAATGTTAAATTGTATCCTTATGGTAAAACCTTCCCCGACACTGAATCTTTAGACTGACTGAGTTACTGCCTACCATACTTATCTGTTGTTTACTATTATTATTATGTTTTCCTAACCATTGCCGGCCTATGATACTTACCAGTACGAGTGTTGTACTGATACTACTCTTGCTACACCCTGATAGGGTGTAGAGTTGTTACAGGTTGAGTTCGTGGATTAGTAGTTTCCGAGGATTCTCCAGTGTCCATCTCAAAGACTTCTGCTAATTCTATTCCAAAACAGAGGTTGTGCTCCATTGTATTACATTATTCAATTGTAAATCTTAAAAACTCTTGTACTAGTCTAGAACCGGTTTTGGGAATTAGTTATTGTAAAAGTATTTCTTGCATAAATTCTAATTTCAATGGATAATGGAATTGCTAGTGTTGTGTCATTCGTTCTTTATGTATTAAATGAGTGCTTGGTAAAAGGGTTCGCCTCCTAGGTGGGATTTGAGGAGGTGCCCGCACGATCCCTGATTTGGGTCTTGACAAGTTAGTATCAGAGGCTATAGGGCATTTAGGAAACTTCTTTTCTTTCTCTCTTATCGTGCCACCACAGTCAATTTGGCATCTAGACATGTCCAATTGGTATATGGTTGATTCCAATTGGTATCTAACAATGATATTATTGTGGTGTTGTGTGGTCTAGTTCGTGTGTAAAAAGCGATTCGACAAGTTCCAAGTATTGTGCAAGTCTTGAGGGCATCCGAATTGCCCACTGGTTCAACCTTCTCGCCGCAGTGAGCAAGGGTTCACACCCGTGAAGGGAGGGTCACCGTGGCGATGGGAAGTTTTGCGTTAAGTACCGCTCCAGTGGAGCCTTGTCCGTAGTAGCGAGTCCGCCATAGCGGATTTGTGTCCGCTGGAGCGGACTCCTCATGCTCCTTCTCATCCGCTGTAGCATATCATCTTTTGTTATAGCATGTCTACCATAGCGGATCTCACGTCCACTGCAGCGGTATTATGGCAGAAAACAGTGAGTTATTGCCCAAATCTCCAAAACCTGTCCAAATTCAAATTAGAGAAATAGCATTTCACGACTAGTAAATTCAGATACATCACCAAGCACGACAAGGGTAAAATCCATCAAAGTCATATCACAAAAACAAATATGGAAAAACAAGAAAACCAATTGTTCAACATTCATCAAGAGAAATTAAAAACCAATGTCTGAAAATCAGGCCCTACAAGGGAAAAACCATTACTAAGAGAGAGAAGACCCCTCCTCTTTCCTTGTGCTAGTTGCTTCATTTCCCTCATCATCTGAACTGCTGACCTCCCCACCATCCTCGAGCTCGCTCAGAAAGGAGTAACTCTCTGGATCGTCCTTGTCCGCAATCGGAAGCCTTGCCTTCGACTGCATGACCTTGAACATCCCTTTGACGCCTCTCCACATCTTTATGAACAGCTTGTCCCTGGACTTTTTCTTCTTTCTCTCCTTGTCAAAATCCATCTGAAGCTCACCATGGGCCTTAGCCATGGAGGTGTAGATGGTCTGCAAGGTGGCCACTGAAGTCTTCATCTCCTCCTATGTCTTAAAATCCTCCTACTTCTCATCGTGAGAGAAGTAACTAGCAGCAGTACCTGACAGGCCGTCCTTGATGGAAGGCCTAGAGAGCCCAAGGATCAAACCCTTCATCACCTCCCTTTGTGTATCCAGCCACTAAAAATGATCCTGAGTCTGTGAAAGTGCAGTATCGTCCTCTTTCTCTCTAAGGCCCACATCACTCCCGATGCCCTCGTCGACCTTTCTTTTCTTGCTCTAGATCACAGAACCACATCCCTTCACTTTTAGAGGGTTGAAGTCAATGTCTGAGTCAACCCAATCATCCTCATTTCTTCGCTGGACATCTGCCTCCTAGCATAGGGCGGTGATGAGGGAGGGAAACACCAAGCTCGGACCCGAATCCACCATAAACTCCCTCCACTCCTGGATTACATAATGACCCACATTCACTGGAATGTCATCTAGGATGCAAGAAATCATGAGAGCTCGAGGGTAGGTAACATCGATAGTATTGCTCGAGGAGTGTACCCGTCGAGAAATGATGTTCAGCCACCTCCTGGCCTCAGCAGTGAAATTGATACACTTGATTTCAGTTCTCTTATTTACCTAATCGACCGACCTCCTCTCCTCCTCCGCTACTAGCTTCGGCACTAACCAAGCCCCGTTACCCTTGTAGTTTTCTCAGCCATGGCCTCCACCGGTTGGTCCCCAAAGCGATGGTGGGCATTGATCACCTTCACCCTAATCTTCACCACGGTGCCCCGAATATGATTTTCGGATCCGAAGCGGACAAGTCTATCGTCTTGAGCATAGCATAAAACTCTCCTACCTTTTTTTTTATTCTTTTTTTTATCAAAGCCACCCTAAAAAATCCAATTCAGCTAAATTATCAACAACAACAAGAACCATATCTCATATAAGCCTCTTTAAACTCAAAGCATCAACTCCCAAGGATATACACCAAAACGATCAGATACGCTTTGTATATGATATCTTCATACACTTTATTCTCCCAAATTCAAGAACAACAACTTACCAACAACATCAACAACAATATCAACAATTATTTTATATCAATATCCAACTAATTCTATCCATTTAATCATACGAAAACAGCCCCCAAGTCATTTGATATCCAAAAGTTATAACCGAACTTTCAACGTCATTTTCTCTATTCTAACCCGTCAAATCTATCAATGATCATGGTAAGAATATCATTAACATCTTAAACATACCTTATATGAGCAGCCACCACGAAACCAACATCCCCCAAGTTCAATTTTTAGCTTAAAACGACGACGACAACTCGTACTACACTTTATCCTTCACGAGCCTCGCGATTCGGGGCCTCGAACTTGATCGGACCTTTGCTTTATCTCTCTAAACTCCCCTCACTCTATCTCTACCATGTTCTGGACTTTTTGGTATGAAATGAGGGTTATAAGGGTTAAAACATCCCTTAAATAGCAAGGGAAGTGGGCCTGACCCGACTTGGAGTCAGGTTGGGCCGAGCCCACTTCCCAGCTTGACCTTTCTGTCTTAAAATATCCATAACGTTTTATTCCTATGTTGTGTGAAGGCCCACGACCTATGGTTGTAAAGCTAATTCAATTATATACAACTTGTGTGTTTGAAGGTTTCCCAAATTCCCAAATAATGATGGGGTTATGGCCTCCCGAAGTCAGATCACCCGAAAACGTAACTTAAAAACATCTTTTTGGAGAGCTTCCACTTGGATTTGGCTCAAGGGTCCTTCTTGAGTTGTGTTTAACTTCACATCTATTATCCATATAAATTTTCATATGTCCTTTATAAAAACCCCATCATGTGGGCCCCACCTCAGCTTATGGTTACGAGGGTTATATCTTTTAACGTATCATTCCAATCATACTGCACGAATTCCAAATATCATACTCATGCTATCCTCATGCTAATACAGTAGAATTTCATCCTTTATACTTGTAATATTTGCTCCTCCTTGAGCTCACATTAAGCCATCTACAGCCTTAGTAACGCGAAATTTTCTGGGGTATAACATTGACGGATAAAGCACCTAGGTCTCCGGACATGGTGTTGGGATTGATAGTCCTAGGTTAGTATTGCTATGTGTGGCTTATTACCATGTGATTCTTGTTGGTTGTGAATGTTAGTGACTGTTTAGCAGGACTGAGTCTGTGCCGTATTATTGAGTTTTATTGATGATTCTAGTTTACCTTATGATTAGACTTCGGTTAGCAAAGCATATGTAGGGTTAGTGATTGTTGGAGAAAGCATGTTACGCTTCGGGTATGAATTTGGGATAGATTACCTAGGTTGGTATTATATTGTTTGATGGTAGCTTGTTGCCTTATTATGATATCTTGGCTTGCCACCATGAAACTAGACTTGATGCTTAGTTGCCTTATCATGATTGTGAAATTGTATCTCTCATTTATTAGGTATTATATTAATTTATTAAATGGGTACTTTTGAGAAATTAGGTCTCAAACAAGTGGTAAAAACCACGGAAGAAACTATTACGATTGATATTGACCATGCCACTTTTAGATTATTATCTAAAAGTGACCTAGCCCCTTATAGAGAAACACATAGATTTATGCATATTGGGTTTGTCCAAGTTGCATTCAAGCCACTTACATTAAGAGGCTTGCCAGAAAGCTTTATAGCAACTTTAAGGGATGGTAGAAATCAAAATTGGAAAAAATGCCTCATAGGGACAGTTCAAACCAGTTTGGCATATGGTCATGTATATTTTAATGATTATCCTAATTTACATGTATCTTTGCAGGACGAGAATTCTTTAAACGCTTTAATATTGAGTTTTAAATTACATGGCTATGATTTTGCCCGTTACTGAAGTTATATGTATTTGTTATAGACTATATTTTAAACCATTATATACTATGAATCCTATGCGTAAAATTATGGATTTCAAAAATGAAACTATTTTGATAGAAACTAATTTTGGCAAATCCAAAGTTGTTACTTGGAGACCTATTAAATGGGATGAAATTGATTTTCCCAAAGAGTGGTTCATAGAGGGAGATGCTCCTCCCCAAAATAATTTAAATACTGATATTATTGAAATTGAGCAGGCCCCAGATGGGACTATTAGATTAAGGTTCGCAAAACCAAAATCTTTATTAGATAAAGCTAAAAATCATAGCATCAGCACCAGATCTAGACTGACTAGATCAAATTCTTCATGTCATTCTTATATTTCACCAGTTGATTATATTGTCCAGTCTCCATCTAGCGCTTCTACTTCTCAAATTAGAGAAACTGATAATAATAGAGTCAGTAGTCTAAAAATTGATCAAGATAATATTGTTAGTGGTATTCAAGACACGGAATTGACCGAGTCAGACATGGACTTTCCACGTATTTAATGGATCAAGACCATAAAATTCATTTTAGTCGGGGATCACCCGCAAGAGCTAAGATTAGTACAGAATTTTTTTACACCCAGATGGGAACCATTTAGAAAATGGTTTTTTGCAAGTTTTAATAATATTGAAGCAACAGTTTTCCAAGAAGAATTTTATACAGATCTTTCCAAAGCCAATAAGATTATATCTTTTGTTCCTTAATTTATAGCTAAATATGTGGGAAATTATATTTCTGTCTTAGAATGAGAATATAAATTAACTAATGGAGAAATTATTAATACAATATTTCCTCCACAACAGTCTTTTCAAATTGGTAAGGATGATAAAGTCCTTCATTTTGCAGCTTTTTCAAAATTATTTGAAACTGATACTTTACAAGTCACTGCTAGGCATATTAATAACATGCTGAAACAGCAAAATTATGCCAATATTTACATGAATATTTTGGGTGAACAAATTCTTTCACTACATGATAGAATTGATAAATTATTTTCCAAAATTGGAAAATTACAAGATTCTGCTATCCTTAAAGGAAAGAAGCAGGAAACCATAACCACCCCGAGTGTTCAACCTCCACCTAAAATCAAAGATTTTAAATTAAAACTTTTTTAAGAATTAGAGCAAATGCTTGATGAAAAATTTAAAGGTTTACACATTCGTCCGTTAATAGCAGAGGATGATGACTTTTCCGATCGGGATTATAAGACCGAAGTATCGGAAGAAATAAATAAAATATCAGAGGCTTATGTTGTAAAGCCTCAACAAAAGATGTTCTATTATCCTCGCCCTACTCCTCAAGATGTTCTACTTGAAGAACATGAGCATATTACTACCAATAGTTATAGTGGTGAAGAAATATATGAATAGAATATAGATGGTTATAGTAAGAGGCAAATTTACTGTACGATACATAAAATGCTAATGTATAGTACAATTTGCAAAGCTAATAAAAATAATGAGCGAAATATTGCTGAAATGATTATTGCCGGTTTTACTGGCCAACTGAAAGGTTGATGGGATAATTATTTAACCCAAGAAAGTCGTGCTAATACTTTAAGCGCTATTAAGCTAGAATAGGGCTTAGAAGGATTTGTTCAGGTACCAAATGTTGTTTATACACTTGTTATTAATATTATAGAACATTTCTAAGGATGATGGTCTGATAATAATGAAACCATTAGAACCTTACTTCAAAACCTAAGATGTAAAACCCTTACTTCATTTAGGTGGTACAAGGATGTGTTTCTTAGTAGGGTTATGGAATTACTAGAATGTAATGACGTTCATTGGAAGTCCAAATTTATATATGGACTACCTAGCCTTTTTGCAGAAAGAGTTAGGAAGGCTCTTAGAAAAGGAGAAACTAGCATCAATTATGATGAATATATTTATGGTAAGTTAATAAGATTATGTATGCAGGAAGGTTTAGCCTTATGCAATGAGATTAAGTTGAATCAGCAAATTAAGAGACATGGTCTAAATGAAAGACAGCAATTAGGAGAATTTTGTGGAGAATTTGGCATGGATATTCCATAAACCAAAGCGCCTCATAGGCAAAAGAAAAAGTAGAAAGATTTCCAAGCCTGGAAAGAGAAACGCTTCCAAAAAAAAGCAAGAAGGAAAAAGGAATTCCGGAAAAGGAAGGATTATGTTAAATCCAAAAATCCAAAAGCTTGTTATAAGTGCGACAGAGTCTATCATTATTATAAAGACTGCAAAGTTAAGGAAAAACCTAAGAGCCTTAACATTGATGATGATTTAAAGGAATTATTAGTCAAGCTATTGCTAAATTCAGAACCAGAAGATTCAGGTTTTGATTCAGATGAATCGGAGGATTCTATTTCAAATAAAGATCTTAGGGTTCTTGATAATGAGAGTTATACCTCTATATATTCAGATGAAGAATGCGTACAATGTCAAATAGGATAGCCTTTTACAAGTAAAGGTAACTAAGAAGAAGATGAATTTTATAATATCTATTATCAGTTTAAAGATTTGGATATTAATGTTTTAGATGGTAATAACCTCGTGGATTTATTAAAGATCATTAAGGATCCAGAGCTTAGATCCCAAATTATTGATAAGATTAATGAAGCACCTGAGAAACCAGAAATTCAAACTGGTACTCAGATTCGAGATTCGTCAGGTCCATACACCATGTCAGAAGTTAAAAAACTTCTTGGACAAAGGAGAAACATTATAAGTACTCCGACTACAACTCAAGATTTGGAAAAAGAGATTGATAATCTCAAAAAGGAGATTTCCACTCTCAAAAGGCATAATATTATTCTGGATGAAAGAATTTCTAGAATCGAGGACAAAGGAAAACAAATTGTAGAACCAATTCAGGAACCTACTGAAATTGCAAATGCAATGGAAAGTACCAGCAATAACGAACATGGAGAATTTCTCAAAACATTAGAAACTATTACTTCTCAAAAGTTTTTTATAAAAGTCACTCTTTTAATTGATTATAATTTCAAAAAAGAATTTACTACTCTAGTTGATAGTGGAACTGATTTAAACTGTATTAAAAAAGGATTAATTCCTTCCAAATATTTTCATAAAACTACCCATAGTCTTCGATCTGCTAATGGGCAGAAAATGGGGATTACTTTTAAATTACCAAAAGCTTATATTTATCAAAACAAAGTTTGCATACTAGAAACGTTTGAATTAGTAAAAGATATTTCCAACCAATTTATTCTAGGAACCCCATTCTTCTAAAAAAAATATTGCCCATTCAAAAATGGGATAATAAAGGCATTATAGGAACCTTTGAAAATCAAGCAATAGAATTTCAGTTTATAACTGAACCATTTTCAAGGATTTCGAATGAGGTTAAAGACAGGTTGATGAATAAACATCAACAAGTTAATTTCCTTAAACCCGAAATTTATGCTCTCAACATTGAGGAAATTTTACAAAATCCTAAATTACAGCAAAAAATAGATTTTATAAAAAATTAGTTTTCATTACAAATTTGTAGTGATCATCCTAATGCATTTTGGGATAGGAAAAAATATATTGTTACTCTTCCATATGAAGAAACTTTTTCCGAAGGAAATATTCCTACAAAAGTAAGACCATGTCAAATGAATTCTGAATATTTAGAATTATGTAAAAAATAAATTTCTTCTCTTTTAAGAAAGGGTCTTAGAAGATCTCCATGGTCATGCCCAGCTTTTTATGTTAATAAACATGCTGAACAGGAACGCGGAGTTCCAAAATTAGTTATTAATTATAAACCTCTTAATAAAGTCTTGAAATGGATTCGATATCTGATTCCAAAAAAAAAGGTTTTATTAGACAGGCTTCATAATGCCGTAATATTTTCAAAATTTGATTTAAGCTCTGGATATTGGCAAATTCAAATTGCCGAAGCAGATAAATACGAAACTGCTTTCAATATCCCCATAGGGAAATTCAAATGGAATGTTATGCCATTTGGACTAAAATAATGCCCCTTCAAAATTTCAAAAAAATTATGAATGATATTTTTATGACCTCTAGCAATTTTATCATTGTTTATATAAATGATATCTTAGTATTTTCAAATACTATAGAAATGCATTTTAAACATCTTGATATATTCAAGAAAATTATTATTCAACATGGGTTGATCATATCCAAGCCAAAAATGTCTCTTTTTCAGATAAAAGTCAGGTTTTTGGGACATAAAATTGAAAAGGGAAAAATCATTCCTATTAATAGAAGTATTGAATTTGCTTCTAAATTTCCTGATATTATTATTGATAAAACCCAGCTTCAAAGATTTCTTGCAAGTTTAAATTATATTTTTCCATTTTATAAAAATCTAGCAAAAGATACATCTATTTGATATGATAGATTGAAAAAGATTCCAAAACCTTGGACTGATGGTCATACCCAAGCAGTTCGTAAAATCAAAGAAAAAATTAATAACCTTTTTTGTCTTACTTTAGCCCATCCTAGTTGGCAAAAGATTATTGAAACAGATGCTTCTGATATTGGCTATGGAGGGATATTGAAACAATATTCTCCAGATGATAAACATGAGTATTTAGTCCAATTTTATTCTGGTAAATGGAATAACACCCAGAAAAATTATGCAACTGTGGCTAAAGAAATTCTTGTTATAGTAAAATGTGTTCTTAAATTCCAAGGACATTTATATAATCAAAAGTTTTTAATAAAAACTGACTGTCAAGCAGCCAGATTTATGTTTAATAAAGATTGTAAGCATGATGTTTCTAAACAAATGCTTGCAAGATGGTAGGCATTATTAGCCCCATTTGATTTTGAAATTCATTATAAAAAAGGGTCAGATAATAGTCTCCCTGATTTTCTCACACGAGAATATTTGAGTTCATAACTCTTAATTATTTAATTTGCAGGATGAGACCACAATTACAACCCCTCTCTAATAGAGGATGGGGAGGCCGAGGTACTAATAAAGGAACAGGCAGAGGCACTGTCCTTGCCCAAATGGGCAACCAAAGGCTCATAGCCGCTAATATTGCAGGATCTTCCAATAATAGCAAGGAAGATATCACATATCAACAATATCTGGATTTTATAAAATCCTAGAAGACAAAGGATAATATGCCACCTTCGTATTCGGATGCCCTTACTGAGAATGATAATGAGGACACAGACTCATATGATAAAAATGACATCAGAGAGTTAATAATTCTCCTTGAAAATGAAGACCTTCGATGGAAGTATGAACCTTGGAAAATAATGCAAAGGTATCTTGATACAGCATCATACGCTACTTATACTTATAAGTATAGAATGAATTAAGGGCTGATTCTTCTTCCTTAGGATCGGCAGAATTTCAACACTTTTATCCTGCTAATAGGAGAAAAGTTTATAACTTTTCAAAAATTATTATAAAAAAAGTTTTTTCTCCAACAGAATGGGGAATGAGTACTCTCAAGGAAAAGGATTATATCCATCCTGAGCAAAAGATCCTTGTAAAATTTAGTTATTGGATTATGTTAAAGGCTTTAATAAAGTCCTTTTATATAAAAATAATTATAGAAAGCATTCATGGTTTATTAAAATATGTGCCAATGTTGATAAACAAGGCATTCCAAATTGGTTCTGTCAATGGTGGATTCATTATGGTCCAACCATCCAAATTTTACCTGAACCCTTTAAAACTTTATATACTAAATGGGTTGAAGTTTCTCCCAAGCTAATAGACTTGGAAACAAATAATACATTCTTTGATGAAATTGCTAATATGTATTTCTTCATTGAATTCTCTATCCCATGGATTATGAAATGGTCTGTGGAAGTGGGTTATACCCCGCAAAATATACCTTGTTTTAATAGAATTTTTTATACATAATTCTGGAAGAAATTAATCTAGAAATCTACTGATGGCACCTTCATTGGCCAAGAGTTAATAGACCAAATTCAAGCCACTATAGCCAGCTATAGAGACTCAATTAATTCCAGACAGCAAAGGAAAATTTCCAGTCCTTTTCAGCACATTGCCCGAAGGATTCAAATGAAAAAAGGAGTCATATCTCAAGAAGAAATGATAGCAGCTTACGTGGAGGAATTTAAAAAGGATTTAATAAAAAATTTGGACATTGAAATCCCTTCAAATATATCCATGGCATCAGTTGGTAATACCACAGATAATGAAAATAATGATGCAGACGTTGAACACACATGTTTAGCCGGAGAATCTCAACGTCCTGATAATACTGAGAATTTTTCACAATTCATGGCCCATTTCAAAAGCTAGCAGGAAGAATCTTTCAGCTCATCAAAAGATCGGGAAAAATAAAAAATGAAGTGATAGGGCAGCCCCACAATAAGAATCTGCTTTTATAAAGCATATCTTTATTAAAGAAAAGTATTTTGTTTTATTTAATTATTGTACTTTTACTTTTAAAAGTTGTAGCTTTTTCTTTTCTTTGTCGGCCAAACTTGTCGGCCATTCTTATCTTTTAATTTTGTCGTTGTTATGATGATCCATTATAAAAGGATCCTTTGTTGAAGATAGAAGGCAGGCTTAGACACAACCCCCTTCGCTCTCTTGTAAAAACACTCTCTAAATAAAAGTTTGTTGTTTGATATACATCCATCTCTACTGAGCACAACATCCATAAATTAGGTAATTTTAATTTCCTTTATTTTGTTTTATTTTAAAATTACATATTCATATTTAGCCTAAATAATAGGCTAAACACCTTGTGTTGAACTATATCATACTAGACTACTAGGTATTATGGTGAAAATGCTTTAATAAGCAAGAGTTCACCAAGGATGGTACTGAGGTCAGGCAGAGAATAACCCAGGCGGACTGTTCAGATTTAGAAGGTGATCCTATTGTTATGCCCGCTAAGCTGAGGTGGCGTCTAGGGCTGTTGTTGGACTTGTTCTGGATTGGACAACCTCCTTACCATGGTTATTGACCTAGTAAAAGTCCTTCTGTAGCACCATCCGGAAGTGCGGTCCTGCGTTAAATGGTATCACAATCGGGTTGCACATTCCGCAACATCTATTGGATTAGGTTGCACGCCGTAGCAGATACATGGACTTCGAGGGTCCCCCATGGGTCATGATTGTCGAGGCGTGGAGGTATTCCGCCCGGAGCACGTGTGTACGGAGATTACATTGGCCATTGAATATCATTCCATTGCATACGCATTCATTATCACCATCTCATTTTACATCCATTGACCGAATTTGTCGGTTGTACTTGTGTTTGTGGTTATTCTTAGGAATTGTGGGAAACTTGGTAGACTTGCATTTAGGTTCTTCACCATAGGCTATGATTCGTCTATTTGATCTTTCTGTACTAGAGTTGCTATTCTTGAGACTGTGTCTATGATGGTATTTGGTTCAGTAGGGTATTTTTATATGGTATCCTGAGTCCCTGTGTTGTTGACCCTTCCGGCGTGATTTGTCTATTTATCTTGTTAGGGGGGTGGAAAATCCCCTATTGAGAGTAGTCTTATATTGAGTAGTAGGCGTGAACTTGATCTATAATTGGTCTTAGTAAGGTTTTCATACTTTATGACGTGGGTAATATTCGTGAGGGTCTTGTCTTGTATTGAATTGTTTGCAGATTGAGGAGTAGAAGTTCATATCTAGGCTTGAATGCTGAATTGTATCCTTGTGGTAAAACCTTCCCCGGTATTGAATCTTTAGACTGACAGAGTTACTGCCTATCATACTTATATGTTGTTTACTATTATTGTTATGTTTTACTAATCCTTGTCGACCTATGATACTTACCGGTACGAGTGTTGTACTGATACTGCTCTTCTACACCCTATTCGGGGTGTAGAGTTGTTACAAGTTGAGTTCGTAGATTAGTAGCTTCCGAGTATTCTCCGGCGTCCATCTCGAAGACTTCTGTTTATTCTATTCCAAAACAGAGGTTGTGCCCCATTGTATTATCATTATTTAGTTGTAAATCTTAGAAGCTTGTGGCATTCATTCTTTATGTATTAAATGAGTGTTTGGTAAAAGGGTTCGCCTCCTAGGTGGGATTTGGTGAGGTGTCCGCAAGATCCCTGATTTGGGTCGTGACATGTACTCTCTCTCCTTTATATTACCCTGTTCCTTTATTCTGAGACAGTTTCTCTTTCTGTATTAGCTAAGATTGTAATTTCTTTAGAAGTTCTTGTACGAGTAAGGCCAGATTTTGGGGTTGTAATTGACTATGCACTATTCCGTACTTATTTATATTTATGATAAGATTGTTGGATAATATCGATGCTGTAAATGATTTTCTTACTTTCTTTCTAAATGAATTACTACTCTAGAATGGTACGCCTACCGGTGGAAGGGCGTAGGTGTCATCATGATCCTCAAATTTGGGTCATGACAGAACTCAAGTCGCAACTCCTCAATCTACAACAATACGACAATGGAACAAATATTAACGAGGGAAAACTAGAATACGGTATATCGAGCGACAAGCTCATCTCTTAACAAATACCAACGCTTCTCTATAGCTTTCTCTTCTTTACAAAACTTGTAGTACAGGAACCACAACATGATTATGTTATACTTCGAGATTTCTAGCCATAAGATAGCTCAAGAACACCTCAAAACAGTCCACAGCACTACAACAATTCTAATATGATTTCCAACCTTTCTTTCAAAACTTCTTTTCCGGACTGTCACGACCCAACCCGCCATGACTGGCAATACGCCTAACCATCTACTCATTCAATCCATTTTAGTTAAATAATTCATAATATTTAAACACAAGATAAATCAATAAATAGTCATGCCATAAAATAATAACGTAAATGCGGAAGTCCTAACTATTACAACCCCAAAATCCAAAAGTCACCGTACAAGGACTCTAATCCAAAACATGTCTAAGAAATGTATACAGTCTGAAATAAATAACCATCCATGTCTGGAATGGAAATAGACATTAGGAAAAATAAGATCTTCGGGCAACCTGGCATAGATAAAATCTCACCCTCAATCTGTTAGCAAATGGCCTCAACGCTAAATATGAGGTTGGGTAGCAGTCTCTGGATCACATTCTGCACTCAAAAGAATGCAGCAATGTAGTATCAGTACAAACACAATGTACCGGTAGATATCATAGGCCGACTAAGATTAGTATCATGCATGAATCATAAAATCAATAAAATAGATAGACCAGTCAACAACACATAATCAAATAACCCAACAAAAAGTCAACCAAGGATATTAACAATCAAGTCACCCAATGATATCAAGAATCAAGTCAACTGAAGCAATCAATGGAAATAAGTCTACCGACAACAATCTCAATACTCAATCACTAACCACATATGCTAATTGGTGTCATTGCCCAATAGTCATGACCTGCAGGGGACCCATGGTGTCCATGTACCACTCGTTCCAGATTCACTCCTCGGACCCGAGCTCACAACTAGGCCACATCCTCATCCCCGGTCAAATGTGCATGTTCATATCTAGGTCTCATCCTCAACCCCAGTCAAATGAGCCTTTTCATATATATACCTATTTATTGTCACATCGCTTTCATAATCGATTTATCATTTTGTACCTCAATTTCACCAAGAAGATTACATTAACTTCTCACCACAACATCATCAACCTATAGGTCCTAACATATCGAATAGTGGCACTAAGCTCACATAATCACTCAATCAATAGCATATAGGAATTTCAACCACACATATTATGCTTGAAGACTAGACATGCTTTCTCCTATCAATTTCACAACGCGTACAATCAACTAATCAAAGTCTAACTCAAGTAGACCGTAACCTACCTCAATTGTAGAGCAAAAATAATGCAAATCACTCCGCTATAGCCTTTCCCTTCCGTAATGCCTCGAACCGCTTAAAGTCAATTAAAATGCTAAATAAGTCACAATCACTCTAGTCACAAAATCAATTCAATGAACACCCTTTCCTTTTTTCCCATTCTAATGGGTGAATGATTTCTAGGTATAAATCAATCTAACATTGGCCTTAACAACCACGAACTATCAATTTACAAGACTATTTAATCAAATTATCTTCCATAAGCAGTTTATATAGTCAAGCTACCATCTTTATGAAACCCGAAGTCTCAATTCACTTAGTTCATGTCTCTAATGGTTTAATTCTTGATTAGAAAGTTATAACCCAAGCCATTAGATGATAACCACACAATAACAATCATAACCCATCAACTATTGAAAATCTATTAAGTTCTAGGGTTATTATTCTCAATTCACCCTTGTAGACCCATAAAAGGGATGATAATTATAGAGATGAAAGTATAATGATGGAAGGAATGGTTGAGACTTACCTCTCAAGGATATTCTTGCCCTAGCTTAGAATTTCACCCTAAGTGCTTGTGAGGAACTGTTTTGGGGTCTTATGAAGAAAAAAATCGAAACTAAGTGTTTAAAAACTGAGAATCTGTCCCAGCCGACCGCTGCGGTGGTCCAAACGTCGCTGCAGTAGTCTCGCCATAGCGGACCACACGAACACAGTCCCTCTGTTGTGGCGAGCCTGGTCACGCTGCAGCAGTCCCGCTACAGCGATCCAGTGCCCGCCATAGCGGACACTCCATTTCCCAGATGACCGCGGTGGTGAGAGGGCTGCTATGCGGTCCCTACCGTAGCGATACATACCACCCGCGGAGAGAAACCCGCGAGCCAGTAGCCTCGCTAATTTTCACAATTTTTCACTCTATCGTGGAACACTTCATCCGAGGCCTTATAAACAAAAACCAAACATGCACATTAATGTAAAAACATCATGCAGACTTACCCGTGGCCTCAAAATTTCCAACGGAGGCCTAATTTCCTACGTCACCCCCCAATGGACTCGATAAAATCAAACAATAATCACAAATAAGTCAAATTTTTAGTTCTTAGACTTATACATTCGAGTTTCTATTAGCTCGTTCTACCCTTGGAGGGGTTCTCTTTGGTAGGGTGATCCTAGATTTTTCATAACGACCAGGAGTGTCGTTACACGAACGTTCAATTCATGTTGTTCACTTGAGATTTCTCTCTTGGTGTAATGCCCCGTTTGGCTATTACGATACTTTAACCTTGTTGACCTTTTTTTGAGCTTTATTAGCTTATATTAGACTTTCAGGGAAGGGGGTACGATTTTTGAGGTCATCGGGTGAATATTTGATTGGTTTTGTGATAATAAGCCTTAAAGAGAAAAAAATATTTGACCCAAAGTTGACTATTGGGTAAACGGATCTTTTTCAAAAATTCATCAATTTCGAGAGGTCCGGATGGTCATTTATGACTTGTCGTTATGTTCGGTTTGCTTCTCAATGCATTAGAATGCATTTTGGGACTTGAGTTAGAAAGTTGGTTTTGGGGTATTAGGGGTTGACTTGGTCAACAAGACCCCCTTTTGGAAATCCGAGGCCACGGGTGAGTTCTTAGCGTGTTTTTATGTGTGTTTGCATGTTTGTCTTGTATTTGTGGGGCCTCGGGTGATAGTCAAATTTGGGGTAGCGAATAAACAGACCTTTTTCGGAAATCCGTCAATTCTGAGATGTGTGAAGGGTCTTTTAGAACTTGTGGTTATATCTGGTTCGAGCATTTTTCCTCCTCTCTTCCTTGTCACTCGAGGACGAGCGATTGCTTAATTGGTATTTAATGTAATGACTCGTTTGGTCGTTATTGCATTTTCGATCATTTTGAACCTTTCCCGAGCTTAGTTAGCTCCCTTTTCACCAGAGAGGACCGTTGACACGCTTTCCGAGGTATTTAGATTTGATTCGAGCGACTTTTTGTGAAATTTGAGCTTAAAGGGAAAAGGATTTGACTCATAGTTGACTTTTGGAAAAACGGACCTTTTTCAAAAATTCACCAAATTCGAGAGGTCCGGAGGGTCGTTTAAAACTTGTGGGCATACTTGGTTCGGTTCCCAATGCACTCAGATGCATTTTGGAACTTGGGTTGGGAAGCTGGAATTGAGGCATCTGGAGTTGACTCGGTCAACGAGGCCTCCATTAGGAATTTCGAGGCCACGAGTGCGTTCGTAGCGTGTTTTTATATGTGGCTGTGTATATGGTTTGTGAACAGATGGCCTCGGGAGTTAGTCAGAATTTCGGGTTGAGTTGTGAAAATTGGGATGGTTTTCTGGTGTCTGGTGCCCGCTTTGGCGGCACCAGTACCGCGGCAGCGGTACCGCTATAGCCGTCACCCCGTCGCTGAAGCGGCTGTGCCGTTTAGAAATGACTGTTGGGGCTGCGCCGCTAAGGTGGTCTGAGTGACAGCGAAAGCGGTGATTGGGCAGTGACTAGGGTATTTAATGATATAAAACCCAAGTCTTTTCATTCATTGTTATTCCAGAAGTAGCTCATATTGGGAGCAATTCTAGAGGATCCTTGGAGAAGATTCTTGGTGGTAAGTCCCTTTAATCCCCTTGCCAATTTATTATTCCTAATCATCTTAAAATTCCTCTTTCTTTGGTAGTTCATTAGTAATGGAAGATTAAAAGTGGGTTTGATGGATTTTTTATCTAGGCTTTTTAATGATGAAATTGATTGGGTTTATGCTAGATTATGATATATCTAAGGTTGTTAATCATATATCTCCCATTATTAGTGTTGAATTCTACAATCTAAGAGTTAGGGTTTATACCCAAAATTGGGGGTTTTGCTTGGATTTCAAAATTGGATAAATCATTGAGTAAATTTAGTAATTGGTTGATGGGTTTTGATCTCCCATTATTGTGGGTCCCGTTTTCACAAATTCTAGGGTTGCATTTTGACCTAATTTGAATGATAGCAAGATAGGTATCGATCTTCACGATTTCTAATCTAGATTTCAAATATGCCTAGACTTTCTTGATCTTGAGGTTCAGCGGAAGGGCAAGGCTAAGGAGTGATTGTTGGTGTATTGTTGTTCGGCCATCCAGGTAGGTTATGGCTTACCCTTGGTGAGACTTCGTGTAGCGAAGCATATATTTAGATGATCTTGTCAGAGACAGCATATAAACCTTCGGGTATGAAGTTGGGTTTAGATATTGTCTTAGGTTCGGCCCTGTTGTGTGATTGGGGTTAGCCACCCCGTTGGGTTTTGACATGATTGTTCTATTATTGTTGGCTTGATGCCATGTGATGATAGTAGATATTGGGGACTGTTATTACATCTTGATTGTAATATTGTTGTTGGGGACTGTTGTTACATCTTGATTGTAATATTGTTGAACCTTACTTGTTGATGTTGATACGAGGATAGAGTTCTATATGACTTGTATAGTCTTTCATGATATTGTTGGCGTGCCTATGTTTGGTACTTGTGATATTGATCTGATTATTGATATTGACACATACATTGCACGCAGTCTCATCCTTCATGATATACTGTTGATACGTTATTGATACTTGATAAAATACTGTGATGAGTTGGGCTCAGTTTCGATGAAAGTGACGTGAGAGTCTGATATCAGATGTTTGTCCCAGAATCGTGGATTGAGTGAATGCGTGGACTCTGCGGGTCCCCCGAGGTGGTGCTGATGAAAATCCTCCGTGGGTAAAGATCCTGAGTCTCATCTGTCAGTTGGGCAAAGATCCGGGATGCGTAGCACTTAGACTTCGCGAGCCACCTTGGGTTGTGCTACCAAGACATCGATACTTCCGTCCGGTGTACATGTGTACACAACATTGCATTGCATTTGCATTCTTACA
This sequence comes from Lycium ferocissimum, assembly GCF_029784015.1. Lineage (NCBI taxonomy): Eukaryota > Viridiplantae > Streptophyta > Magnoliopsida > Solanales > Solanaceae > Lycium > Lycium ferocissimum. The sequence continues at coordinate 34,181,018 of NC_081347.1, read as the reverse complement.
TCATTACATTGAAGTGCATTATGGTTTATACTGTGATGATCTGGTGAATTACTTGTGTTGTTTAGTTTCGGATTGGATATATTGAGACTTGGCACACTTAGGTTTAGATGCTTCAACCTAGGTGATAATGTGCACTTAGTTCTAGCTGGTATTTAAATTATACTTGTTGATTTATCTGCTTATCTTGTTTTATTGTCTAAATTATGTTAGCTATACTTAGTCGGCCTATAATACCTACCAGTACCGTGGTTTTGTACTGACCTGCACTTGCTGCATTCTTTTATAAGTGCAGAGTTCCAGGTTGGATCTTCTTCCGTCTCCCGTGGCTGATAGTCCCTATCAAGATTGCTTTTGTCTACAGTGTGAGCACGAGATGTCCGCTGCCTTGAAGACTCTTCTTGTTTATGTCTTACTTTCCCATTCTGAGACATATACAGATTTGAAGTATTATTATAATTCTAGACTTGTATATTTTGGATCTAGATACTCTTGTATGGCTTAGACCAGACCCTGGATGTATTTTCTTATTTCCACACTTTCTTCTATACTATTATCGTAAGACTTATGTTATTTATTCTCTTCCGCTTAATTGATTTATTTATTTATGCCTTTATTATCGTTGGGTTGAGGGTTCGCTTATCGAGGTGGGAAAGGTAAGTGTCTGCATGGCTTAGCCAAATTGGGTCGTGACAAGTTGGTATCAGAGCCCTAGGTTACCCGGTCTATAATACAAGAGCGTGTCTAGTAGAGTCTCGTGAATCGGTACGATGAGCTCTGTACTTATCTGCAAGAGGCTATAGGACATTTAGGAAACTTTCAATTCTTTCATTCTTTCGTGCGACTTCATTCAAATTGGTATCTAGTCGATTCCAATTGGTATCTAAACTTTCTTGTCTTAATCACCCATGGAGGGTGGACACTGGTCCTTAAATTCTTATGCCAATGGTTGATCTATTACGTATGGTGGTTTTGTGCGAGATATGTTATTTTGATTCGGGAAAGTGATCAAGTTTAGTCTCTAGTTATAGCCTGAGATTTTTGATTATGTGGAGTCGCGATTGGATTCAGTTGCTGTGTGGAGTTGCGATTGGACTCGTTTATTGTGAAAGTTCTTGAGAAATGGGAAGATAGTTCAGAGGGTTACAGGGTCTCCATGTTTCAGCGTTGGGTTGCTCGGAAGTGACAAAGTGCATTTATGGCTTAACGATTGTGGGTTACTCGATGATATGTGTCACACCCCAACCTTGGTGAAGCGTGATTGGCACCCGGCATCTTACAGAAATCGAGCGAACCAACTGATAACTCGCATCCTCTATGTCTCAAACGACAAAATAAGGCCAAGAAGGCCAACTATGAATATAATATCATGCATTCGTATATATACAATGGGCATAGGACGTCAACATATCCACTAACAAAACATAACTGAGCTATACACAAGAATCTGTCTGCAAAGCCTCTATGAACATGGCTGAAGTACATAAGTCGGGACAGGGCTCCCGACATACCCTTAACACAAAATGCATATACAACCCATACTCGGCAATGCTCCAGGAAGAAGTGGAACCCACCAATCAAAACGAGTACCTGAAAACAACCTATTGTGGAAGATCATCGTGTCGTCTGTCTACACCTGCGGGCATGAACGCAGCGTCCACAAGAAAGGACGTCAGTATGAATAATGTACCGAGTATTTAAGGCGAAAATGTAATACAATAAATATATACTGGAAGAAGAAGGAAAAGAGTCAACCTGGCACTTCTGACTTACCAATGAGAATCTAGTACGCATGTCTCTTAATACTCTTATCTCTTTAACTACATCTATGTTTGATACTGTGTCTCTAACTTACTTATCCTCCTGGTGCTAACTGTCCAACTGATCGAGAGAATCGCCCGACCGGCCATGCTTACGCAGTGGTAATCGCCGTTTGATTATCGTGCGACGGTAAGCGCAAGCGCCCCCGACCGATCGTGGTAAGCTCGACCGGACGTAGCACGATGGTAACTGCTGGTCCGATTATCGCCCGACGGTAGAGCGCAACTACCCGACTAATCAGTGGTAACTGCCCGACCGGCCGTAGCTCGGTAGTAAATACATAGTTGCCCAATTGGTCATAGATCAGTGGTAAACACATATCTGCCCAATCGGCTGTAGCTCGGTGGTTACATCTGCCCGACTGGTCGTAGACCAGTGGTAATTATAATCGACATCATAACCAAACTTCTACAAATAATCTCTATGCATTTCTCATGGTCATGTCTTAACCCGTAGTGTCTACATAATCTCATAAGACTTATAAGCACAGCTCAGGCCATTAGTACTTCTTCCCGCTTGATTAAACAATAACTAAATCCTAAGATCCAACGTAAATTTCTCTTCGAACCTTAACTACCTCATTAGGGATCCTCTATTAGCACTATATTCATGTCCTATAAAACATTCCTTAAGAAGTTGTTCCTAAACTCATTGGTTTATTATTATGGAACCATCATCATGAACACATCTCACCTTGAAGGAACAAAATTGTAAGGTGAGATCAACATCAATGAATAACATCAATAGCCATGAAACAAGCTCAATGATATCACAGGAACATCGGGAACTGTAAGCTTTGGTATTTTAGAAATAGAGTTATTGAGGATATCATATATAGGTTCACAACAAAGGGATCATGCCTTAAGAAAGAAGGGGGTTTAGCCTTAACATACCTGGAAGCTTACTTTCTGACTTTCCAACCTACCTCCTGGCTTGCAATCTACTTAAGATCGTTCGTAGTCTCGTAATCTACATATAAAACCATCCATACTACTGTTAGGCTCACCATGATATACTTGTCTCAATCCTTTAATTAAAATACTTTTAGAATCTGCCGAAATTCGGGCAGCGTGTCCCCTGTTTATATGCCTAGCCTGAAATCACAATCCAAAGAACCAACAACAACAACAACAATACCAACATCAACGACAATATTATCAATAACAATATATTCCATAAAACATCTCACACGATGTTTTCCAATTCCTCAACCCGTAAATTCATTATACGATCATTCAATAACTTTTCCTCCATAACTAAACTTAATTAAATATTAATAAGAAAAGATTCATACCTTTCACCCGCTAAAACTGCAATATCTTCAATTAGCACCTTGAATCCAAGCCAAGTTTTGCCGCAATACGATTTTACAATCACAACTATACGCTGTCCGGACCTAAATTCGGAGATTTCACTTAATTCGCTGTAAAATTTAGTGAATGGAATTTGGGGAAGAGTTCCAGAATATTTGGGAACTTTAGAGGGGTGTTTGGTCTGAAAATAAGGGGGTAAACCCCCTTTTATACTTGGCTAGAGTCGGTTAGCACCGACTCAAAAGTTGCTCAGCGCGATCGCGCTACCTTGTGGCGCGTTCGCACAAAGTTGCTGGGTTCTCCTCTGCGCTTTCGCGCCACCTTCTGCCGCGTTCGCGCAGGGTTAATTCCCTGCTCTGACAGCCCATCTTAAAATGCTCATAATTCTCTATTCTGATGTCGGATCGATGCGGGGTTTGTTGTGTTAGAAACTACACTTCATGAGCTTCGCTTTGGGCTTTTTCTTTGCTTCAAAACTCCACATATACTAAAAGATATTCTTCCTCCAAGTTAGGCCAAAATTTCCCTTCATATTTTCTCCAAAGTTCCGACAAACTTAATTTCCTTAAATCACTTGTCCTCCAATCCTTTCATAGCTTATTATATGAACTTAAACCCTCACAACCATAAGATAAGCGCATATGATCTCACATACCTCCTGAAAGGTAGCTCGAATCTCAACATATGAAACTACGGGGTGTAACAATATGATCGGTCGACTTTAGCTTTGTCAAGTCTTTATGATGATGCGCGTGACACTGGCAAACCAATGGCGGGTCGACGATTCAGCAACGGTAGAGTATTAGAGTTCGATATGTGAGCACAAGTATAAGTTCGGTGATGACATCGAATGTGGACAATATATTGTAATCGCGGGTAATAAAGAAAAGAAGTTGACAATAAGGTCATGAAGGAAGCTTTTATGGAAAGTGTGTAGCGAAGCAAGACTTCTTAGAATATCTTGGACATGAGTACTTTTCGAGAGATTGGGAAGGGAAAAATTGGTATCTGGCATGGTTGTCGGGATAAGGTTGCGACTGGTGCAAAAAGGTTATTCTTGATATAAGCTCGTTGATGTTAAAGGACTACTCGGTTATTAAGTGAATGCTATGGGCACATCGTTTGATCGGCAAAATGTCTGGGTTGTGGACTTCTGAGGAATTAGTAATCAACTTATAGAAATGACTTCAATTATGGGCGAATGCGATGAGTTAATGACTTGAGGAGTTACTAGTTGTTTCACTTAGATTTGAGAAGAATTATGGATATTGTTATGTGGCGGCTTAAAATGGATTATTAGTTTAGAGGATCAAGTGGATTTGAGTGTTTGTTGGTTGATAGTGATAAAAGCGTTTTGAAATGAAATACTGGAACTGAAGGATTACAATGAAGCATCTTACTATCGGGTTCAGGAGATTAAAGTTCGTGAGAGCTTGGTTGCGATTGTAAAGTGTAGAGTCGGCTTAAGAGTTTATGGATGAGTTGGTATGTTCGGTTATGTGATAGACTAATTTAGATCAGTGGTGGACTAAGGTTGGGAACCTTGTTTTCATTGTGTAAAAAAATTGCCTAGATCCCTCTATTAGTGGCGTTATTACTCGGCTTATGAGATTGAATAAAAAAGGAAAATCGTGCAAGTGGTTACAGGTATACAGATTCGATAGTTGAGGTGATTCTTCGAGGACTAGTAACGTTAAGGATTTGATAAGGGATTAGTAAACCTGGATACTTGAAAAGGTAGATCGATGATGGGTTGGCTGAGTTAAGTTCGGTATACATTTTGAAAATTGAGTAAGGCAATTCAGGCAAGGACGTTTCAGTGAGATACATGAGGATATTAGTGAGACTGTTTGTGTGATACGCTAGATTTATAGAGTGTTCCATTTTGAGTTGTAACTGTTAAGAAAACACTAATGTGCAGAGTGTGTGGTATGACCCTATCTCCCGGATTGATTCGGCTAGCTTGCAGAGCTTATGATTATGCAGTATTCGATTGAGTGGATTTGAGGATTGACTACGGTATTGATAATCGTGAATTGGTTAGAAATTGGAAAATTGACGAGTCGAAAATAGGCATAGTTGATTGTGAATCGATATTTCTTGGGCCAGTATGAATCGTGGTGTCATTTCCCTGTACATTCCAGCTGAGGTGTGATTGTTGCGTGAGCTTAAGAAGGAAGTCTGCAGGAATGGACTATGTGATATGACAGAGTTCTGTGAGGTTCGTGATCAGCGACTAGTGAGAAGCAAATTTCAGTGAACCGACATGTTGAGGCTTATAAGAAATGACTTGGTGGTACACTATTGGGAAAGTTTGTAACCTTCTACAGTGAATGAGTCGGCTTGCTTTAAGGGAAAGGATTGTGGAATTCCTATCAGGTGAGGACCAGAATTATATTTTCGGGAGGAACCTTGCTCGTGGTAATACAGTGTGATTGCAAGTAATATTGACTGGACAGTTTGGGTAAGAGCTTTTGGTTATTAAAGACTTGGGGGAAATTGCATGAGATTTCAAGTGGCAGTGTAGGATTGGATACCTTTGTAGAATTTATGAGCATATTGGGGTGTTACTTTGAGAGGTTCGATGGTTATATAATTACTATATGAAGCTTAAGGTATGCACCGAAAAGTTCAGGGTTGTCTCGGATTTGCGTATTGGGTAAAGGTTGAGAAACATGAAGTTTGACATCGTAAGGTATGGATCTTCGGTACTAAGTTCATCACTGGGATTGGACTCTACTTGTGGAGTTGAAAGTAATGGACAAGATTTGTTATGCGTGTTATGGCTGTGATTGGTTTCAAAATTCGGAGTCAGATCTAATGATTATTGGTGGTTTTCAAGAGTTGTGCATTTATTCACGGTCAGCATGGTTCGAGTTAAGCTTACTGGTCTATGGTTATATTTTCAGGAAGATATTTAAAGATTAGATGCATTTCGGCTCAGAACTGAGGTAAGACTGACTTACCGAGCTTTATTAGGATTTCCTAGTGGATTTGATGATATTTTCTGAGAACAGTTACTTGGACAGAATAACGGTATACAATGAGCCTAGTACAGATTTGAGGAACTGTTGTGCAAGAGGTCTCTATAGTGATCAGTTGTTTGCTCGACGAGATATTCAGTGGTATGGTTCCTGTATTGTGAATTGAAGGTTCAAAAAGATTTGGAACTGGCCAAGTTAGCTGCCGATAAGATCAGTTTTGATAGAATTGCGTAGAGATCGCGGATGAATCAAGGATTCTTCTAGCGAGAGTAAGTTATGGGTTCAAAATTTTGGTATGTGTGTTCATATGTTTCTAAGAAATCGCGATGCGAGTAACGGCTTCAAAAGATGTGGGAGAAGGAGTTAGCGAAATCAGAGTATTTTATGGGTTCGGAATGGGCTAGGGTTTATGACCATGTTTCAGAGGATTGCGTTGGTTTGGGAAAGTGTTTGTGGGGCCTATTGATCCCATTCAGGATTGTGGTGTTATCCAATCAGAGAATTCGGGTAAAAGCAAATTCCTATTCGAGGATCAGTTGTGAAGGAAATTTGACTGCGGAGATATGAGAAATGGAGCTTGAGCTATGTTAGAGAGTTATGACTGGTAGAGTGAATGATCAGGTTTTAATGTTACACCCGGCAAGGGTGTCTTGCGATTTGGGAAGGAGGGCAAGTGAGCCGGAGGTGTATTGGCCGTTGAGACTACCCGTTATTGGGCCCTTGTTCTATGAGTTAATTTTCCACCAGATCTGTCGAATGTTCATCCGGTTTTCCATGGTTCTGTGTTGGATAAGTACCGTTCTGGTGGTTTCTGTACATTCATTGGGATTCAGTTTTGTTCGATGAGAATCTTTCCTGTAAGGAGAAGTCAGACATACATAGCCGATATCTTCAGTTTACTGCCGATTCGAGCATTTTTCCTCCTCTCTTCCTTGTCACTCGAGGACGAGCGATTGCTTAATTGGTATTTAATGTAATGACTCGTTTGGTCGTTATTGCATTTTCGATCATTTTGAACCTTTCCCAGCTTAGTTAGCTCCCTTTTCACCGCAGGGACCGTTGACACGCTTTTCGAGGTATTTAGATTTGATTCGAGCGACTTTTTGTGAAATTTGAGCTTAAAGGGAAAAGGATTTGACTCATAGTTGACTTTTGGAAAAACGGACCTTTTTCAAAAATTCACCAAATTCGAGAGGTCCGGAGGGTCGTTTAAAACTTGTGGGCATACTTGGTTCGGTTCCCAATGCACTCAGATGCATTTTGGAACTTGGGTTGGGAAGTTGGAATTGAGGTATCGGGGGTTGAATCGGTCAACGAGGCCTTTGTTGGGAATTTTAAGACCACGAGTACGTTCGTAGCGTGTTTTTACGTATGGATATGTATATGGTTTGTGAGCAGATGGCCTCGAGAGTTAGTCGGAATTTCGGGTTAAGTTTTGAAAATTGGGATGGTTTTCAGGTGTCTGGTGCCCGCTTTGGCGGCACCAGCACCTCGTCAGTGGTACCGCTATAGCGGTTACCCTGCCGCTAAAGCGGCCGTCCTGTTTAGGCATGACCGCTGGGGCGGCGCCCTTTGAAGCGTCCGAGTGACCGCGAGAAGGGTGATCGGGCGATGGATCGGGTATTTAATGATATAAAACCCAAGTCTTTTCATTCATTGTTATTCCGGAAGTGGCTCATATTGGGAGCGATTCTAGAGGATCCTTGGAGAAGATTCTTGGTGGTAAGTCCCTCTAATCCCCTTGTTAATTCATTATTCCTAATCATCTTCGAATCCCACTATTAGTGTTGAATTCTAGAATCTAAGAGTTAGGGTTTATACCCAAAATTGGGGGTTTTGCTTGCATTTCAAAATTGGATAAATCATTGAGTAAATTTAGCAATTGGTTGATGGGTTTTGACCACCTAGTGTTTAATTAGATATTTTACCCCCGAATTTTCCGTTTTGACCTTGTGGGTCCCGTTTCCCCAAATTCTAGGTTTGCATTTTGACCTAATTTGAATGATAGCAAGATAGGTATCGATCTTCACGATTTCTAATCTAGATTTCAAATATGCCTAGACTTTCTTGATCTTGAGGTTCAACGGAAGGGCAAGGCTGAGGAGTGATTGTTGGTGTATTGTTGTTCGGCCATCCAGGTAGGTTAGGGCTTACCCTGTAACACCTCGTATCTTTAACCTAAGCTTTGACCATGATCCTAGACTTAGAAAATCAGATAAAGGATGTGAGAATTGAAATTTCCCTGTTCCGTTGTAAGATGGGGTTTACGCTCAGGAACAGTGATCGTATTTCAGTAAACGGGCCGTAATTCAAAACGTAAAAAAGCGGTACCAAGGATTTTTGAGCATTCTGGAATTTGACATTTGGATGTTACATTATTAAATACGGACCGTATTTCAAAATATGGCCCGTATTTCAAAACGTATTGGGAATTTGGGAAAACTTCCTTGATGAAAGTTGTAGAGCTTTGAAATACCTTTCCAACAGTATATTATGGGGGTCAAACGGACATCCGTGGAAAGAGTTATGGCCATTTCTACGAAGAGACGCGATGCGTCCATGGAATACGGACCGTATTTCAAAATACGGCCCGTCGTTCAAAATACGGCCAGACCTTGCTGGACATAAAATGCAATTTTCCGAACACTATATATTCGTCCATATCAGTTCAAATCATTATTTTTCATTCCTTCAAGCCCTAGAACGACCTCCTACCCTCTTCCATCATCAAGAACACCAAGGTAAGCCTACTCTAATTATTCCAAGTCAATTCTAACATATACTCTAATAATCTAAGCAAGAAATCATTGTTCCTAATCTAGGGTTTTCAAGAAAACCCATCCCAAGGTTCAAGATTTAGGAAATCTTCTCCAAAATTCAAGTCTTTGATTCAAGAATTTGGAGCAATTAAGGTATGTAGAACTTCCATCCACATGTGGGAATGTCTACGTTCTTCCCCATGCTCCGTTTCTTGATATCCATGAAGTTCAAATCCTAGGGCATTAAACCCAACATATTGGTAGCCCGTATTTATGTATTTGTGTACATGAATTTTGTATCTATATTCGTTATTGTATTCTTAATCTTCCATTACGATTATTAGGAACCCTAGCTTAATCCATGAATCATGAATTCTTCCTCATGTGTTCTCATTATGTTTATATGAAATTTTATGATTTTATGTAGCAAGTTACAAGCATGTTTTCAAGTCAATTATATATAAAATTATGAACTATTATTATTACTCATGAATCAAGAACATGTTTGTAAGACTATGACAAGTTATCTTATGAAACCATGTTACAAGTTATTTCGTGAAATCATTATTACAAGTTATTTACAAGTTATTTCACAAAAATCATGGGCTTCTTAGCCAACTATATCATGTTCATATTTTTGGGATTTGCTTAGTTAACCGAGAAGGCTCAGATAGCCTGAAACTACGTAGCCACCGTAGGATAAGGGTTGTCAGCAAGGAGGCAACACCTTCATTATGCAGTTTGGATCCTTACATGCTTATTATTACTTAAATCTCATATCCCTGGTAAGGTGTGAGTGTTCTACTGGTAGGACGCAAGTACCAGATTATGTTGTCGGTTATACTATAGCATTCCCCACGTTACAAACAATTTTATATACATGTATTTCCATTGATTTACTGTTTTCAGACTTTACTCACGTTTCATACTCGTATTCTAGTTACATTTAGTTTCGGTTCATGTCCTATACCTATGTTGTGCCATGTTCTTCATTTCGACAAGTTTTACATACTAGTACTATTCACTATGTACTAATGTCCCTTTTGCCCGGGGCCTGCACTTCACGGTGCAGATACCGATTTTCAGAAGCATACACCTGCGCAGTAGGATCACCTCAGTTATTAGCTTATTGGTGAGCCCCACTCCTCTCGGGGTTCAACATGGAGTCTGTATTAGTATTCAGTTTATGGTATTCCAAGGTCATGTCCTGGTAGTTAGTATTCAGACATGTTTTAGAGGTTTCATAGATAGATATTAGTTCACAGAGTCAGTTATGCTTTCATGTTTGCAGACTATTACGTTTTCATGAATTTTCATGCTATGAGATAATTTCAAGACTTTATTCCGCAAAATTACATTTTCATGATTCATTTAAATTTCATCATATATATTATATTGTTTTGATGCCCATGTTGACGAGCAAGCCATGAGGTTCGCTCGGACACATGCAAGCAAGGCCGAGTGCCGTGTTACGCCCAGGCCATGGTTCGGGCGTGACAAAGCTTGGTATCGAGCCTAGGTTCAAGTGTCTTTAGGGAGTCTATGAAACCGTGTCCGGTGGGGTCACTTTTATATGTGTGAGGGCCCCCGTACATATAAATAGTTGACCACCAAGACATTCGAGATTGTCTCGCTTCTTTCATATTCTAGATCGTGCGATTAGAGCGGTACTTTTAGGATGTCTTTCTAATTCGTGCGTGTACGTATTTTCGAGAAAATGCTGCGAAAAGGAAATACACCGAAAGGCTACGACCACCAGCCAGGGGCTACCGCGGAAGCAACTCGCGAAGAGACCGTTCCGACTCGGACGGCGGCCCCGACCGCTCTGCGGTTACACCTCTAGCGATTCGGATGGGGATGTTAGGAATGCTATCAATATGCTCACACAATATACCGGTAGCGGCTCGGGCCCGACGTCGGGAATGCGGTCAAGTTCGGAAATAATGGAGAGTCTTCTAAGACTAAGGATTTCCTCGGAATGAATCCCCGATCTTCACGGGGACAAAGAAAGACGAAGACCCTCGGGACTACGTTGATGCTCTTCGAAAAAATCTTCGGGATTATGACGATTCTGAAAAGCGAAGCGGCTACTTTTGGAGCTCATCAGCAGCAAGGCATTTCTAACACATGGTATGAATCTTGGGAATTGTCCCAAGGGTGAGGATGCACCCGATGCTACGTGGGATGAGTTTGCAAGTGCATTCTGACCACTTCGTGCCGATAGAGGTCGGGGAAGCTAAGGGTGAACAATTCACGAAGCTTAAGCGAGAATGGCGAGTCGGTTCGGGACTACTATTTGGAATTTGTCGTCTAGCTAAGCATGCTCAAATATGGTAACGGACATGAGGGCGAGAGTGAGGAGGTTTGTTGGAGGACTTGATTCCCGTTTGTATGATGGGGCCAACATTCTTTGCCGGAATGGGGGGAATGACCATCTCCCAAGATGGTTGCTTTCGTACGGGGCAATGAGACAAGGCTAAAGGAGGAGGAAGCCTTGCGAAGAAAAGACAAGGAGTTCAACAAGAGGGTCAAGTCTACGGACGGTTCGGCGGGAATGGAAACGAGGAAATTCTTTAAGAACGAGGTCGAGCGGGACTGCTCGAGTCCACGACAAGTGCTCCGGTTTCCAAGTTCGGGAAAGATAACCGTCGGCGAAAATTTCGGGTCGTCGGGCTCCCGATCTCGGGCCGGTGTGACTCGGAAGTAACTTCACCAATCCGATTTGTGCTAAGTGTGGGAAGAGGCATCTGGGGAGTGCGCTATGGATCGAATATTTGCTATGGGTGTGGCCAGCGGGCCATGTTCAGCGAAATTGCCCTTCAATCGGACAGGGCACAGGAGGTAATCGGACTCAGTCAGTAAATTCGTCGGTTCCTCATAATAACCAGACTCAGGCAGGACGTGCACCAGCTAGATCGACGACACAAGCGGTGGCCTAAGCCGTTTGTATGCTTTGACGGGCGTCGGGATATCGATGCTCGTGCGATGTTGTCACGGTATACTCACCGTTTTCGGTTTCGATGTTTATGCTCTCTGGACCACTGGATCCACCCTATCTATGTCACCCCTTATGTTGCTAGGAAATTTGGTATTGAACACGAAAAGCTAAAGGAACCTTTTGAAGTGTCAACTCCGGTTGGTGAGTCGATCATAGCTTAGACGTGTCTATAAGGGGTTTGTCCAGTCGAAGTCTATCACCATGTTGTTCCAGCTGACCTATGTGAGTTAGAAATGGTAGATTTTGATGTAATCATGGGCATGGACTGGTTATATTCATGTTATGCGTCAGTTGATTGTAGAACCAAAGCTGTAAATTTCAAGTTTCCTAATGAGCCAGTCTTAGAGTGGAAGGGTGATTCAGTAAGTCCTAAGGGTAGGTTTATTTCTTACCTCGAGGCAAGAAAAATGGTGTCTAAGGGTTATATCTATCATCTCGTTCGGGTTAGGGATTGACTTCCCGGACCCCGACTCTTCGATCGGTCTGTTGTTAATGAGTTTCTAGAAGTCTTTCCTGAGGATCTTCCGGAATCCTCGATAGGGAAATTGATTTCGCAATTGACCTACTCCCGAATACGAAACCTATATCTATTCCACCTTATAGGATGGCTCCGGGCCCGAATTACGAGAGCTTAAGGCTCGGCTCAAAGATCTTCTAGACAAGGGTTTTATCCGACCCAGTGTCTCTCCATGGGGTGCCCTAGTCCTTTTTGTGCGCAAGAAAGATGGTTCTTTGCGTATGTGCATTGACTATCGCTGGCTCAATAAAGTCACGATCAAGAACAAATACGCTCTTCCACGAATAGATGACTTATTTGATCAGCTTCAGGTTGCCCAATGTTACTCCAAGATAGATCTCCGGTCAGGTTACCATCGACTTAAGGTTAGGGGACAAGATATTCCTAAGACGACCTTTAGAACCGGATATGGTCATTTCGAATTACGTGTCATGTCCTTCGGTTTGACCAATGCCCCGGCGACATTTATGGACCTCATGAATATAGTCTTCAAGCCATATCTCGACCTCTTTGTCATTGTCTTCATAGATGATATCCTCGTTTACTCCCGTAGTGAGGCCAAGCATACGAAACACCTTCGTATAGTTCTTCGATTCTCAAGGACCGCAAGTTGTATGCAAAATTCTCTAAGTGTGAATTTTGGCTCAAGTCGATAGCCTTCTTAGGTCATGTGATTTCGGTGAGGGTGTTCGGGTTGACTCTCGAAGATTGAGGCCGTTAAGGATTGGCCCGGACCCGCGTCGGTTTCGGATATCCGCGGTTTCTTGGGTCTAGCGAGGCTATTCTGCCGACGTTTCGTAGAGGAGTTTTCGTCTATTTCAGCACCATTGACCAAGTTGATGAAGAAGGAAGTTAAATTTCAGTGGTCAGATGCCTGTGAGCGCAGTTTCGAGGAATTGAAAACGAGATTGACTTCTGCGCCAGTTTTGACTCTACCAGAGGGAACCAAAGGGTTCGTGGTTTATTGTGATGCTTCGGGAGTTGGTCTCGGATGTGTCTTAATGCGCATGGTAAGGTTGTAGCTTATGCATCTCGTCAGCTCAAGGTTCACGAAAAGAATTATCCGACTCAAGACCTAGAGTTGGCAGTTGTAGTTTTTGCACTTAAGATATGGCGTCATTATTTCTATGGAGTGCATGTCGATATTTTCACTGATCATAAAAGCTTGCGGCATATCTTCAAGTAAAGGGAGTTGAATCTTAGGCAGAGGAGATGGCTCGAATTGCTTAAGGATTATGATGTGGATATTCTCTATCATCCGGGAAAGCGAATGTTGTAGGCGATGCTCTTAGTCGGCGTTCCATGGGAAGTTTAGCCCACGTGGACGTAGATAAGAGAGTTATGACAAAGGAAGTTCACCGTTTGGCCAATCTTGGAGTTCGACTTTTGGACTCTGAGGATGGTGGTGTGGTTGTTCAGAATAGGGCTCTTTCCTCTTTAGTCGTTGAAGTCAAGGAGAAACAGTTTAATGATCCCTACTTGTTGCAGCTAAAAGAGGGGATTCACAAGCATAAGACGACGGCTTTCGAACAAGGAGGAGATGATGGTACCTTGAGGTACCGAGGCAGATTGTGTGTTCCAGATGTAGATGGGCTCAGAGAGCGAATCATGTCAGAAGCTCACAACTCGAGGTATTCCATTCACCCAAGTTCCACTAAGATGTACCATGATCTTAAGGAGATTTATTGGTGGAATGATATGAAGAATAATGTGGCAGATTTTGTAGCTAAGTGTCCGAATTGTCAGCAAGTAAAAGCCAAACACCAGAGGCCAGGTGGCTTGGCTCGAAATATTGATATTCCTGTCGGGAAATAGAAAATGATCAATATGGACTTTGTATCAGGTCTACCTCGTTCGGCTAGGAGACATGACTCTATTTGGGTGATCGTTGACGGGCTTACTAAGTCGGCGCACTTTTTACCGGTCAAGACCACGGATTCGGCGAGAAGATTATGCCAAGTTTGTATGTTAATGAAATTGTCGGATTGCATGGGACCCCGGTGTCCATTATTTCGGATCGTGGTGCTCGGTTCACGGCGAACTTCGAAAATCCTTTCGAAAGGATTGGGTACCAAGGTGAACCTCGGCACGGCTTTTCATCCGCGGACAGATGGCCAGGCAGAGCGTACTATTCAGACCCTGGAGGATATGTTGAGAGCATGCGTCTTGGATTTCAAAGGTAATTGGGATGATCACTTACCTCTCATCGAGTTTTCCTATAATAACAGTTATCATGCTAGCATTGGGATGGCACCGTTTGAAGCTATGTATGGGCGAAGGTGTAGATCACCAATTGGTTGGTTCGAAGTTGGTGAAGCGAGTTGTTAGGACCAGATTTGGTTTATCGAGCTATGGAGAAAGTCAAGTTAATACGGGAGCGTTTGAAAACGGCTCGAGTCGCCGAGGTCTTACACAGATGTGGGGCGAAGGGACTTAGAATTTTCAGTTGATGATTGGGTGTTCCTAAAAGTCTCACCCATGAAGGGTGTTATGAGATTTGGCAAGAAAGGGAAGCTCAGTCCCAGATATATTGGACCTTATAGGATTCTGCGAAAAGTCGGTCTAGTAGCCTATGAACTTGAGTTGCCATAAGATTTGGTGCTTTGTACATCCGTGTTTCATGTGTCCATGTTGAGGAAGTGTGTAGGGGACCCGTCGTTGGTTGTTCCTGATACTATAACGAGTTAAGGATGGTTTGACTTATGAGGAGATCCCATAGCCATTCTTGACCGTCGGGTTCGCAAGTTGAGAACTAAGGAAGTAGCCTCGGTGAAAGTCTGTGGAGGAGTCGGAAAGGTTGAGGAAGCTACATGGGAAGCCGAGGAGGATATGAAATCCAAGTACCCATTTTTGTTTGAACGAGCAAGCGAGAGAACTCTCAAGGTAACTTTCCATAACCCATGTCATGTTATGTCTCGTGTTTCACGCTCGTATCATTTATCCGGCGCTCATGTTTCATGTCTCGTACCGGAAGTATCCATGTTTTCATGTAATCACATCATTTCATGTCTCATGTTTCATGTCATGTTTTCTTCACATTCGTGTATTCAAGCCATGCCCAGCCATATTCTTAACCATGACCCATCATTCGAGGACGAATGATCCCAAGGGGGAGATATTGTAACACCTCGTATCTTTAACCTAAGCTTTGACCATGATCCTAGACTTAGAAAATCAGATAAAGGATGTGAGAATTGGAATTTCCCTGTTCAGTTGTAAGATGGGGGTTTACGCCCATGAACAAATCATATTTCGTTATACGAAATGTCCAAGTTGGGCAAAAATTTCGTAACGGCCCGTACCAAGGATTTTTGAGCATTACGGAATTTGACATTTGGATGTTACATTGTTAAATACGGACATTATTTCAAAATACGGCCGTATTTCAAAACGTATTTGGAATTTGGGAAAACTTCCTTGATGAAAGTTGTAGAGCTTTGAAATACCTTTCCAACGGTATATTATGGGGTCAAACGGACATACGTGCAAAAGTTATGGCCATTTTACTTGAAGAGAGACGCAGTGCAGTCCATACGGAATACGGACCGTATTTCAAAATACGGCCCGTCTTTCAAAATACGGCCAGTACCTTGCTGGACATAAAATGCAATTTTCCAAAACACTATATATTCGTCCATATCAGTTCAAATCATTATTTTTCATTCCTTCAAGCCGTAGAACGACCTCCTACCCTCTTTCATCATCAAGAACACCAAGGTAAGCCTACTCTAATTATTCCAAGTCAATTCTAACATATACTCTTGTAATCTAAACAAGAAATCATTGTTCCTAATCTAGGGTTTTCAAGAAAACCCATCTCAAGGTTCAAGAATTCAAGATTTTGGAAATCTTCTCCAAATTCAAGTCTTTAATTCAAGATTTTGGAGCAATTAAGGTATGTAGAACTTCCATCCACATGTGGGAATGTCTACGTTCTTCCCCATGCTCCGTTTCTTGATATCCATGAAGTTCAAATCCTAGGGCATTAAACCCAACATATTGGTAGCCCATATTTATGTATTTATGTACATGAATTTTGTATCTATATTCGTTATTGTATTCCTAATCTTCCATTACGGTTATTAGGAACCCTAGCTTAATCCATGAATCATGAATTCTTCCTCATGTGTTCTCATTATGTTTATATGAAATTTTATGATTTTATGTAGCAAGTTACAAGCATGTTTTCAAGTCAATTATATATATAATTATGAACTATTGTTATTACTCATAAATCAAGAACATGTTTGCAAGACTATGACAAGTTATCTTATCAAACCATGTTACAAGTTATTTCGTGAAATCATGATTACAAGTTATTTCACGAAAATCATGGGCTTCTTAGCCAACTATATTATGTTCATGTTTTTTGGATTTGCTTAGTTAACCGAAAAGGCTCGGATAGCTTGAAACTACG
Organism: Lycium ferocissimum; assembly: GCF_029784015.1. Classification (NCBI taxonomy): domain Eukaryota; kingdom Viridiplantae; phylum Streptophyta; class Magnoliopsida; order Solanales; family Solanaceae; genus Lycium; species Lycium ferocissimum. The sequence goes on along the minus strand of NC_081347.1, from coordinate 34,164,212 downwards.
TAGCCACCGTAGGATAAGGGTTGTCAGCAAGGAGGCAACACCTTCATTATGCAGTTTGGATCCTTACATGCTTATTATTACTTAAATCTCATATCCCTGGCAAGGTGTGAGTGTTCTGCTGGTAGGACGCAAGTACCAGATCATGTTGTCGGTTATACTATAGCATTCCCCACGTTACAAGCAGTTTTATATACATGTATTTCCATTGATTTACTGTTTTCAGACTTTACTCACGTTTCATACTCATGTTCAAGTTACATTCGGTTTCAGTTCATGTCCTATACCTATGTTGTGCCATGTTCTTCATTTCGGCGGGTTTTACATACTAGTACTATTCACCATATACTAACGTCCCTTTTGCCGGGGCACACTTCACGGTGCGGATACCGATTTTCGAGGAGCATACACACAACGCGGTGGGATCACCTCAGTTATCAGCTTATTGGTGAGCCCCACTCCTCTCGGGGTTCAACATGGAGTTAGTATTAGTATTCAGTTTATGGTAGTCCAGGGCCATGTCCTGGTAGTTAGTATTCAGACATGTTTTAGAGGTTTCATAGACAGATATTAGTTCACAGAGTCAGTTATGCTTTCATGTTTGCAGACTATTACGTTTTCATGAATTTTCATGCTATGAGATAATTTCAAGACTTTATTCCGCAAAATTATATTTTCATGATTCATTTAAATTGCATCATATAGATTATATTGTTTTGATGCCCATGTTGACAAGCAAGCCATGAGGTTCGCTCGGACACATGCAAGTAAGGCCCGAGTGCCATGTTACCCCCAGGCCATGGTTCGGGGTGTGTGACACGAGGATAGAGTTCTATATGAGTTGTGTAGTCTTTCATGTTATTGTTGGCGTGCCGATGGTTGGTACTTGTGATATTGATCTGATTATTGATGTTGACACATACATTGCATGCATTCTCATCCTTCATGATATACTATTGATACGTTATTGATACTTGATGAAACACTATTACTAGCTGGGCTCAGTTTGGATGAAGTGACGTGAGAGTCTGATATCCGATGTTTATCTCGGAATCGGGGATTGAGTGAGTGCATGGACTCCGCGGGTCCCTTGAGGTGGTGCTAATGAAAATCCTCTGTGGGTAAAGATCCTAAGTCTCATCTGTCTGTTGGGCAAAGATCCGGGACGAGTAGCACTTAGACTTCGCGAGCCACTTTAGGTTGTGCTATCGAGACGTCGATACTTCCGTCCGGTGTACATATGTACATAGCATTGCATTGCATTTGCATTCTTACATCATTACATAGCAGTGCATTATGGTTTATATTGTAATGATCTGGTGAATTACTTATGTTGTTTAGTTTCGGATTGGATATATTGAGACTTGACACACTTGGGTTTAGATGCTTCAACCTAGGTGATGATGTGCACTTGGTTCTGGATGGTATTTAAATTATACTTGTTGATTTATCTGCTTATCTTGCTTTATTGTCTGAATTATGTTACCTATACTTAGTCGGCCTATGATACCTACCAGTACCGTGGTTTTGTCTTGACACCGCACTTCTTGCGTTCTTTTATAAGTGCAGAGTTCCAGGTTGGATCCTCTTCCGTCTCCCGTGGCTGATAGTCGCTATCAAGATTGCTTTGAGTCTACAATGTGAGCACGAGATGTCCGCTGCCTTGAAGACTCTTCTTGTTTATGTCTTACTTTCCCATTCTGAGACATATACAGATTTGAAGTATTATTATAATTCCAGACTTGTATATTTCGGATCTAGATACTCTTGTATGGCTTAGACCAGACCCTGGATGTATTTCCTTATTTCCGCACTTGCTTCTATACTATTATCGTTAGACTTACGTGATTTATTCTCTTCCGCTTAATTGATTTATTTATTTATGCCTTTATTATCATTGGGTTGAGGGTTCGCTTACCGAGGTGGAAAAGGTAAGTGCCCGCACGGTTTAGCCAAATTGGATCGTGACAAAATCATTTTTCAAACCCTATCTCTCCTCATTCATTGCCCTCGGTTCTAGAGCTATTTTGGGAGCAAAACAAGAGACTCTTAGGCAATTCTTCATTGGGGTAAGTTCATCTAACCATATTCTTCATTTATGATTCATAATCCACCTTAGAAACTCTCTAACTCATGCTAGAATCTTCCAATAACGTAAGGATTAAAGAGGGTTCTTGGGGTTTCTTTCTTGGATGAACTTTTGATTATTAAACCTTTATTTTGTTGACGGAATAAGCTTATATTAGTATGGAATTGATGGGTAATAGCTATATAAACATAATTCCTTCATTATTAGTAACCAATTTATGAAATTGAGTGTACGAGTTCATACCCAAAATTGGGGGTTTCTCTTTAAATACAATTTTAGCTTAATATTGAGTTGTTTTAGAAATTGATTAGTGGGTTTTGATCACTTAGACTTGAATTGCATATTTCACTTTCGGATTTCCCATTTTTCTCTTGTGGGCCCGTTTCCCTAATTTCCATAGGCTTAAGTTGATTAAATAGAAAGCTCAGCAATATGGGTACTGTTCTTCATCATTTCTAATCTAGATTACGTTATAAATAGACCTTGAGTATTTGGAGGCATTGAGGAAAGGCAAGGCGCTCGCGTGATTTGTTTAGAATTCCTGTTTGGCACTCCAAATAGGTTATGGCTAACCTTTTTGGTTAGACTCCGGTTAGCGACTCGTATGTAGTACTAAGGAATTGTTGGAGACATCATGTGAACCTTCGGGTATGAAGTTTGGGATGAAATTCTTAGGATTGGTACTGTTGTGTAACTTGTGTGTTCAGGCCCATGGCTCGTAAAATCCCTAAGTTATGATTGGCTTTTCTTATGTGAATTGGTGGTTTCTTTGTATTATGGAAGATTGGCTGGAAGGAACGGATTCATGTGATACTTATACTATGATGGTTGTCCTTATATGAATTGATTGGAATCCATATGTTATTGATGATACTCTCATTACATAACATATTTTCTCATATCTATGATGTATTTGTCTTGATCATGATATTGGGAAATGGTGATGACGGAGGTAAGTATGATTCATACGACATTACAATATTTGCGTAGCCATCTCTATGATGTGTGATACGGAGTGGTTAGCATTGATATTGGATGGAGGAATCATTCTAGGTTATGTGATACGGAATAACGGTACATGGACTTAGCGGTCCCCCATGGGTCATGACTGTCAAGAGGTGAACATGCCCCCCCCCCCCCCGGAGCATGTGTGTATCATTGCATTGCATTTCATGCATTCACATTATATGTTCTTAGCGACATTTGGATTGATATTGATCTTCGGTGATATTTGAGTTATTGGGTGATTATTTGGTTATGTTTGGATTCGTGAAATATTTGAGACGTCGCTGGTAATTGATTGTACTACTTGGACTTGTTGACTGTATTTGTCTGTGAGCATGATTATCTTTCCATTTCCTTGTTTGCATGCGTGATCTAACTGTTGTCAGCCTATGATGCTTACTCAGTATCGTGTTTTAAACTGATGCAACCTTGTTGTACTCTTTTTATGCGTGCAAAGTTTGCTGTTGGAGAGACTTCCACACCTCGCGACTGATCCAGAGGCAGTGTTCCTAGAGTTCTGAGGGTGAGCTACTGATGTTCCATGCAGCCCGAGACTCTATCTTCTTTATTTTCCCATTTCTATTTTCGAGACAATATGTATTTCAGATGATGTATTGACTATTCAGACTTGCAGTAGTATTTGGTAGCTCTTGTACTAATCAGACCAGATTTTGGGATTTGTTTATCTTTCGCACTTAGTATTTATATATTATGTCAGACTTATCGTATTATTCTTGGGTTTTTCATCTATTTATTTATTGTTGGTTGGTTACATAAGGGACGAGTTCGCCCACTGAGGTGGAAAATAGTAGGTGCCCGAGTTGGGGCGTGACACTGGGATATGTGAGCTATAGGAGAGGTTTTGGGAGGTGTTAGGGATCTCGGGATTTGAAAAATGAGGTTAAAATGAAGAACCATCGTTTTATACACTTAAAAGAAAATCCCAACGCCTCAAATGTAAGGTCTAATATACGGACCGTAAATCAATATATGATCCGTATTTTTGGACCGTAAAATCTCACAATTTCTTCCAACTTTCTGTCTCAATTCTACGGTGGAGTTCACAATTTATACGGTCCGTAAAACATCTCTAAATTCCAAATTTTGACGAAATGTATTCTCTTCGATTCATTTACCCTCTAAACCTTCCAATACCTACTAAACATGGTCTTAAACCTTTGTGCTCTTAGGATTAACATGGCTAACCACTTATAACCTCAAGATAATCTCATCCTCCAAGCTTACGTTGATTAACTTACGATAAAATTAACGTAAAAAAGTACAAGGTGTAACACCTCCCATGCCTTTTTTGGTCGTGCCTCACCCATAATTTAGGGAAATTACGCTCTATGTCTCGTTTTAAAAATACTTACGCTACATAACCCATACTTTGTGTATAACCTGATTTAGCCCATATTTGTGCATAAATACCTTTTAACACTATTAAACACTTTATACAAGGTTGATACATTATGTATAATATTTTTCTCCAGATATAATGCTATATAATATTGTATATTGCGCTATGTGGCGTAAATAATTTCAAAAGCTGCATAATTTTCACTCCTTTTTTTTTTGTTTGATGAGGGTAGCGAATTTGAGAGTCCGGAACCAAAATAACCCAAAAAAAGAAGAAAAGAACCAAAATACCTCCAAGAAATAAAACTGGTACCAAAGTACCCTTAACGTAGTAAATTATTGCGTTAAAGGACTTAACTGTAACGACTCAGTTAAGTCCTTTAGCACAGTAAGTTACTGCGCTATCTGACTTGTATAACGCAGTCAATAAAACTAGGGTAGAACCTCCATCTTCCAACACTTCTCCATTCTCCACCATTTTTCACTATTTTGCCATACTTTACGCCTCATAAATCATGTCTCAAAATTCTGAATCATTATTTCATGCTATATAACCCCACATATGTTACTGTAGTGTATATTGCCGGCTCAAAATATCAAGGACCCAAGAAAATCTGGGCCGTCATTTTTGGCGTTGTAAAGTGCCCGAAGTAAGTTTATTTTGCAACCTTGTATAGAGTTTTTGTCACATTGTCTACATTTTCTACTTTGCAAAACTTATTTTTTATTTTATTAGGAAAATGATGGGTGCTCATATTTTCGGTGGGAGGATCGAGCTCTCGCCGATAAAATAGTGACGCCGAATTTTAAAAAGGCACTGGTTGATGGAGATACCGCGACTTCATGAAGCAATATAGATACCATGAAGTTTGATTTGCAGTATAAACTTAGGGAAGCTCTAGAAAAAATTTGGAAGCTCTAGAAAAAGTTGAACTTCTAGAGATGTTGCTACAAGAATCGGGAAAAAAAGAGTTTTTTTCAAGGATAATCTTAGCTACTCTCAACGCGAGACAAATACTTTGAAAAAGAAAGTGAAATTTTGGAGGATGGTTTGTGGTCTGCTGTTGTTGTATGTAATTTTGAAATGTTGCATTATCGGTGTAACACCTCGTATCTTACAATAAAGGTTATACTCGTATCGTTAGAGTTTCAGAGGAAATTTGAAGGTTTGAGCATTTTGCAAAAGTGGTCGAGGAGCCTACTTCGGGCAACCATAACCACTTGATTAGTTGAGAATTTTAAGAAGGTTCCTCAATGAAGGTTGTAGTACGTGGAAGTACCTTTCCAGGAATATAAGGATCTGGCCAATCGGAGATCGAAGCAAGGAGATATGATCGTGGAAAAGTGGCTAATAATAAGGTGTTTAAGATTCGATGAAATAGCCTAAGTTTTTGATAGGTTCTTCTTCCAGCCCGATTTCATGAAAATCTATTAAGAATTGGAGAAAACTCAAAACATGAAAGTTGTACCCAATTGAAATACCTTTCCATCCATATAAGGCTCATGTCAAACGGAGTTCTGTACATAAAGTTATGGCCAATATACTGAGGACGTGTGAAATGGATATCCCGATTATTGTAGGATTAGGTTTTAAAGTCCAAGCCTTTATGATAACCTATAAATACAACCTTAAAGAATTTTATTCTAGGATTTTCGACCAGATCTACTACCACCTAAGATGAGTTTTTATTCAAATCCCTATGTCAATTATATCAATTCAACACTAGATTAACACCAAATAATTATTTGGAATCGCTAGACTTTGGAAAAATCCATTCAAGGCCGAATTTGGATTGAAGCTTTGAGATTTCTTCAAAAAGGTAAGCCCCTCAATCGTTAATGGATTATATGGAGTTATTATTGTGTTTTAGACATTTAATGGTTGGTACAAATACGAAATATGATTGATTTAGATGCACTCCATCAAACGCAAAACCCTAGTAATTTTGCTGTAGATTTCCCTCCAACCAGCCAGCTTCCTTTGGCGTTTCCAGCTAATTTAATCGTTGGATCGAGCCTAAATTTTAACTCAGTGATCACAACATATAGGTCTTAAATGTGGATGGTGCAGATCAGATTTGGAACTCCAGAGCAGTGTGGTTTGAGCTATAAACAGTAGCAACGAAAATCGGTGAAAACTCTTCTCAGGGTTTCAGTCTTTTTATATTGTTTAATGTTGAACACCTGTATCTGTATTTTTAGGCTCGAGGCCATAGTTTTTGTAACACTCCGCACGTTTACACTAGGCTATATTCATGATTCTAGACTTAGAAAATTAGATAAAGAATGTGGGAATCAGAAATCTCTCTTCAGTTGTCAGACGGGGATTTACGCCCCAGAATACGGACCGTATTTCAGTATACGGCCCGTATGTCAAATCGTAATTTGGCATCTAAATCACAGTGCATTCTGGAATTTGCTTGGGGAATATATATTGTTAAATACGGACCGTATTTTAAAATACGGCCCGTATTTGATGGTCGTATTTACGAAGGAGGTGCTATAGTGTTACTGTCCTGTCGAACATGCTTAATTACGGTCCAGGTTTACGGACCGTAATTCAGAATACGGACTGTATTTTGGTTCGTATTTCCCACTTCGCACCAGAAACTATAAATACGTGGTTTCAGTTTTAATTTTTATTTTCACAAGTCCCTAAACCCTAGAACAAAGGTATTCTTCTCCCAACAATCCAAAACATCCAGGTAAGTCAATCCAAGCCCTTCCAAATCAATGCTAACATGTGTTCTCATAATGTAACAATGAAATCATTGTTCTTAACATAGGGTTTTCAAGAAAACCTATTTAAAGGACTTAAGACTTAAGCCTTGGAATTCTTCTTCCAAGTTCAGATTTTTATTTCAAGCTTGGAGCATTACCAAGTATGTAGGGTTGCTATCTACATGTGGGAACATTATTGTTCTTGCCCATGCTTCTTTTTCCATAAAGTATGAAGCTTTACGAAAACTAGGGTTTTTAACCATATTCATGATAACCCTAGGTCCATGCCCCATGTTATACTATGTATTAAATTGTTATAAATTCTTCATTGTGTTCTTGATACATCATTATGATTATTGAGAATCTCTCCGTAATCCATAAAAACCCATACCTTGCATTCCATGGGTTCTTAAATGCAAGTTTATGAATTATTATGATATTTTCAAGAAAAGCTATATATGTTTTATAAGTTCATGCAAGAATAATACGAATGATATCCATGTACATGCAAGTTATGATTCATGAAAAGCCATGGGCAGAAAGTGCCACTTATTTTCCATGTTCATGTTTTTGGGACTTGCATTAATTACCAAGAAGGCTTCAAACAGCCTGAAACTACATAGCCACCGTAGGATGAGGATCGCTCCACCCATGCTTATGACGATCTCTCATAATGACCGGATCCTTTCATAATATTATTAAATCTCATGTCCCTGGCAAGGTATGAGTGTTCTGTTGGTAGGACACAAGTACCAGACCATGTTGTCGGCTATATTTACTATTCTCCCTATTCACGATACATTACACATGTTATATATGTATATGTACTCATGTTGATGATCATGTTTCAGTTCAGTCTCTATTATGTTATTTCCATGTCCCATGTTATTTCATTCAGTTGTTTTATATACCAGTACATTCAATGTGTTGATGCCCCTTTTATTGCCTGGAGGCCTACATTTCACGATGCAGGTACAGATTTACAGGATGCCACATCTGCTCGGTAGGATTCACTCGTATCAGCTTATTGGTGAGCCCCATCTCATGATTAGAGGTTTTATAGACTAGTCATTTTAGTTATGTTAGACATGCAAGGTGTTTAACCATCTTTGGCTCAACTCATGTTATTTCGCATTCATGTTATAACGAGTATTTTCTTGACTTTTATGACTTTATGTGTTCTTAAAAGCCCATCATGTTCTCACATTATATTTCTGCTCATGTTATGCCTCATGATGATTCAGCAAGCCATGTGGTTCGCTCGGTCACATTCAGTAAGGCACCGAGTGTCGTGTTTCGCCTAGGCCATGGTTCGGGGCGTGACAGTTTTATGCATACGTATTGCTTGGGCCTGAGGCCATAGTTTTTGTGCACATTATTTGGGCCTGAGGCCACAGTTCATATTTGGGCCTTAGGCCACAGTTTGCATTTACAGTTATACAGGTGATTCTTCATTCCGAACAGGAAGTATTTCATATCCTTACTTTCTTGTTTAGTTCAGTTTACAGTTATCAGTTTCAGTTTCAGTACTTACAGTTCTTTCTTTCAGTTTGCTTTACATGCCAGTACAATTCAAATATGCTGATGTCCTTTTTATTTGCTTGGGGGCCTACATCTCGCGATGTAGGCAACGATCTACAGGTTGACGATTCTGTTAACTAGGACTTGTTCGTATCAGCTGTTTGGTGAGCCCCAGTTCCTCCGAGGTGTCATCCTGCTTTCAGCTTCTCAGCATTATAGACAATTATCTTTTTAGTATTCTTTAGAGGCTTCATAGACATAGTTCAGTCAGTCAGATATTAGCAGACTTTTATGTATTAGCCTTGTTGGCTATTTATTCAAATGTTTCAGACTTAAACAGTAGTTTCCGCATTTAATATATTTTCAGTCAGACTTTAGTAGATCAGCATGTGTTAGTATTATTTCTTTATTATTGCATGTTTTGATATCACATGTTGATTCAGCCAGCCTATGGGTTCGCTCGGTCACATGCAGTTAGGCACCGAGTAACGTGTTACGCCTAGGCCATGGTTTGGGGCGTGACAATCGGCTAGGTTTATTATTTCCTATGTAGTTTGTTTTTATTTTTAGTAGTTTAACTTTTTATGTATTATGTATTTTCTATGGTTTTTCTAATGTATTATGTAATCGTCACATTTTATGTAGTAGTTTATTTGTGTTTTCTATAAAAATTTGAATCTTTGCACTTTGTATTTATGTATATAATGCTTGTCAATTCTAATACGCTTAAGTAAGTAAATAATAAAATATAAGAATAAATGCAATACTAAACATACTAATATTCTTCTAATTAATGATATCATCATAAATTAAAAATATAATTAAAATCACAATATTCTTAATCATCAGAATTGAAGTTGTCGATATCGTCCTCAAATAAATATCTGGGGTTTGTTGAGACAAATCTTCTTTCTGTGGATGTTAGCTCCCAACCGGTTGATGATGCTTGTTCTTCAGCCAACTTGAGCATGTAAAATTTACAACGTCGTGCCATCATTTGGTAGTTCTCTTGCCTAATCTTCATTACTGTAACCTCGTAAGAATCTTGATCAGACGAGGCATGCTCATTGAGAATCTTGTTGGGATTGGAGCGTTGAGATTTTCCAAGTCACGAACAAGACTTTGTGATTCAGCGTACCGATATGCCCATTCGCGACGTAAACCACAATAATATTCAAGTGGATCTAAATATTCTAGCTCATGAAAATTGTCATTACGCTCTATTAAAGGTGGGGCTTGAAATTGTCTAGCACGAATTCACTTTTATCGGTTGAGGAATCACCGGAGTAGCTGCTATGATTTGAGTTGTCATCATCACTGTTATTCGGTTCCTTTGAAAAAAATACCAACCAATCTACATTTCTACTATTTGACATTGAGTTTTTAGTGGTTTACTAAGTAGCGAAAGATACTTATGTATGTATCAAAATCAATAGGTTGTTAAATCATGACTATGACCTCGCCTACTTTATTTTAATGATATCATGGGGAATCATCATCATCGGACATCTCAAAGTCTGAGTCCCACTTGGATGTGACATAACGATTTCGACTATATCCAGCCCTAATGCAACGTACTTTCATTCAGTTGTTCTCTTCGTGAAAATGATTAAGAGCAAAATTCAACTCTTGTGGAGTGCTACGAGGCATGGACGTAGCACGATTTTTTAGGCATTTAAGTCCAAATGCCCTCAAGTTTTGTTCCAGTGCTGCAGCTTCCCTAACACGCTAATTCCACTCATCTGTCATTGTATTGTTGTAACGTTGATTGTATCTCTTGTTCGCATTATTTGAGTATTCAAAATATTCACCTAATTCTCATGTCCTACCCATTTCTTTGAATATATCTCCTGGACAGAACGATGTAACACGACTAATATTTTGAAACTGGTTAAAAAATTACATAATAACTTGATTTTGTGTGGTTGCTAGTTATTCGTCAATTACTTTATATAACACTCGCTGGTACTTTATTTCTATATAACGCTTATTTTACATGCGTTATACATGGTGGATTTATGATGTTTCTGAATGACAACTTTGATTGACAACACAATGCACGCTTTTGACAACTTCATATGACACACTTATATAACGCTGATTTTACATGCATTATGCATGGTGGATTTATGACGTTTCTCAATGACAACTCTGATTAACAACACAATGCACGCTTTTGACAACTTTATATGACACACTTATATAACGTTGATTTTACATGTGTTATGCATGGTGGATTTATGACATTTCTGAAGGACAACATTGATTGACAACATAATGCACGTGTTTGACAACTTTATAAGACACACCTATATAGCGTCAATTTTAGATGTGCTATGCATGGTGGATTTATGACGTTTCTGAATGACAACACAATGCACGCGTTTGACCACTTTATACGACACACCTATATAGTGCCAATTTTAGATGTGTTATGCATGGTGGATTTATGACGTTTCTGAATGACAACACAATGCATGTGTTTGACCACTTTATATGACACACCTATATAGCGCTAATTTTAGAAGCATTATGCATGGTTGATTTATGACTTTTCTAAATGTCACACCTCGTAAGTTTCATGTCATTGTGCTGTAAATAGACTAACTCAAGTTAAGGTATACATGATGTCCCTAAAAGTAAGAAGGGATACTTAACGATTCTAATTAAGATTCCAAAGACATTTGAGGCGAGAGAAGAAGGCTCGTCAGGGAAAGTTAAAGTAGAGTCTTGCTTGGGAGAATTTTACAACATTTGAGTTAAGACTTGCTTTACATCACTTTGAGGAAGAGATATAGGGCCCCTGGATGGTTAATGAAGTTTTATATAAGTGCCAAGAAAGTTTCATAAGGATTGGAGGTCAAACGAATCAAAGAGAGCGCGATTTCGCGAAACCGGGCAAAATAGGGCAGTGTGTGCCAACTCTCCAAAATTGGAGAGCTCATTGCCCATCACCTCCCCTAAGTGATGGGTAGAGTGTGAACCCGCACACTCAGTGTGCAAGGTCGCATACTCTCCGCCAACTTGGTCGGGGGGCGAAAATGACACCTTTTTAAATCCCAAATGACCCTAAACTTATTTCTAACTTCTCCCACTTATTTCTCCCCCTCTCTAGACACTTCGAAGGAATTCTTGAAGGTTCCATACCACTCCACACCCTTCCACAACCATCTAAAGAGAGAATCACGTGTAGAGAAGATCATTAGAGCTTGTGGAGGCCAAGGTTTTCTTTGAAGTTGAAGTTGGGGTTTTCTCAAGTGAAGTATCCTCATCCAAATCTCATTCCTACATAATCAAAGGTGATTTAGACACTTATTTCATGTTATTAAAGGTATTGAGTGGTTGAAAGACTTGGATTGGAGAAGAAAGGAGAATACGGAGCCCAAATATAGAAGTAATGGCATTTTGATTAGTAAATTAATTTGAGTTATGATTCTTAGTATGAGATGAGTATAATATTGTTATGAATGATGCTAGTGACGTTGAGGAAGTATTATTTGAAGAGCGAATATGGTGTTGTATTGTACTCATAGTTATGGATAGTTGAAGGTGAATTTGAAAAGTGAACAATATTTAACTTGAGAAATCTATTGTTTATGATATTATGAGTGACGCTATTGATGTTTGGGAGTTGTTATGTTATATGGAGAAAGTTGTCGAAACAAAGGAAATGCTGCCCAATTTTCGTTAGCCCTTAGTCGCTTTAGCTTAGCCGTAAGTATGTCTCTAATGATCTAATGTAGTACGAATTCTCTTGAATGTAGAGTGGTGGGCTTGGAAGGAGAACGCTTAGTCATTAAGGAGACGTAAAGGTATGTAAGGCTAATCCCTTTCCTTCGTTAAGGCATGACTCTTATAATACTACCTTCCATATATTCCATGACCTTCTTACATTCCAAATTGAAAGTTCATAATTTTTAAGAGCTAGAGATAAGAGATGATGTATGATAAGCATGATGATGATGATGCTATTTCCAAAGATTCTGAAGCTCATGAAATGATATTGTCAAGAACTTGATGATCTTATTTTATGATTTCATCGATGTTATTCTTTGTTGTAGTCTTACCTCATGATATTAGTTCCTTCAAGGTGAGACATAGCGATGACGATTATTCCATAATGTAATCGGAGATTCCCGACCTTACGTCACTCCGATAGAGTCGTAGCTTTCATTTGAGCTCTCATGCATGCTATGTATAGTATATGATGTACATGGATATATGAGTATGTATACATGGGATATGGGAAGAAGGGCCAGGCGTTATATACTCAATACCACCTGATCAGTTGGCATATTATGATATCGTCTCGGACACGGGATATAGGGATAAATGGATCGGGATGCACATTCCGCAGCAATATTTGATACATGATACGATGGATCGGGCTGTATGTTTCGCAAAGATTAATGATATATATATATATATATATGAAAGATGTTAAAGAAAGTAACATGTATGATATCTGCCTTCGGAGGTTAGCAGTATAGGTTATCTCCTTATCTCATGTTTCCTTACTTCTTTATGATGTTATTATTCCTGCCTTACATACTCAGTACGTTGTTTGTACTGGCGTCCTTTTTCTTTTATGGATGTTGTGTTCATGCCCACAGGTAGGTAGGGAGACGGCACAGACACCTAGGAGCCTTACCAGCAGTTGTACAGGAGCACCCCACTACTCCGGAGGTGCAGCCTATTGGTATATTCTTTTGTGTACGTATTTGGGGCATGGCGGGGTCTTGTCCCGTCCTTATGATTTCAGTACTCTAGTTAGAGGCTCGTAGGTACATATGTGTGGGTAGTAGACGTTATGTGATTTCTTAGTGCCCATCTTGTACATCATTTTAGTCTATATATATATATATGTATACACGTGTTCTTGGGAGATGTGTAGAAATCATTTCTTTGTAAGTTTTACTTTGAGAAGTTATATTTGGTCATCATGGCCCTCTAGTTGGGTCCGGGTACCCATCATGGCCCTCTAGTTGGGTCGTGACAAAAGTGGTATCAGAGCAGTTCCGTCCTAGGGTGTGTCTACGAGCCGTGTCCAGTGGAGTCTTGTTTACAAGTGTGAAGCGCGCCACACTTATAAACAAGAGGCTGCGGGGCATTTAGGAACAGTGACTGTCTTTCTTCTTCATAGATCGTGTGATAGAGCTATGTCATAAGATTTCCTTTTTCCTTAATTGTGCGTTATGATTTCGACGATGCGGTAAAGAGGAAAGCAACGCAACCCGAAGGGCAAGGCTATTTGGAAGGTGGGTTGAACAAGAGTCCCCGTAAATATGAGGAGGGTGAATCCCATAATGAGGCTCCGTCTCGTACCCTCTCACCCTTTGTTCTAGGGAGCATGAAGGGGCCTTAGCTCGGCTCCGATTACCTCCCGGTTACTCCGCGGGTGCTTCGGGTCGGCAAATGACCGAGGGCTATTCGGCTATTGACTCAGCTAGTTGCCGCCCAGGCTCAGCGGCAGAGTACGGGTCCGGGTGATAGAGCCACTAGTGCCAGAGCCCGTGATTTTATGAGTTTGAACCCGCTAGAATATATCGGGTCAAAGCCGGATGAAGAACCACAGGGTTTTATAGATGAAATATTGAGGACGCTGAGGATTATACATGCTTCCGATATAGATTCAGTGGAATTGGCGTCTTACAGGTTGCGGGATGTTGCCGTTCTATGGTATAATAATTGGATATCTTCGAGGAAGGAAAATGCACCTCCCCCGGTTTGGCAGGAGTTTGTAGATGCTTTCATCCGCCATTATTTGCCACCGGAGGTACGTCGGGTCCGAGCTTACAGGTTTTTGAATCTAAAGCAAGGAAATATGAGTGCTCGGGAGTATAGTCTTCGCTTCAATTCATTCACCCGGTATGCTTCGACCATAGTAGCCGATATGGGAGACCAGGTGCATAGATTTGTGAGTGGCTTAGGGACACATTTGATTAAAGACTGCTTGACAGCTTCACTCCAGGAAGGGATGGATATCTTTCGTATTCAGGCTCACGCTCAAAATTTGGAAGAGCAACAGCAGCCGCAAAGGGGTGAGCTTGATATGGACAGAGGTCATAGTAAAAGAGCTAGATCTGTCGGTGCTAGTAGTGAGTATAGCGGGGGCCAAAGGCAACCACATTCCAGATATTCGGGCCAGTCCGCGACTAGTGCACCTCCTCGATTTGCGGGCAGGAGATTTGACCGCCCTATTTATTCCGGACCGAGTTAGAGCTCGAGAGTTTCAGGTTCTCAGTACCGAGGTGATTCTAGCCAGATGAGACTACCCTTACCACATTGTAATCAGTGTGGCAGGCCACATTCCAGACAGTGCTGCGTAGGTTCGGGTATTTGTTATACCTGCGGTCGGGTTGGTCACGTGATGTGTGATTGTCCGTTAAGGAATGATAGAGATAGGGCTTAGCCAACAGGATCAGTAGCAGGTTCTTCTTCATCCGTGCGCCCTGTAGGGCAGGCTCCCCAGACTTCAGCAGGTCGTGGTAGGGGCAGAGGGGTGGCATCCAGTCCAGGTGGCTCTTAGCCTCGTATTTATGCCCTAGCCGGATGACAGAATCTTGAGTCCTCTCCAGACGTTATTACGGTACATTATCAGTATTCTCTCATAATGTTTATGTATTGATTGATCCGAGTTCTACCTTGTCGTATATTACTCCGTATATTGCTGATCGTATTGGGATGAAACCTGAGCCAATAAAACCTTTTGAGCCTGTTGGTGACCCGATAATAGCTAGACAGGTGTATAGAAATTGTGTGATTATGGTGTGCGATCGTCATACTATAGCTGACTTGATTGAGCTCGAAATGTTAGACTTTGATGTCATTATGGGCATGGATTGGTTGGCCTCTTGTTATGCTAATGTGGATTGCAGAACAAAGATGGTTCGATTCCAATTTCCAGGAGAACCAGTACTTGAATGGAAAGGTAGCACAGCATCCCCCAGAGGTAGGTTTATTTCCTATCTTAAGGCGAGAAAGATGATCACTAAAGGCTATATTTATCATCTAGTCCGGGTTCATGATACCGAAGCAAAGTCGCCGACTCTTCAATCCGTTTCGGTAAAAAATGAGTTTTCAGATGTATTTCCAGATGAACTTCCTGTTCTTCCACCGGAACAGGAGATTGACTTTACTATTGATGTGTTGCCGGACACTAAACCCATATCGATTCCTCCTTACAGAATGGCTCCTGTAGTATTGAAAGAACTAAAGGCACAGCTGAAGGATTTTCTCGAGAAGGGATTTATTAGACCTAGTTCATTGCCATGGGGAGCACCTGTTTTGTTCATAAGGAAAAAGGATGGGTCCTTACGAATGTGCATTGACTATAGGCAATTGAACAAGGTGACGATAAAGAATAAGTGTCCACTTCTGAGAATCGATGATTTGTTTGATCAATTGCAGGGTGCTAAGTGGTTTTCAAAGATAGATCTGAGGTCAGGATATCATCAAGTGAGAGTTAGAGAAAAAGACATTCTAAAGACGGCTTTCAGAACCAGATATGGTCATTATGAATTTCGTGTTATGTCGTTTGGCTTGACTAACGCTCTGGCAGTGTTTATGAATTTGATGAATAATGTATTCAGGCCTTTTTCTAGATCTATTTGTGATTGTGTTCATCGATGACATTCTGGTGTATTCTCAGTCAGAGGCAGAGCATGCAGATCATTTACGTACAGTCCTTGGAATTCTTCGGACTCGAGAATTCTATGCAAAGTTTTCAAAATGTGAATTTTGGTTAAATTCTGTAACTTTTTCGGGCCATATTATCTCAGCTGATAGTATTCGGGTTGATACTCAAAAGATTAAAGCCGTGAAGACTTGGCCAAGGACTACAACGCCTACAGAAGTCCGTAGCTTTCTGGGATTAGCGGGCTATTACAGAAGATTTGTGAAAGGATTTTCTTCTATTTAAGCCCCATTGACGAAGCTAACTCAAAAATCAGCAAAATTTCAATGGACCGATGCTTGTAAGCGCAGTTTTCAGGAATTGAAAGAAATATTGACTTCAGCCCCAGTTTTGACACTCCCAGAAGGATCAAAAGGCTATGTCGTCTATTGTGATGCCTCCGGTGTTGGGTTGGGCTGTGTGTTGATGCAGCACGGTAAGGTCATTGCCTATGCTTCTAGGTAGTTGTGGAAGCATGAGAAGAATTATCCAACCTATGATCTTGAATTAGCTGCAGTTATTCATGCACTAAAGATATGGAGACATTATTTGTATGGTGTTCACATTAATATTTATACAGATCATAAAAGTCTCCAGTATATCTTCAAGCAGAAGGAGTTGAATCTGCGGTAGAGGCGATGGCTAGAGCTATTGAAGGACTCTGATGTGAGCATCTTATATCATCCTAGGAAAGCAAATGTGGTAGCCGATGCGCTTAGCCGAAAATCCATGGGCAGTCTATGTGATGTTCAGTCGGAAAGGAAAGAACTAGTCCGTGAACTCCACCAGTTAGCTAGCCTAGGAGTCCGCTTAATAGACTCGGGCAATACAGAAGTTGCTATTCACAATCCATTTGTTTCATCCTTAGACACAGAAGTGAAAAAGCGCCAATATAAAGATTCGAAGTTAAGTTATTACAGAGATACACTCCCCCAGAAGGAAAAGTCACCATTTAGGGTTTCTGCAGATGGGATTCTCAGGTATCGAGGCAGGCTATGTGTTCTAGATGTTGCATGACTACGCCATCAGATTTTAGAGAAAGCCCATTATTCCTGAGATTTTTTCCATCCCGGAGCGAAGAAGATGTATCATGATCTTAAATCAACGTATTGGTGGGATGGAATGAAGAAGAATATAGCAGAATTTGTAGCTAAGTATCCAAATTGCCAACAAGTGAAAATTGAGCATCAAAAGCAAGGAGGATTGCTGCAGGCTATGGAAATTCCAGCCTGGAAATGGGAAGTGATCAACATAGACTTTATTGTAGGTTTGCCTCGTTCTCGGCGTAAGTATGACTCCATATAGGTGATTGTTGACAGACTCACGAAGTCAGCTCATTTTCTACCAGTCAGGGCTACATACTCAGCAGAAGATTATGCAAAGCTGTATCTTAAGGAAATAGTGTGACTTCATGGTGTCCCAGTATCCATTATTACCGATAGAGGGGCATAATTCACAGCGAATTTCTGGAAGTCCTTTCAAGAAGGTTTGGGAACTCAAGTGAGACTTAGCACCGCATTTCATCCACAGACTGATGGACAAGCTGAGCGTACTATTCAGACCCTGGAAGATATGTTGCGAGCATGTGTATTAGATTTCGGAGGTAATTGGGATGATCATTTGCCACTCATTGAATTTGCATATAACAACAATTATCATTCTAGCATCCAAATGGCCTTGTATGAGGCCCTATATGGGAGAAGGTGTAGATCGCCAATTGGGTGGTTTGAATTAGGAGAGACGCGACTCATAGGTCCAGAATTGATTCAGCAAGCGGTGAAAAAGATCAGTCTTATTCGAGATCGGTTGCTAATAGCCCAGAGTCGTTAGAAATCTTATGCATATAATTGTTGACGAAACTTGGAATTCCAAGTTAATGATTGGGTATTCCTAAAAGTGTCGCCGATGAAAGGTGTAATGAGATTCGGCAAGAAGGGCAAGCTTAGTCCTCGATATATTGGACCCTATAAGATTGTGCGCAAGGTGGGCCAAGTGGCTTACGAGCTGGACGTACCTTCGGAACTTAAGTCAGTTCATCCAGTTTTTCATGTGTCGATGCTCTGTAAGTATATTGGAGATCCTTCCAGGATCGTACCTGTAAATGATGTTCAAGTTATACAGAAGTTGGCTTATGAAGAGGCCCGTTGCTATATTAGATAAGCAAGTGCGGAAACTCAGAAACAAGAAGGTAGCCTCAGTTAAGGTCTTGTGGAGAAACAATAACCAAGAGGAAATGACTTGAGAAGCGGAAAAAGATATGAATTCCAAATACCTGCATTTGTTTCCACCCCCAAAAGAGGTTCAAGACGAGACGCCATTGGCATAAGGTATGAAATGCTTTCTTTTAATGCTTTTAGTTGTGCGTGACCATGTTTTCTTCTTGTTGTTGTTGCAGCCCTGTGAGTCGATGTTATTTTGGGTTGCTATGACAGGATGGTAGTGACATATTACAGGGGAAACTCTTGTGAAATTTTCATAGAATTCCCGAGAACTTAACATTCGAGGACGAATGTTCTTAAGAGGGGGAGAGTGTTACACCTCGGAAGTTTCATGTCATTGTGCTGTAAATAGACTAACGCAAGTTAAGGTGTACATGATGTCCCTACAAGTAATAAGGGACACTTAACGATTCTAATTAAGATTCCAAAGACATTTGAGGCGAGAGAAGAAGGCTCGTCGAAGAAAGTTAAAGTAGAGTCTTTCTTGGGAGAATTTTACATCATTTGAGTTAATCCTTGCTTGACATCACTTTCAGGAAAAGATATAGGGCCCCTGGACGGTTAATGAAGTTTTATATAAGTGCCAAGAAAGTTTCATAAGGATTG
The DNA here is from genome assembly GCF_029784015.1 of Lycium ferocissimum. NCBI lineage: Eukaryota > Viridiplantae > Streptophyta > Magnoliopsida > Solanales > Solanaceae > Lycium > Lycium ferocissimum. Next base: position 34,145,020 of record NC_081347.1, on the reverse strand, counting down.
GAGGTCAAATGAATCAAACAGAGCGCGATTTCGCGAAATCGGGCAAAATAGGGCAGTGTGCGGCTCGCCAACTCTGCAAAATTGTAGAGCTCACTGCCCAGTACCTCCCCTAAGTGGTGGAGAGAGTGTGCGCCCACACACTCAGTGTGCAAGGTCGCATACTCTCCGCCAACTTGGTCGGGGGGGGGGGGGGGGAATGGCACCTTTTTAAATCCCAAACGACCCTAAACTTATTTCTAACTTCTCCCACTTATTTCTCCACCTCTCTAGACACTTCCAAGGAGTTCTTGAAGGTTCCATACCACTCCACACCCTTCCACAACCATCTAAAGAGAGAATCCAGTGTAGAGAAGATCATTAGAGTTTGTGGAGGCCAAGGTTTTCTTTAAAGTTGAAGTTGGGGTTTTCTCAAGTGGAGCATCTTCATCCAAATCCCATTCCTACATAATCAAAGGTGAGTTTTACACTTATTTCATGTTATTAAAGGTATTGAATGGTTGAAAGACTTGGATTGGAGAAGAAAGTAGAATACGGAGCATAAATATAGAAGTAATGGCATTTTGATTAGTAAATTAATTTGAGTTATGATTCTTAGTATGAGATGAGTATAATATTGTTATGAATGATGCTAGTGACGTTGAGGAAGTCTTATGCGAAGAGCGAATATGGTGTTGTATTGTACTCATAGTTATGGATAGTTAAAGGCAAATTTGAGCAGTGAACAATATTTAACTTGAGAAATCTATTGTTTATGATATTATGAGTGTCACTATTGATGTTTGGGAGTTGTTATGTTATATGGAGAAAGTTGTCGAAACAAAGGAAGTGCTGCCCAATTTTCGTTAGCCCTTTATCGCTTTAGCTTAGCTATAAGTATGTCTCAAATGATCTAATGTAATACGAATTCTCTTGAATGTAGAGTGGTGGTCTTGGAAGGAGAACACTTAGTTGTTTAGGAGACGTAAAGGTATGTAAGGCTAATCCCTTTCCTTGTCACACCCCAATTCTGATAGGGCATGATGGGCACCCGACCCTTACTTAGAGCCGAGCGAACCCGCTGGTTCTCGTTATACTCATAATCTTACTGGACTCTTAATCATGAAATGATATGCATAATGAAAGCTTTTCAAAACATTCTTTTCGTCTTTCTTAAATCAAGTAAAATATGTAATCATATGAAATCCGTAAAGTAATTCAAAATGATATATCGGCTTACATAGCCGCTTACAACAATGACATACTATGTACATGACTCTGTCTGCAAAAGTATCTACCGTAGAACATGATATCAAAACATAAGCTGGGACAGGGCCCCAACATACCCATAATGCATCTGACTCAAATCATAAAGAAATACTCTGACTCGGCCATACTCCGAATGAAATGGGTTTACCAATCCGACTAATAGCACGAGAATACCCTACGGTCGGCCTCTAACGTATAATCTTTCTGCAAAATAATGCGGGGGCGTGGCATGAACACACACGAGCGCCCCCAGGCAAAGGGACGTTCGCGAACAATGTACCAAGTATGTAAGGCGGCAGTAATCATAAGAAATGAATCATAAATCATAATGAAAGTATGAGAAACAACACCGTACGGTTAATAGCCACAAGAGCAGAGAACAATAATGTAAATAGCCCCGAAGGCAATGACTAGTACTGTAAATAGCCCTGAAGGCGATGACAATGCATGCTTCCATGTAAAATCATTTATCAAATGCATAGGCATAGGTTATAATATAACTGATAGTGATGTGGAACGTAGAGCCCTATCCATATATAATATAATAGTGCCGAGGAACGTACGGCCCGATCCATATATAATATAATTGAATCGAGGAACGTACGGCCCGATCCATATATAATATAATAGTGCCGAGGAATGTACGGCCCGATCCATATATAATATAATATATATAAATGCATGTAAGACTCGAAAAAGGATACTTTGAACTCCTCTGGTGACATAAGAAGCTAGTATGATAAGTCTCTGGAGTTATGGACATAAAACATAAGAGGCCAAGGATACAAATATCTCTACACTATCTAAGAATAGAGTCTTTGGAACTCGCTTGGTCACTGTGTTCATTTAATGATAAGGATCATGCCAAAATGAAAGAAAGGGATAGCCTTAACATACACGGTCATAGCTTAACGGCCAAGAACTCAACTCGTATCTCCGCCCTCGACCTATATGATAACAATAATGATACTATCGTTAACCATACAAACGATTCTCTTAATCGTATAACGAAAACTTAACTTATCCTAGAACAAAATGGACAGCACCTCCCCTATTCTTTAATGACAACAACTCAATCAACAAAACCAACAACGACGACAATACCCTCATATAAGCCTCTTCAAGCTCAAAACGTCAACTTCCAAGGATATACACCAAAACAGTCCAATATACGCTTCGTATACGATATCTTTACACACTTTTTTCTTCCAATTCCAGAACAACAACATAACAACATCTACCCTCACTTATATTTCAGAAAATCCAGCCACAATGACTCGATATCATATTCCAAATCAGTCCCACAAAACTAACAAGAGCTCTAGCAAGTATCCTAACTTCTCTTCCCCAATTTCTTTATCTAACAAGTTGACTAAAGACTAAACTAACTCAAGAACATAGAGAAAGGATGTAATCTTACCTCAATCACACAAGAACAACCTTAATCTTAGGATACTTCACCAAGAAGAAAGCTTTAACTTCAACACAAAGTTATCCCGAACTTCTTTAGATTCGTCGGGGGGAGGGGGGGGACCAAGGTTATAATCATGAAATCATTGGAGGAATAACCGTGTTTAAACTTGGAATTGCACTTAATCTTCAAAACTCTAAAAAATTCATTTGTGAAAAATGAAACCTTGCGGCACTTTGTTGGCTAACAAGAGAAGAGAATACTTCGTTGGATAGGAAGAAAAATGGAGTAAAAAAGAATGAACTTATGTTGCTATCTCTATCCGAATGGAAGTGAAGAATGTATTACAATTTAAAACTTTACTCAACAAAAAGGATATGAACAAATTTTAAATGGTTTGTCCCCACTTACTTTTTCTTAGGCGGTGGAATCATGAATTGTAAATGCATATCACTTAGTTTACTAATATACTAATGTAGATATATCTATTGACCCCATGGAAAAGTTAAAAGAAATTAGTCACTTTGTCTTTATCATAATGTACTGCTAGTAAAATATTAATAAATCATGGTCATTTTACAAAATTAATACATACACTAATATTGTATAAAGACATAAAGATTAAGACATTGGTAAAAGTGTATACTTTATCAAATTCTAATTTTTCCAATCTTATATCAAAAGTGCAAATTTTATTTTGTACCACTAATTCTAAAAATGGGAAAAGATAATTCTCATATGAGAAAATAATTTCTATTCTTATAATAAATAAAATCATAATTGTCAAACTTTTACAAAAAGAATGTTTCACTTTAAAGAAGATATCATATCAAGACAATATATAACAGTTTCGAAATTCGTCAAACTTATGAGTCTTACATCTGCAACCTCATGTACAACGTTAATCCTCTGAATCCATATTGATCAACTCGTGACGCATCTTAACGTAAACGTACGGGATGTAACATCCTTCCCCCCTTTAGAACATTTGACCTCGAATGTTAAATTAGTTTTGTATTAGTATACTGGTTATAGTGATCTTATGACGAATCAATTACTCTTCTATCATGGTGTGCCTCTCCTTGCTTAACTTAATACCATTCTCCACCTGACATTAGTTATTATTGAATTTCCAAAGAAAGTGGTCATAATTTAGCTACTTCCGTAATTGACTACAACTTACTATATCCATCTACGTTCAAAGCTTAGATCGAGTTTTTCTTTTTTTGGAGTCATCTTTCCAGTAATACTATAGAATAGGAGCTATCTTTCCCTTGGGTAGGCTTACCGTTGCATATTGGTTCCTCTTGTTCTCTATTCTAATTCTTATAGGTCTACTTCTACTCTTTATTTAGGTCGTATAGTCCACAGCGTACCTCCTTCTTGGAGTCATCAGTTTAGTCCTCTGACATGCACTATCTATGACATTCCCTTTGAATAGCTGAAAACGAGTTTCCTTCTTAGTAATGACTCTCGGTTGCAATACTCCCTCGATTCCTCAGGAATATCCTTTCAAGAGATATAAGTCAGTCACTTTCCTGATATGATCCTCCTTGATACTCGGACTCGTCGATCCTTTTTCTTGCTCAATAATGGTATTAAGTCTCACATGGTTTGCAAATCTCACCCTCTTCCCTTCTTCCATATGACTATAATAATGGTATTGATTCACACCTGTAGAGTCTAGTCTTTATTCAATGATCCTATCGAATTTGTAAGCAATCTAACACACCCCAAGGCTATCGTAGGAAACATATAACATACACTTATATCATATTCAGAGTAATTGTCCTATTTGTCCTTAATGATAATTTCAACTCAACATTTTGACTCAATTTACCATATATTTTCCCCAAACTGACCCGGAGTATCACAAACACACTTATTCTTGCTTACCTCTTACTCCTCTTTTTAAGTACCCAATTGGTTTCATCCTCGACATGTAAATACTTGCAGGTTACATAACCGTTCTTGTGTGATTCATGTATGAACATCTAATCTTATTCGTAAATTTCCCTCTCTTTGGTTCATTCTATTTTACGTATCTCATACATACCAAAACTCTTTTGTCTATCTATTGTAACTTATGTCGTCATACTCTTTTCTTTCCTTTATTTGTCCCTTGATTATCACATCTTATATTCTACTATAGAAAACTTTAGGTCCCTGCTTATTTGTCACTTATGAATGCAATATCATTAACAAACGACTCTACTGTCAATTCCTTTACCTCTATTCCAGCATAGTATCGCTATCCTTTACAATATTCCTTGAGTTATTTGCTCTCTTTCCCCTAATCGACTTATAGTAACGGTAAATGCATTTTCCCTTAAACTCGCTATCTTTGTTTTCAAGGATCTAAGTCTTATGCGCAACTAATACCCCTTATGCCTCATACTCTTTTACTCTTGTGTTGCACTCGACATTGATTTCAAAACCAATCATACCTATATCGTATTTGTCGTTGATAATAGCCTTGCTTTATCGCTTTATCGTCATATGGTAAACTCATAACTCATGGCCACATTTTTCTTTCCAACTTATTCCTTTATATTCTTTCCTCCTCAATTTATCTTGTTACCTCTGTTTTATAATCAATCTTTTATTCCTCGCACAAGGAACCCCAATCTTAACTCAGTACCGCTTTGTCCTTTAGAATAGATTACTTCTATATAATTCATTCTTCTTTTCCAAAACTTATTCTGTTCATTCTGTTCATCCCCTCTCATCCTTATTATGCTGATCCTTTTCCTAACAATCGTTCTATTCGTTATTCATCTTTCTGTAGTGTTGGTCTTTTACATCTAGCCAACGATATCACTCGTGATCTCGATTATACAAATCACAAACTGTTACAACTTTTCCATATCACTTTTCTCTGATTTTCTTTTACCTTTTCCTTGCTATCATTAATGTCATTGCGAAACCTCTATGTTGGACTTTCCCCTAACAAGGTCTTATAAACTTTCTTCTCTACTGCCCCATGGCTAGCTTATTGGTTTCACATTTGCATTCACTCTTTATTCATATAGAACATGTCACATCTTTAGTCGTTTCCTCGCTATACTTTACTCACTTTGTATCACAGCTCTTGCTACGTTCTCATTATATTCTGATCATAATTAACTCTATAGAGTGCCACTTCTTGATCTCATTCGCAAGCTTTGCTTATAAGATAGAATAAACCTCGTGAAGTAAGCATACTTAACTGTTACTCTTTACGATCGACCTATTACACTTACCACATAAGTTGTCTTACCAATGTATTCACATTCGTTATAACCCTTTGTATTTCGTACCCCTGTCTCAGTCATGCTGTTACTTTATTTTGCTAGTAAACTTGTCACATTTTACTTGTACTTATCTATCCAATCAATAGTTCAGTATCACACTCTATTGGAGTTACCCTTTCTCTTCTATGTCATGTTTTAGTACTACCAGTCTCCCTAATTTACTCTAGTATTTCTCTTTACCGTATCAATGTCGATCTTATAATTAACAAGCATTATCAATTCAACAACATTTAACTCATCTCTTGTAGTTGTCGATGATACTCCTAACTTAATCCCGTCTTGCCATTACTTTTTACACAACATCTTTTCCTGTTAGGACATATTCCAAGCTTATATCTTATCTCCTTTAAATTCTAGGAAAATTTTGGCGTAGTTTCTCCATATTTCTTACTATCCAAAACTTTGCGTAAAAATACCAACAATGCCTCACTGGGCTAATATATATACACGACATATCTCAGCCACATAGGGCTCCCAATTTCAAGTAAAAGTACAAAGATGTCTGAACTTACCTCGAGATGTACCCGATCCTTTAGCGATCTGCCCTGTTATACCTTCCTATTTACTTTCCCTTTCATTCTTCGGCTTTACATTTCAATCATACCTCAATATTCTTACCTTACCCGACATACATCTTTTGTATCGTTGCTTACCTTTGTACTAATTCATTCAATTTATTTAGTTCACAAACTTATAACTAAACTTATCATCAAGAGATACATTTAATCAATTCCTCTGTTGTACTTACACTGAAGGACCTCTATGTCAACCAATCCATTATCATATAAATACATATTCTGATAACGTAGCCTTAATGAAGTGACTTACCTCTGTAACTTCCAATATCATCACTCACTTTCTTACGTCGATGCCGTTCTTCTGCTTTGAAATCGGGGGTTAGTATAAGGAATCTCATTTCCTATGGCTTGGCTCTGTCGCACAATCTTAGATATGAAAGAAGAGTAACCATCCTAAATGCCACTGTAGCCTCTTGTTTATAAATGTAGCGCGCAACACACCATAAACAAGACTTCACTGAACACGACTTTGCGAGACAACTCCTAGGACAAAGCGCTCGATAGCACTTTGTCACCCCAGTCCGATAGGGCATGGTGGGCACCCGACCCTTACTTAGAGCGAGCGAACCGGTGGTTCTCGTTATACTCATAATCTTACTGGACTCTTAATCATGAAATGATACGTATAATGAAAGCTTTTCAAAACATTCTTTTCGTCTTTCTTAAATCAAGTAAAATATGTAATCATATGAAATCCGTAAAGTAATGCAAAATGATATATCGGCTTACATAGCCGCTTACAACAATGACACACTATGTACATGACTCTGTCTGCAAAAGTCTCTAACGTAGAACATGATATCAAATCATAAGTGGGACGGGGGCCCGGCATACCCATAACGCATCATCGACTCGAATCATAAAGAAATACTTTCGGCCCTACCACACTCTAAATGAAATGGGTTTGCAATCCAGTGATAGCTTTGGGAATACCCTACGATCAATCTCTCGTATAATCTTTCTGCAAAACAATGCGGGGGCTGTGTGGCATGAACACAGCGCCCCCAGGCAAAGGGACGTCAGTATGAACAATGTACCGAGTATGTAAGCCAGCAGTAATCATAAGGAGTGAATCATAAATCATAATGAAAGTATGAGAAACAACCTCTACGGTGAATAGCCCTGAAGGCAGAGAGCAATAATGTAAATAGCCCTGAAGGCAGAGAACAATAATGTAAATAGCCCCGAAGGCAAGGACTAGTACTGTAAATAGCCCTGAAGGCGATGACAATGCATGCTTCCATGTAAAATCATTTATCAAATGCATAGGCATATGTTATAATATAACTGATAGTGTTGTGGAACGTATAGCCCCATCCATATATAATATAATAGAGCCGAGGAACGTACGGCCCCATCCATATATAATATAATAGTGCCGAGGAATGTACGGCCCGATCCATATATAATATAATTGTGCCGAGGAACGTACGGCCCGATCCATATATAATATAATTGTGCCAAGGAACGTACGGCCCGATCCATATATAATATAATAGTGCCGAGGAACGTACGGCGCGATCCATATATAATATAATATATATAAATGCATGTAAGACTCGGAAAAGGATACTCTGAACTTCTCTGGTGACATAAGAAGCTAGTATGATAAGTCTCTGGGAGTTATGGCCATAAAACATAGGAGGCCAAGGATGCAAATATCGCTGCACTATCTAGGAATAGATTCTTTGGAACTCGCTTGCTCACTGTGTTCATTTAATGATAAGGATCATGCCAAAATAAAAGAAAGGGATAGCCTTAACATACCTCGTCCTAGCTTAACTGCTCAAGAACTCAACTCGTATCTGCTCCTCGACCTATATGATAACAATAATGACACTATCGTTAACCATACAAACGATTCTCTTAATCGTATAACGAAAACTTAACTTATCCTAGAACAAAATGGACAGCATCTCCCCTATTCTTTAATGACTACAACTCAATCAACAAAACCAACAACAACAACAATACCCTCATATAAGCCTCTTCAAGCTCAAAACGTCAACTTCCGAGGATATACACCAAAACAGTCCAATATATGCTTCGTATACGATATCTTTACACACTTTTTTTCTTCCAAATTCAAGAACAACAACATAACAACATCGACCCTCACTTATATTTCAGAAAATCCAGCCACAATGACTTGATATCATATTCCAAATCAGTCCGCAAAACTAACAAGAGCTCTAGCATGTATCCTAACTTCTCTTCCGCAATTTCTTTATCTAACAAGTTGACTAAGACCCTGTTTGGATGGTCTTAAAAAAAGCAGCTTATAAGCTGGAAACAACTTATAAGCCGAAAAAAATAAGTTGGGGTAGCCCAACTTTTTTTTTCTGGCTTATAAGCTGTTTTCAGCTTATCAGCTGCTTTACATAAGCTAAGCCAAACCGGCCCCATTAATTTTTGAGCTTATTTTAAGCACAAAATGATTTAAAGCTGGCCAACCAAACACTCAAAAAAGCTGAAAATAGCTTATAAGCCAATCCAAACGGGCTCTAAAGACTAAACTAACTCAAGAACATAGAGAAAGGATGTAATCTTACCTCAATCACACAAGAACAGCCTTAATCTTAGGATACTTCACCAAGAAGAAAGCTTCAACTTCAACACAAAGTTATCCCGAACTTGCTTAGATTCCGGGGGGGGGGGGGGGACCAAGGTTATAATCATGAAATCATTGGAGGAATAACCGTGTTTAAACTTGGAATTGCACTTAATCTTCAAAACTCTAAAAAATTCATTTGTGAAAAATGAAACCTTGCGGCACTTTGTTGGCTAACAAGAGAAGAGAATACTTCGTTGGCTAGGAAGAAAAATGGAGAAAACAAGAATGAACTTATGTTGCTATCTCTATCCGAATGGAAGTGAAGAATGTATTACAATTTAAAACTTTACTCAACAAAAAGGATATGAACAAATTTTAAATGGTTTGTCCCCACTTACTTTTTCTTAGGCAGTGGAATAATGAATTGTAAATGCATATCACTTAGTTTATTAATATACTAATGTAGATACATCTATTGACCCACATGGAAAAGTTAAAAGAAATTAGTCACTTTGATAATGTACTGCTAGTAAAATATTAATAAATCATGGTCATTTTACAAAATTAATACATACACTAATATTGTATAAAGACATAAAGATTAAGACATTGGTAAAAATGTATACTTTATCAACTTCTAATTTTTCCAATCTTATATCAAAAGTGCAAATTTTATTTTGTACCACTAATTCTAAAAATGGGAAAAGATAATTCTCATATGAGAAAATAATTTCTATTCTTATAATAAATAAAATCATAATTGTCAAACTTTTCCAAAAAGAATGTTTCACTCTAAAGAAGATATCGTATCAAGACAATATATACGGTTTCGAAATTCGTCAAACTTATGAGTCTTACATCTGCAACCTCATGTACAACGTTAATCCTCTGAATCCATATTGATCAACTCGTGACGTATCTTAACGTAAACGTACGGGATGTAACAACTTCGTTAAGGCATGACTCTTATATTACTACCTTCCATATATTCCATGACCTTCTTACATTCCAAATTGAAAGTTCATAATTCTTAAGAGCTAGAGATAAGAGATGAGGTGTGATAAGCATGATGATGATGATGCTATTTCCAAAGATTCCAAAGCTCATGAAATGATATTGTCAAGAACTTGATGATCTTATTTTATGATTTCATCGATGTTATTCTTTGTTGTAGTCTTACCTCATGATATTAGTTCCTTCAAGGTGAGACATAGCGATGATGATTATTCCATAATGTAATCGGAGATTCCCGACCTTACGTCACTCCGATAGAGTCGTAGCTTTCATTTGAGCTCTAATTAAATGCTATGTATAGTATATGATGTACATGGATATATGAGTATGTATACATGGGATATGGGAAGAAGGACCAGGTGTTATATACGCAATACCACCTGATCAGTTGGCATATTATGATATCGTCTCGGACGCGGGATATGGATAAATGGATCGGGCTGCACGTTCCGCAGCAATATATGATACATGATACGATGGATCGGGCTGTACGTTCCGCAGCATTAATGATACATATATATATATATATATATATATATATATATGTTAAAGAAAGTAACATGCATGATATCTGCCTTCAGAGGCTAGCAGTACAAGCTATCTCCTTATCTCATGTTTCCTTACTTCTTTATGATGTTATTATTCATGCCTTACATACTCAGTACATTGTTCGTACTGACGTCCTTTTTCTTTTATGGACGCTGTGTTCATGCCCACAGGTAGGCAGGGAGACGGCACAGACACCTAGGATTCTTACTAGCAGTTGTACAGGAGCACCCCACTACTCCGGAGGTGCAGCCTATTGGTATATTCTTTTGTGTACATATTTGGGGCATGGCGGGGTCTTGTCCCGTCCTTATGATTTCAGTACTCCAGTTAGAGGCTCGTAGGTACATATGTGTGGGTAGTAGACATTGATTTCTTAGTGCCTATCTTGTACATCATTTTGTAGTCTCGTGGGCTTATATATATGTATACACGTGTTCTTGGGAGATGTGTAGTAATCATTTCTTTGTAAGTTTTACTTTGAGAAGTTATATTTGGTCAGGTTGAGTATGATAATTAAGCATGGCAAGTGGTGCTCGGTAGCCAGCTCCGGGTATCCGTCATGGCCCTCTAGTTGGGTCGTGACACTGAATGACAACACAATGCACACATTTGACCATTTTATAAGACACACCTATAGAGCGCTAATTTTAGATACGTCATACATGGTGGATTTATGACGTTATAAACACAACGATAATTGTATTCATTGAGGTAAAAAAAATCACATTTTCAAAATGCTTAGAAATATTAAATTCAATAGTTGGTTTAGAAATAGACAAAAAGGCGAAGGTAGCTCAAGGAATCCCCATGGTAGGATAGAAACAAACACAGTTAAATTTTATTTTAGAAAAGATACATTAGGATGTTACAAAGATTTATCAGATGAAAAATGGTATTGTGTTGTTCGACCATTTGAAAATTAACCTCTTTGTATCCATGTTGATTTAAAAGTTGTTGGACACATCATTGAGGGCGATGCACACTCCTCAAAACCTGAGGGAGTTCGAATTTGGGGTGAAAAGCTCTAATGGGTTGAATTATATTCGAAAAGGTGTGATTATGAGGTATTATGTCGTTGGCATAATTTGGTCATGCCACAAGCATTGTCGGCTACATTTCAAACCTCCAAATTCAAGGATGAACCACTAGTCATCCAACACTTGATGAAAGAAATTTTAGAAATGCAAAAAGCATTAGACATGTATCATGCTTTGGACAATCTTAAATTTCGTGGAGCGGATGAAGAAGTGCATTGAAAACTGTTAGAAAATAAAGACCTTTACTGAGATTCTTCTTATCTAGTTTTTCCAGTCATTCAAGAATGGATAAGCGTTCCAAAATATTTACCACAAACATTAGATTGTGGAGTGCCATATTGTTGCGTAAACCAAGAAAGTGCTCCTAATGATGATAGTTGGGATCTAGACTACAATGAGTATGATGAAGATGAAGCAGGGGAAGTCAATGAAGAAGAGAAAGTAAGTAAAGACGAAGATGAAAATGACGATGATGACGAGGTCGTCCCAGAAAGTGACGAAACTTAATCATTGTATTTTACGAGACTTTATCATTGTTATGTCTTTATCCTTTTTTTAAGATAAGTTATTTCTGAATTGCATCATTCATAACAATTTCAAAATAATTAAATTGCATCATTTATAACAATATGAAAATACTAAAAGTACATCATTAATAACTAACCGAAACTACTTAAAATACATCATCAAACAAAATACTTAAAATAGATTCATCAATTCATGGCCATGACTAGATGTTCCACCACCGCGAGATGTACTGCCACCGCGAGATGTGCCACCACCGTGAGATATACCACTACCACGAAAGTATCTTCCGCCATGAAAGGTACTTCCACCACGAGATGTACTTTCACCACGATCCTGTAAGCGCTTATCATGACCAACATAATTGCAAATTGAGCAATTTCGAGTGTATCTCCCTAATGGAACATCCATTTCATTAGGAATACGGGAGTATGCTCGCTTTTTCAATTTACGGATAAATGCTTTGTTAGCAACCATGAAAAATGGCTCTGGTGGCCAATAACTATCATTACCAAGTGGGTAAAATCGACCGGCATACGTTTTTGCATAATTTTCCACGGTATATTCCGAAGACACATATAGCGATGCGTTCCTTCCAATGGTGTGAAAATACTTGAAGGCATGAGAGTATGGCATGTATGATTGCCACTTGCCATATGTGCATGTTCTTGACAACTCACAAATTGTGTGAGTACTACCACCATGACCTTGGTGCACACTTGTTGTGAGTTCATATATACGTTGTGTCGGGTTGTACTCAGTCAGTGAGTGTTGCTGACACTTAAATTTGTGATACTCAAATAATTGTATTGGTTTTGGCATCCATTTTAGATTGTCTGCCACAAATCCTTTGGTCGCCTTTGATCTAGTCAAGAACCTCTCCACAACTTGCCTAAAAATCATTCTTACCATTATGGTAACAGGTAGTCCCCGTGCAGATTTCAACAAGTCATTGAATGACTCAGAGTTGTTTGTCGTTAGCATGCCCCATCTCATACCTTCATCTTTGTGTAATGTCCATTTATCTTTATCGATTTTATTCAACCAGTGGAAGGCTTCCTCATTCGCCCGCCTAATCAACTCCATCCACATATGAAACTTCTTCTTCTAATGCTTTGTTGCAACCGCCCATATCCAACTGTTCAGTGCTGAGCTTCGATGTGCCTTCTGAAAAATTTGCCTTCAAATGCCTTAAACAATAACGATGGTGGGAAAAGAGCGGCTGCCACCCATGCAAGTCCCACGTATTGCTCAATATGCTAGCCTTTTTGTCTGATATAACACATATACCCATTCGATCCTTAATAATATGTTGCCTCAAGTAGGTAAAAAACAAAACCCATGTCTCTGTGTTCTCATTAGCTGCAATTGCAAAAGCCAAGGGGAATATAGACCCATTCGCATCCATTCCAACTTTAATTAGTAGCTTGATGTTGTATACCCCATACACATGTGCCATCTATTAAGATTATTGGCCGACAATGAGCAAAACCATCAATGCATGGTTTGAATGCCCAAAACACAAACTAAAAAATATTACCAGTTACACTAGGTTTCGCCTTGAGCTTCCATTCAACAACAGTACCAGCATTTACGTGTTGTAGAGCTGCCATGTATCTTGGTAACGTCTTGAAAGAGCTCTCCCAATTGGCATAAACAATATCATGTGCACGCCTACACCCAAGATATGCCTTTCTCTTACTTATGGTTTTGCAATATACTTTCAGAACGGCTGTAATGCACGATGCTTTAATTTTGAACCTGAAGAAGTTTCAATATCAGCATTTAGCAACATGGAACCTCATAGCAACATCAAAATTTAAATAAACTTGAGCGAAGGGGGTACCTTGGGCTTTGTGCAATGTCGCCAACTAGCACAGCAACAATCATATTGATATCTAGATTAAAATGATCAGGCGGACATTCACCCATATCACAAGTGTGCTTTGGGTAGAACTTTGAAATAGTCAACATCTTATCATCAGTCTCCTTACCACGGAGCATCCATTGACAACCTTGATTTTTTCGCCTCCAGACCAATCGCCAATATTTTCTAGTGGAATCATCAACTTTGAACTCCCCCACCTTCTGGAAGCAAAAAATCTTAACAGCCCTTTGCAATGATTTTTTCGAGGTGAATATCATGCCTTTTTCAATATGAACATCCTCTTTTACAAGATCTTTTGGCTTTTTTCACAATCTTGGATGAATATGATCCTCCCTAGTAAAGACAAAGGCATCAGGGCGACCTTGAAGATCAAGATAGGGAATCTCCTTGGAATGCCAGTGAATCGGGGTTTTTTCCGGCATCGATTCTTGCTGCTGAAATTGGCTTTGCGGCATCGACTCTTACTAGTGGTAGGGTGCTGCGAATTCAGTTCTTCTTGGTGTGACAGACTTTATCATCGCTTCTAACAGTGGTACTTGACTTTGACGATTAATATCATCCTCACTTTCACTAGCTGATAAAGGGACTTCACCCTCTAATTCCTCTGCATTAGGTATGTCGTCACTATCACTCGATGATAATTCTATATAATTCGGATAATCAACACCATCCAGAAAAGTCTTTTCCTACAGAAAATAAGTAAAATACATTAACTACCAAACATCAAAATATATAGGTTATTTCATGTAAAAATAATGGACCTACCGATAAACATTGCATGGGTTTGAGGAATGATCAACATTTGGTGTAACGAGCTCATTTTGTGTAAAATTTTCCCTACACGAGAAAGTAGAGTATTTTGACTACTAAACATCAAATATAATACTATTGATGTTCAAAAAGTAGACCTACCGATAGTAATCAACTACACCGAAACTCGAGGAAGGAGCATCGTTTTGAATAGTTGGATAGGCTGAGGATGTTCCATCCTGATTGAGAGGACTGCCCGATATTATTCATATCAGATGTATAACCCATACAATCAACATCACTATTACCATACAAATAATAAACATATCCTACTGCATATAATAATAATAATACTAGTAGTAGTAGTAGTATTAGTAGTAATAATGAATATTTACCATTGTCCATCAAATTGTTGGCTTAAAACTTCTAGAGATATTTGACCACTCAAAATGTCTCCATAAGAACTCATGTCAGGATAAGTGTTAACATGAGTAGACCGGACATCAGCGACTTTAGGCTGAACTTCCCGGCGAATTCTAGACGGGGCTTCCCGAGGAGCTCTAGCCGGGACTTTAAGACGATTTATAGGGACCTTCTCGACATACATTTCAAGGACGTTCAAAGTGATACATTCGCTATAATCATCCGGCGCCTTCAAATAATTAGTCAAAGAAACATCGTCTACGATATTCCACACGCCATAACTAACTAATCCTTACAATGAAAAAGATATTGGATATCTCCCTATCACCGTCAAATCAAATTCTCGCCTACTAACTTTAAGTTTACTAGTATAGAAGGCTTGGAGTAGTCTTGGATATTTTAGGTTGAGTGGAAATCTAACATAGTATTTTGGGAGAATATCATAACGCAAACTGGGACCGACTATGTTGTATGGGACGGAATGCTGGCCAGTTAAGAAAGTCCATGTCCAGAAGATGAAGGTAGCAGAGATGCGGATGCTGAGATGGATGTGCGGGCATACCAGGGGAGATAGGATTCAGAATGAAGTGTTTCGGGATAAGGTAGGTGTGGCCCCTGTAGTGGATAAGATACGGGAAGGGAGGTTGAGATGGTTCGGCCATGTGCAGCGGAGATGCGTTGATGCGCCAGTAAGGAGGTGTGAGCGGGTAGCAGTGGTGGGCACACGAAGAGAGGGAGGGGTAGGCCAAAGAAGGCCTGGGGAGAGTTGATTCGGCAGGATATGGCGCTACTTTAGCTTACCGAGGACATGACCGGTGATAGGAGGGGGTGGAGGTCGAGTATCAGGGTAGGGGGCTAGTGGGGGGCCGCGAGGATTTCTTTGCCGTATTAGGAGTATTATTACCCTGCTTCTATGTGTTGGGTCTTGTTTATCTCTGCTGTTTTATCATGACTTCCTTGCTCTTGTTATTTCTCATTTTTGCATTGCTTTGATTAGTTTGTCCGTATCTGACTCTTTTCCCTTATTTTCTTTTGAGCCGAGGGTCTTTCGGAAACAACCTCCCTACGTTCCAAGGTGGGGGTAAGGTCTGCGTATACTTTGCTGTGCTGCACACTTTCACTCCTCGGACCCGCGTTGTGGGATTCAACTAGGTATGTTGTTGTTGTTGTTGTCTCATAACGCAAACTATTAGACTCATAAATAATTTCTCCGTCGCAAAACAAAGAAACTCTAACAGTTGGAACATCCGCCATTTTTTTACTAATTTAGAAGTTGGATGAATTTTTGTGTTTTCCTTTCGTCCAAAATCCACTTTATGTAAGGTTTATTTATGGGCTAGATTGCTTATTAATAAAAGGCCCAACCGGCCACCAAAATTTTATCAAAAATAAAAGAGTCTTAAGGTACCATATAACGCAACAAATTATTGTGCCATGCAACTTTACGTCAAATCAAATACGGATGGTCAATAGAATCTACTGAAAAGTTAGTGAAATTATTAACTTGTATAATGCAGGAAATACAAGTCAGTATAGCGCAGTAAATTACTGCGCTAAAGAACTTAACTGAGCCGTTACAGTTAAATCCTTTGACGCAATAATTAAGGGTTCTTGATACCAAATTTTTTTCTTAGGTATTTTGATTTTTTTGTTTTTTGGGTCATTCAGGTTCGGACTCCAAATTTGACGTGCACACATGCGCGCCGCCTCAACCTTTGAAATTTTGTGGTTGCACACACACCAATGTCTCCTCATCATTCTTTCTTCAACCCCACCACCTCCACCAACCTACCAAACCGTTAATAAAAAAAAAAAAAAAAAAAAAACGCCCCAAAACATAAAAAATAAAAGAGGAACCAAGTGATTTGTGCAGCCAATCTGAAGGTATAATTTTCCTCCAAACGTTTTTTGGATCTGTTAAGTCCATTTGCATTTCTCACTCAGATCTGCTTGTTGCCTATTTGTGCATGTAAGTGAATACATCATTGTATGTCTCATACTAACATTTCTCCGAAAAGGGAGTGTCCAGAAATGCTCTTTTTGTCGATGTTATGTATTGCTTTTAAAAATAAAAATAAAAAATGCTTTGGAGAAAAAGAAGTTGAGTCGTTGATTTTGGAACAGCCTAACAGACGAAGTTGACAAATTATGAAATTCCTTGGATATGTTATAGTATCTTTTTTGCTGCTTGTTACTTATTAGACAACCTCCCCCAAAAAAGAAAAAGAACTACTTTTTGACTTGCCTGTCTTTAGATGAGTTGTTCAAATTGTAGATAGTCTTAAAATTTAGAAATTTAGATGAGTTGTTCAAATTGTCGATAGTCTTAAAATTTAGAAAGTGTAATTGACCTATTTCCTTTCTCTCTCTCTCTTTTTTTTTTTTTTTTTTTTTTTTTTTTTTTTTACTGGAATGAAAGACGTTTGTAATATGTTCTTTCAAGTATATCTATTCCCCGCATTGGAGTTCACTTGAAATGAGTCTGTGCAATGTCTTTGCTGTACTTGCTATAGCAGAATTGAAATACTGAAAGTATTTTAGCACTCAAGGTTGTGGTCTAGGGGACAATGAAGTGAGTTGAGAACCATGAGGTTTCAGATTCAAATCACAGTAGACACCAAAACACTAGGTGATTTCTTTCCATCTGTCCTAGCCTTAGTGGACAGACTTACCTAGTACCTGTTGCCAGTGGCAGGTATCCCGTGGAATTAGTCAAGGTGCGCATAAGCTAGCCCGAACACCACTGTTAGTAGAAAAAAAATGCTGAAAATATTCTGGCAGTTTGCCTTTAGGGGGAAAGGGGTTATGCATTTTCAAGAGAGCAAAGGGAAAAAAACACTTCTTGGCCCTCAAACACCTTGTTTTCTTCTGAAGCCTGTGTAATTTAAAAATTACTGTCTGCCTTTAAGACGAGTATTATTTTTGTTACAATAGAAAGTTTCTTGGAACTGTAAATTATATTGTCACCATTGTCTTGTGAACAGTCGAATTCAAACGAACTGAAAGACTAATTATATGTCAAATTTAGTAACCAGACAACTTCGCTGACTATTCTCTGCAAGAGGTATGGCAAAAGTGTGTTTGCTAGTACCTGTTAACCTTTTGCTAAATCATTCTAATTACAATGTTCAGTCTTGTTTCCTAGAGTGACTACCTTTGGTTTATGTTGCCAAGAAAATGTGACATTTGGATGCAGCTTAATCATAAGCCCTTTCAAACACTGTTTAATTATCACTTGCGAAGTGCTCGATTTAGGATTTTAGACATCTCTGACTGCCACATTTTATGTTTTGCAGAGGGATTTGATTGGTGAACCTGTGGTTTAGTTCTAGCAGCATAAATGAATTCTGCAATGTGTTCATCATCATCATTTATGGTTTCCTCTTCCTGCTGCCAAAATCCTCGAACCAGAAAACATTATCTTCTAGCACCTGAACCTTTTGCAAGGATTGGTAACTCAAGTGTGATAGATGCACTCCAAAACAATAACTGTAAGGAAAGGAAGGTATTAATTTCAAGTCATTTGATGCCTGGACATTTGGATGCATCGGGTACAAGAAAAAGGTTTTTACACAAGCCAGTTCCGAAGTTAGAATTTGTGCGCACACTGCTAATTGACAACTATGACAGTTACACTTACAACATATTCCAGGAGCTCTCAATCATTAATGGAAGTAAGCTCTCTCTATCATACGTAAATTACTAGTTCATACACATAACTTTAACTATCCATTCACACAGCATGTCATAGCTTCTTTGTCTTGAAGTTGAAATGAGTCAGTTTCCTTTTATTGACTTATTCTAATCACTTAAATATTTACTCCTTAAAATCTGGTAGTATGTTTATTCCTTCTGCCTTTTCTTTAGTCTGTATTTACCAATCACAGTTTGATGTCTCTATATTTTAATACATATAAAAGAATTCCACGTTCTCTGTAGATAAAATGTAGTTCTCTTGGACAAGAACTATTCTTTTAGCAGCATTAATATGTCATGAAGCGGAAATTACTATCTTGAGCAGACCTATTGCTAACTGTATACTTGCTCCCTTGAGAGATCTCCACACCCCCCCCCCCCTCCCCCCCCACCAAAGACCAACATAGATTCGGTCCTGTCGTTCTCTTTCAGTATTAAACTAGCCTAGGAGTAGATCTCTTGCGTCTAAGCCATGATACATAGAGTTCAAGCAAATGTGACAACAATTGTACGGTAATGTGAGCTGTGAAGCTATAGGTGACGTTCTTCGTCTGTTCAGCAAATCAAGCAACATGTCATATAATTCCTTCTTTATTCAATTTGGCCCCTAGTAAAATAAATTAAAGATATAGGAAATTTGAAAAGGAACAGCTCTTTTAGTTCCCTTCGTGTGAATATATTTTGTATTACATTCACGAAATAAAGGTAGGATTTGAAAAGTCTTCCTTCCCTTTCATACCCTTAAGTTGCTGAGCCTCCCCTGCTGGTTATCTATGATAGGCCTCAAGTTGGTTCCAGCTTGAATGTTGTCACCTGAAGGACTGTTGTTTTTCCTTACGGCAGGAAGAAAACGGCTAGTTTTATCTTTTCAGAGCCTTGAGAAAGAAAGTTCCTCATCTCACACTTCCTATTCACTTTCACTTTTTCCCCTTTTCTTGAGAAAAACTGAGAAAGCATGACTTGCAATTCTGTTATTCATTTTTGGTGATCTATACGTTTAAACCTAGCTATTAAAAGGGATAATTATTGGGAGCTGATCATTGTTTATGAAGTTAGTTAGTGAGGCCTTTTTGTATAGTATGTTGTAAAATGGGAAAATATGCTTTAGGATGATGTGATGAGAATAAAATGATCACACTTTAAGATGGGGGCGTGGGCAGGTCGCCAGTTTTTACTTGATTCAACAGATACAGATTCTCTTTTTAGAAATAGAAGAAGAAAAAGGCAACTTTTTGGATTCTCAAATTTAGCTTCTTCTTCTTCTTCTCTTTTTTTTTTTTTTTTTTTTTTGTTTTTGTTTTTTCTGATGGCTTTTCCTGATATATGGCTGCTTCTAGATTGTATGAATTTGATAAATTGATGACCGTTGTCGATATGCAGTTATTAGAACAAAAACACTAAATTTTAAATTCCTTTGTGTTCTGTTGTATTCTGGAAATTTTGGTTGGGGTTGTCACTTGCATTAATCATCTAGCACAAAGTCACCTTTGAGTGTGCAATTTTTCAATCTTTTCCTGAATTTTACGGTATTGACATGAGTTTGTGATGTCTGACATTTTTTTATTTAATTTTTGATTATGTTAGCGCCACCGGTGGTGATTCGAAATGATGAGTGGACGTGGAAAGAAGTTTATCATTACTTGTACGAAGAAAGGGCATTTGACAATATTGTTATATCACCTGGTCCTGGTTCTCCAACATGTCCATCAGATATAGGTTTGACTTCGACTTCTGAATCCAAATGCTTTCCTTGTCTAGGACAAGATAAATCTTGTTATTATCATGCAATCAGGTGCATTAAATTGTGGGATCAGCATATTGGTCATCCATCCTTGCCTTAGAAATCCTGATTTTATGTGCCTTGTATTCTATTTCTTTTTTTTTTGAAACTGGTAACTGTATTGTATTCCATATGAGCAAAACAGTACATAGGTTGTACTGAAACCATATCTACAAAAGTACTCCAAGACTCTACTATTCTAATCCTATATTGAATCTAATACATCAATAATGGAAACAATATCATCTGATTAAGCCTGGTTACACCAAAAACAAAGCAATAAAATACAATTCAACTTGACCTTCTGCACTCCATTCTCTATACTCTCAAAACATCTGGAGTTTCTCTCCTTCCATATTGCCCACCATATGCTGGCAGGGACAATTCTCCATCTGTTTTTGTTCTTTGCCTGTAATCCTGCCTCTTCCCAACTCTTTAGAGCCTCTGACACCTTGCCAGGCATGGTCCAGGCTATACCTTTGAGATTTAAAAATATTCTCCAAAGCTGTTGTGTAAACTTACAGTGTAGGAACAGATGGTTAACTGTCTCTGCTGTTTCTCCACAAAGGAAACATCTAGAGCATAAAATTATCCCCCCTTTTCATCAAATTATCCTGTGTAAGAACTGCTTCTTTAGCTAAAAGCCACACAAAGCAGCAAACTTTATGTGGAATTTTGGGTCTCCAAATGTGTTTCCAGGGCCAATTGGTAATCTGTTGAATTGATTGATTCATCATCCTATAAGCTGAACTAACTTTGAACATTCCTTTGTTATTTCCCAGCCACCAGAAAACATCCTCTCCTATCTGAAGTCCCTTAAACTGTTCCAGTATGTTAAAAAAATCAGCCACTCTTTGTATCTCCCAATCATTGATTTGCCTTCTGAAAGTGAAGTTCCATCATTGAGGTGTCCACAAATCAGCAACAGTCCTTTGATGATCTAAGACAATATTGTATATATCTGGAAATAGTGTTTCCAGATTACCAGCCTCAAGCCAATTATCCTTCCAGAATCTGGTTTTGACCCCATCAACTACTCTGATCTTGGAATTGCACTTAACTTCATTCCATAAGGCTCTTATGGATCTCCAAAGACTAACCCCATATGGTGTGGTAATCTCCTTTGTCATCCAGCTATCTTCCTCTTATTTTGCATTAATAACTTTCCTCCGTAATAGTTGATTTTCATTGGCATACTTCCATAGCCACTTCATTCTGAGTGCTTTGCTCTGCATTTTCATATTTTTTATTCCCAGTCCCCCACTCTTCTAGCCAGTAATCACTACTTTCCACTTCACCAAGTGAAATCCTTTTTTTTCTTTGTTCCCTTGCCACAAGAATTCCCTCTTGATGCTATCCAACCTCTTGATAATCCTTGCTGGAGTTGGGAACAGAGACATCATGTATGTTGGAAGGGCATCAAGGATTGAGTTGATTTGTGTCACTCTCCCCCCCAAAGACAAGTATTGGCTCTTCCATCTGGCTAGTTTCCTCTCACATTTTTCAATCACATTGTTCCAAATTTCTGTTGAATTAGATTTTGCTCCCAGAGGCATTCCCAGATAGATAGTTGGCAAAGTACCAACTTCACCACCTAGATTTGCAGCCAACAAGTTCATGTTTGGGACTTCATTAATAGGATACAAGAAGCTCTTCCTCCAATTAATGTGCAGCCCAGAGATTCCTTCAAATAGGACTAGTATCATCCTTAAAAACCTTAGTTGCTCCTCTTCAACATCACAAAAGATCAGTGTGTCATCCGCATATTGGAGGTGTTTCACCTCCAAACTTTCATTACCAGCTCTAGCCACCTCAAAACCATTGATCGATCCATTCACCTTGGCTGTCTTGATCATAATGTTTAGACCTTCCATTGCAATCAAAAATAGGAAAGGTGACAAGGGGTTACCTTGCCTGAGACCTCTTTGTGCTTTAAAAACCTTGTATTCTATTTCTTGTGTAATTTTGTTCATTTTTAAATAATGACTTGCCAATGTGGCTTCTTTGTTGTCCTAGATGAGGTAACCCGTACAAGAGTGTGGATAGTTCTGCTTTGGTGTTAGAGCTTAATGTCATTAACTTGAAAACCTTTCAATATGTTGGTATCATAACATTGTTGTGGATGCTGACTATCTAAGGTACTTGCTTGTTATGGTAATTATACCTATGTTTCAGGAATTTGCCTGAGGCTCTTGCTTGAATGCATTGATATCCCGATACTAGGCGTCTGCCTTGGTCACCAGGTAATGTATCCATTTACATCTGTCTGTAATATTTTTCATTCTTTAACATATGATTTACATGAGATCTGTTTGATCAAGTTTGCACCTGCAACCTCTGTGTTGGTGTTCTGTTGTCTCCTTTGGTACTTTTCAAACCTTCACCAAAATGTGACTATTGTTGATTTTAGTAACGAATTACAGTTTTGTATGAGATAAAAAATTATAGTAGTTGGTAGTTAATTGTTGTCAGGAAATAAACTTATGGAAACTGGTATTCACAAGTCTTATCACCTTACGTAATGAGAAAGCAACTCTGAATGCTATTGCACAAAATAGAAAGTAGTTCACACTTCACAATACTAGGATTGGCTATGGTTGCATAATATTTTGTATGTCATTGAACAGTATATTTATTTGATCTTCAAAAATTCTGCTTCTTGCAAGTTACTCCAAATTTCTTGACCAGCTGGCTAATAGCGCTGTTTATAGCTTTATGGTGGTTATTCATGGTAAAGGCCTAACAACATGATATTAGTTTAAAGTGCCAATTGCAGCATGTTGTCAGCTAGATGTCATTATTGACATGTCACATGTGATAATTCTGTTTTTCTGTATAAGATACGATCTATTAGGGAATATGCTGCAAAAAGCATGCTATGTTCCCCCACTTTGCCCACAAATCAAGTACTAAATCAGTATGTGGATTGACAACCCTAAGACATAGAAGTCAGGCTTCTTGATCGACAATCCTCTTGCAAGTATAGTTACGTTGACCTGGTCCTTCATTTCTTCTTTGCGCTTGAGGCTGCCAGGTCCTCTATTTTGTCTGTTTTAAGGCATTGCCTTATCTTTATTGAGGACATTAAGTAAAAAGTGCTGAGTGGTGTTCTCCCGTCCTTTATGCTTTAAAAGAAAATTAAACTTGTAAGTTGCAATGATGTGATTTTCTCATTTCTGTGGCAAATATGATGGGCAAGACTTATCTTTCTTACAATTCGTTTGTAGACAATCAAAAGCTCAATAGATAGCGCAGAATACTGTACTACGAGCTTTCTTGGTTTTGCTTCTGCTTCTTTGTCATCCACTTGTACAAAACTTCTGAAATGGTCGAAGCTGGTATACCACTTATTTCCTCAATGTTTGTTGGGCTCTACTCTTAACACTGCCATGTTTGGTCTTCAATTAATGTGGAGGTTTGGTGTTGTCTTATTTAAAAGGTAATGAAATATTTGAAACAAAGGCTTCTACTGTATAACAATTGGGTAGTACCGTAGTAGTAAAGAGTCCTGCGGTTTCAAAACCGAGGTATAGATCTCTTTGATTTGGGTGCTTAACTGCTTATTCCATTTGAACTATGGGTACGAGCTGGTGTCTTGAGCTGGTGAGAGTACAAGTAAGATACTTTTTTTGCACTGTGTTTGCTTATAAAGGCTGCTTGTGTATGGTTAAATGATGTGGTCATCTGGCTTCTTTCAAATTGATTTTAGAGCAGTTTATCAACAAAACTTTTGTGAATGTCTTTTAGTTGCATATCTATGTTAATTTATTTCAGTGTACTAAGCCAGTACCCTGCAATGTATTATGAACTAAATTGAGGCATCGAACTAGCAAGTTATGTTTTGTGCTGTAGTTCTATGCTTCTTGTCTGTTGGTAGGCATTGCTCAATTTTTGCTTCTGTTAATTTTTCCCTCACCGTCTTAGTATCAATATCTATCATCTGATTATACCTATCCTCTAACATAGTGGTTCATGGTTGGGAAAAGAGAGGGTCGTTACAGGTAAAATAAATGCTCCCAGGCACTAATCCCAAGATTTCTATCTAGGGTCCCTTCTGGGCCTTAGAATCCCTTTCCGGTGGTCTTCAACTACCGGAATCTTCATCCATTTTAATTTTTTGAAAGCCTTTTTTTTTTTTCATGGAAAATCGTATTTATTTTAGATTAGGGGGGAATCTTATGACCTAACGGAAACCAAGTCTTCCAGTGAAACTTGGTTTGAGTGGGTGGAAAGTGCAAGACTTCACTTAAGGAGGATGATATTGAGTAAGGGGGCCCTCTGGTGGTTATGCAGAAGGATGAAGGAAGCATCAGAAATCAGGGGTAAGATGTTCAAGACATGGAAGGGCAACGATGTCTCTACCAACATCTTTTGCTCTTTGAAGTTCAACAAGTTTGGTCGGTTTCTGTCTGTTATTACAGTTAATGGCAGTGTTATTAAAGGCGAGCGCCTTCTCGCCTTTGGCGAGAGGCGAGGCAAGGCGTGGCTGCTGCGCCTTTCATGGCCATGGCGAGCAGACCTTCAAAAGGCGCGCCAATGGCGAAAGGCGAGGATGGCGCCATGGCGGCGAGAATAAATGGCGAGGCGAGCAGCTAGGGTTTTAAAAAAAAAAAAACAATTAAAAAAAGTGGAGGACTTAAATGAAGTGGAGGACTAAATAAAAATAGCAGCTAGGGTTTTTGTTTGCCTCCTCTCTTCTCCTTCAAGGTTTCAGGTATGTCTCTTTCTCCTTCTTCTTTTTCTTCAGTTCTTCTTCTTTCTTCCTCCTGTATTTTCGACTTCTGCTTCTTCATCTGTTCTTCTTCTTTTTTTTCGGGCGACAACTGCCCTATTTCCGGCCACCTCTGGTTTTTTTTTTTTTTTTTTGACTTTTTCTATTCTCTTCTTCGTTTTCTGGTTTTCTCCTCTGTTTTTTTACCCTCGGTTTTTTTTTTTCACCTCTGTTAATTGCTCTGTTTTTTTCTCCTCTGTTTCTTCCTCTGTTTTTTTTTTTCTCTGTTTGGACCAGTGAGGCATTGGTTGTTTTGCTCCTATTTTTCTGTTCAATAATTGTTTAAATTTTGTTACACAGTTATAAACAGTAGGTTCAAATTCAATGGAATGTCGGACGCTAGCAAAAAGACATAGGTTGGAATTATGGTGCCAAAGGCCCAACAAAAGATTCAGTCACATGTATCTTTTGTCGAGAAACTTTCAATGGCGGAATTACTCGACACAAACAACATTTGATTGGTGGTTACAGAAATGTAAAAAAATGTGGAATTTGTCCGCCTGAAATTAGGGAAGAAGTAAAAAAGTATGTTGAAAGTAAACAGTTGTTAAAAACTCAAATGTTGCACCAACCATCCTTGGCTAATCTCTCTGATGAAGATGATGAAATGATGCCTCCTCCCTCAAAAACTCAAAAAATGTCATCCAATGCATCATCCATGGCACGGACTGCCAATGTGAAAGGCCCCATGAATCTTATTACCCCCAAACATCAAAGGGGAAGGGAAGCAGTAGCACGGCAGCGTCTGATGCAACCAAGAAGTTGCTAAGAGATCGCGCTGTAAGTGCTTTTGCAGTATGGGTATATGATGCAGGGCTCCCTTTTAATTGTGTAAATCACAAAAGTTTTGATAAATACATTGAGGCCACAGGACAATATGGCCCAGGAATGAAACCTCCTACCTATCACAAAATTAGAGTTACTCATCTAAAAAAAGAGGTGGAGAAGATAGATGAGATTATTGAGGAACATAAATTGAAATGGACAGAGTTTGGGTGTTCAATTATGATGGACAAGTGGACAGCACGAAATGGAAAAATGATCATCAATATTTTGGTCAATTCTCCATTAGGTAGTGTGTTTCTTGGGTCAGTCGATGCTAGTGATGAATCTACAAATTCCACCAAGATGTTCAACTTGTTTGAGAAGACTATTAAGCAAATTGGACCGGAAAATGTTATACAAGTTGTTACCGATAATGCTAGCGAGAATGTTAAAGCCTGTGACATGATAATGGGTGTGTACCCGCACATTTATTGGACTCCATGTGCTGCCCATTGTATCAATTTGATGTTTGGTGACATCTTCAAAATAAACCCGTATGCTTCAGGTGAAAAAAAATAGCTCTAACTTTCTTTATAGCTTATACTATATTACTATATGCTTATTACTTATTACTTAGCTTACTTAGCTACTAAAATATTCCTTTTATAGTTTTTCAGAAGGCCATTAAGATACATTCTTACATAGCAATGAGGCCATTGTTGTTGAACATGATGAGAAGATATACAAACCAAAGAAATTTGGTGAAACCGGCTAAGACAAGATTTGCAACGGCCTTCTTAACTTTGCAATCTTTTTACATGCAAAAGAAAAACTTGAGAACTATGATCTTCTCAACCCGAATGGACAGAAAGTAGATTTGCAAAGGAACTTTTGGGAAAAGAAGTTGTCAGACATCTTACTTCTACATCTTTTTGGAATGATGTTGTTAGGGCACTTAAAGTTGGTTCTCCTTTGATAGTAGCGCTTCGCTTGGTGGATGGAGAAAAAAAACCATCAATGGGCTATATTTATGAAGCAATGGATAGAGCCAAAGAAGCTATTGAAAAGGGTTTTCATGGTGATCGGAAGCAATATGAGAAAGTTTTCGAAATCATTGATCGGCGGTGGACGGACCAACTTCATAGACCTTTGCATGCAGCAGGCCATATTTTGAACCCGGGAATGTTTTACACTAATTATCAAAATAAGACTTTATCAACAGAAGTGTGGCAAGGTTACCTTGAATGTGTTGATAAGTTGGTCCCTAATGCAACACAAGATGCTCTCATCAAAGAGCTTCATACGTATAAACATGCATTGGGGACTTTTGGTATGCCTCAGGCTATAAGAAACAGAGACAAAACATCCCCTTGTAAGTGGGTTGATTTAGTTATTTTTATAGCTTTACTTAAGTTGTTTGACTTATTTATAATTATTAAACCTTTAATTTTTTTTATAGCTGAATGGTGGTCGTATTTGGTAATCGTACTCCAAACTTGCAACAGCTTTCCATAAGAGTATTAAGTTTAACTTGTAGCGCATCCGGATGCGAGAGAAATTGGAGCGTGTTTGAACATGTGAGAAGAAGATTTATTATATTCTAATTTCTATATACATTATTATTAGTATCTACTAATTAGTTTCTACAACTTATGCACAGATTCATACCAAAAAGAGGAATAGGCTTGAACTATCGTCTCGACAATCTAGTGTACATTAAGTACAATAGAACATTGAGCGTCGTTATGATGTTAGCGATACCGTTGATCAATTCTGTTGGATAATATTGACGAAGCAAATGAATGGTTAATTGGATGCCCCCAAAATGAAGAAGAGGAACTAGTATATGAGGGATGTGATCTTGATTGGGGTGTTGTTTCTAGGGCGTCACCGGAGTTGAGGAGAATATCTATGGTCTTAGGGGCGGTTCTTGAAGTTCAAGGTCACATAACAAGGGCAAAAGAGTAGCTACTATTGCTCTGAAGCTCACTTCGGTCTCGGTGCTTAATTGATGAAAACTCCGGGACGATCAGGAACCAGAGACCGAGGCCGAGCCCGAGCTCGAGGAGGAAGAAGATGAGGAGCAATATAATGTTGAGAATCTTGGATATCAAGAATTTGGAAATCTTGAAGATCTTGAATTTGAATAGACTTTTAGTATTGCACTATTGCTTTAATTTTAGTATTGCTTGTCTTGTCAACATGAATTATTGAGTCATTGACTCATTCAAGTTCTAGACTTTTAGTATCTACTATCTACTTTTAATTTTTGAATTGAAATATTTGCTAATATGTTATTACTAGTGAGATTTTGATTATTTACATATGCAATTAAATATTTTAATTTTTTGGTATTTATTGGCGCTGCACTTCGAAAAGGCGAGCGCCTCGCCGCGCGCCGCGCCTTAAGGCGAGGCAGGCCCTTGTCGCCTTTAGTCGCCGCGCGCCGTCCAAAACACTGCATGTCATGCATGTAGATTCCGACTCGGATCGCGAAGATAATGCAATGGAATTATCAGTATGCAACCGTATCTTGAGGAGGAGAAGACTAGGGATGAGAGAGATACTACAATGCAATTGGCGATGAGCAAAGAACCAATTCCACTTCAAATCGAAGAAATCAGTGAACTGGAGATCGAAAATAGAGATGAAGAAATGATATTCTCCACGATAAGTGGAAACTGTATAAGAATGGCAACACAACTCCCAGCAGATTCTAATCCAAATATTGCAATTAATATGGAAGACGAGGCAAGACATGACCATTCCCCAAAGCTAATTGAAGAAATTGATTCTTCGACGCAGATCATGGGGGGAGACTCGTAGGGGGAAGCAAGTAACAAACGATTGGAGCATTACATCTAGCCTTTTCCACTTCAGATGGATGATTCTCTTCATGAAGATGAGTTAGAAAGGGGTAATTTATGGGTACATCTAAATGCCATAAAACTCAGCCAAATATTCGGGGCATCTTTCAAGGAGTGTGAGAAAGAGGCCTACGCTTTACTCATGAAGCTGGATCAAGCTAGAAGAAGGGAGCAGATCAATGTGGAGATTCCGAAGGGGAGCGAGGAAATTGTAGTTCCAAAGGAAGTGAGAAATCTATATTTTGACATGAAGTTTAAAATGGAGTGCCGAGAGGCAAGGGGAGGAACCTATCTCTTGTTAACCAATGAAGCTCAAAATATGTGCTTGGAATGTGAGGGGTTTAAATAAGGAGGATAAGAGGAGTTTAGTGAAACATTTAGTACAACAATGGGTGGCAGATATTTATGTTCTAGTTGAAACTAAACTAGAGGGAGCAGTAAACAGCTTTTTAGGGCAGCTATGGGATAATAGGTGGGTGGGGGAGATTCATCTGGAGGCTATAGGCAGTAGTGGAGGTATTTTAGTCATGTGGGATAAGAGGGAATGGAAGGGTGAATTGGTAGAGGTTGGTGGGCAAGTGATCACCTGTAAATTTTCGGGGATCAACCAGAATTTGAACTGGTTTCTCAGTGCTGTGTATGCAGATTGTAATAGAGTGATTAGGAGAGAACTTTGGTGGGAGTTGGCTGGTAGTAGGAGCTTTTGTGATGGGCCTTGGGTGGTCTGTGGCGATTTCAATGTCACAAGATATATCTCTGAAAGGGTAGGGTGCCACAGAATCACAGGGGCTATGTCTGAGTTTTCTGAATGTATCAATGACTTAGAATTGGTAGACCCTCCTTTATTTGGAGGGTCATATACTTGGAGAAGGGGAGAGAACCACAGAAGTGCATCTAGGATTGACAGATTTTTGTATTCAACTGATTGGGAGGATACTTTCCTGCAGATTAAACAGACCATTTTACCAAAGTTGGGATCAGATCACAATCCTATCCTACTGACTTGTGGTGATTGGGGATTCAAGAAGACATACTTTAAATTCGAGAAATGGTGGTTGGGGGTGGAGGGGTTCAAGGATATGGTGAAAACTTGGTGGGTTTCATTCCCAAATGTGGGCTGACCTACTTTTATTCTGGCAAATAAACTCAAACTTCTAAAAGAGGAGTTAAAAGAATGGAGTAGGGATAACAAGGTGGACTGGAAGCTTAGAAAAGGGGAAATCTTAGAACAGCTTAGTTCATGGGAGAATGTGCAGGAACAAAGAACTCTTACTGATGATGAACTATTACAAAAAACAAATTTAGCTCTAGAGTATGAGGAAGTGGCAAAGAGGGAGGAGATAGCATGGAGACAGAGGTCGAGAGTACAATGGTTGAAGCATGGGGATAAAAACACTAAATATTTCCACAGAGTGGCTAGCGCTCATAAAAGGTACAATACTATAGATTCTTTTGATGTGGATGGCAACACTATCACTGATCCTGCAGGAATTAGGAATGCCATCCAGGATTTTTACCAGATCCTATACAAAGAAACTGAAGATTGGAGACCTGAATTCCTTATTCAGGATGCTTCAGTTATTTCGTCGGATGATCAGATTTGGCTGCAAAGGAATTTTGAGGAAGAGGAGATCTTAGAGTGTATCAAGTTGTGTGCTATTGACAAGGCACCAGGACCTGATGGTTTTCCTATGAGCTTCTATCTCACTTTTTGGAATATGCTAAAGGGGGATATCATGAGTACTATGCAGTACTTTCATGATCAGGTTTTTGAAAGGAGCTTTAATGCTACTTATGTAGCTCTTATTCCTAAGAAAGGAGCAAGTGAATTGAGGGATTTTAGACCAATCAGCCTCATTAGTGGGGTTTACAAAATAATTGCAAAAGTTCTAGCAGAAAGACTGAAAAGGGTGGTGAACAGTTTGGTGAACAAACATCAAATGGCTTTTGTAAAAGGGAGGCAGATCATGGATGCAGCTCTGATTGCAAGTGAATGTGTGGATTCAAGAACAAGAGGGGATGCACCAGGGGTAATGTGCAAACTTGATATTGAAAAAGCTTATGACCATGTAAATTGGGAATATCTTCTAAACATCCTCAAACAAATGGGCTTCGGTGGTAGATGGTTGAAATGGATAGGATTTTGTGTTAAAACTGTTAGGTTCTCAATTCTAGTCAATGGAGAACCTGTTGGTTTTTTTCCATCTGAGAGGGGCCTTAGACAGGGAGATCCTCTATCTCCCTTTCTATTTATTTTAGCCATGGAAGGACTTAACAGTATGGTGAGAGTTGCTTTACAAAACAGGTGGATAAGAGGTTTCAAGATTAGAGGTGGAGGGGAAGAGAACATGGAAATCTGTCAATTGCTTTATGCAGATGACACAATAATTTTTTGTGAGCCAGTAGTCGATCAGATCCGATACATCAGAGTAATATTTTTGAAGCTACCTCTGGTCTGCAAGTGAATTGGAGGAAAAGCAGTCTATTTCCCATGAAAGAAGTTGCCCACATACAAACTCTGGCTGATATACTTGGCTGCAGGGTGGACAATTTGCCTACTGTGTATTTAGGCATGCCTCTTGGCAGTAGGCATAAGGATGTGGAGATTTGGGATAGCATTGTGGAGAAAACTGAGAAGAGACTAGCACAGTGGAAAGCACAATACATTTCTTTAGGGGGAAGAATCACTTTAATCAATTCTGTTCTTGATTCTCTTCCAACTTATGTGATGTCTTTATTCCCATTCCATCCAGTGTGGAGAAGAAGCTTAACAGATTGAGGAGGGATTTTTTGTGGAAAGGAAACAAAGAGGGTAGAGGTTATAATTTAGTGAACTGGGATGTAG
Organism: Lycium ferocissimum; assembly: GCF_029784015.1. Classification (NCBI taxonomy): domain Eukaryota; kingdom Viridiplantae; phylum Streptophyta; class Magnoliopsida; order Solanales; family Solanaceae; genus Lycium; species Lycium ferocissimum. Next base: position 34,113,029 of record NC_081347.1, on the reverse strand, counting down.
CACAGCTAAGTAAGAGCAAGGGTGGTCTTGGCATCAGAAACTTGAAGATACAAAACAATTGTTTGCTAATGAAGTGGTTATGGAGGTTTAGTAGTGAGGAAACAACTTTGTGGAGGGAAGTCATTCTACATAAATTTGGCCAAACCAGCCCCTGGTGTTCCAATGAGGTCAATACAACTTATGGAGTGGGAGTGTGGAGATCAATCAGATCTCTATGGTCAAAACTGCAGGGGAATACTAGCATTAAAGTGGGAAATGGCACCATAACTAGGTTTTGGAAGGATATCTGGACTGGTCATGCTTCTTTAATGGACTCCTTTCCTGATTTATTTTTGCTGAGCAACAGACCTGATGTCACTATCAATGATTGTTGGTCTACTCAAGGTTGGAACTTATCTCTCAGGAGAAATTTGAATGACTGGGAAGTGGGGAGGGTGGCGAACCTGTTAAAGGAGATTGAGGGATTTTCTCGCATTTCAACTGAGGCAGATTCATTGAGATGGAGACATACTATGGATGGAGTTTTCCCAGTCAACAAGATCTATCAGAAGGAGATTAATGCAGAGGCGGGGAGCAGTACAAGGACCTGGAAAAATATCTGGAAAAGTCTGGCACCAACTAAGGTGAAATGCTTTACATGGTTGGTGGCCAAAAGGGCTTGTCTCACTCATGAAGTACTACAAAAGAAGGGTATGCCAGTAGTAACCAGATGTTTTCTATGCAATGAGACTGGAGAGACCAACAATCATCTATTCCTCCATCGCAAATTCACTGCTCAAATATGGACCATGTTCTTTAGTCTCACAAAGATCAAGTGGACAATGCCCGAGCACACTGCAGATCTGATGAGTTGCTGGATCAGAAGAGGGGGCAGTAAGACTCAGAAGAAGTGGTGGAGGATTATACCACCCTGCATTTGGTGGGCTGTTTGGAAGGAGAGGAATGGTAGATGCTTTGAAGATAAAATCAATTCCATATACAAAGTAAAATGGAATTGTATTGTATCTTTATTCTTTTGGTGTAAAGAAAACTGCATAGAGGAGGTAGATGATCTGGTAGATTTCTTAGGTGCCCTGTAAATCTGTTTTTTTTCTTTTCTTTCTTTCTCTCTGTTGAACTCCGTTTTTCTGGAGGTGGCCAGCATACGCTTAATGCAGATACCTGGAGGAATACAATAGTACCAGTTTCAAAAAAAAAAAAAAAAAAAAAAACATAGTGATTCATGGTTAGAGATAACCTGGGAGGCTTACTTTTTTCAGATACCTGTAGTAGATCTTGTTAAGCACCCCGCTCATCCCCAGGAAATAAATCATAGATATTCAACTTATGATGTGTAGGTGATGTAGTCTACGCATGTTACAAGTCTCCTTTAATGTTTTTGTAGTTTTTTCTAAAGAATCTAAAGAGTGTACTTGACGTTTACATGATTAAAACAGGCATTGGGATACGTGCATGGTGCTCAAGTTGTACGTGCACCTGAACCTGTCCATGGTCGTTTAAGGTAAATGATCTGTATTTTAAGTGTTCTTGTTTTTTCCCCTTTTTTGGTTTTATTTTCTTTTCTTGTTGGTATTACATTAACTGATGATCATTTGAAACAAAAAATACCGTGTCATCAAAATATGCATATAAGATGGTGATGTGCAGAGTCATCGTAAATTGAAATCAAGATATTAATAGTTTGTTGAACAACTGATGGTGCTAATCCAGCGGTGAAGGGTGTTCAAAGTTGGCTTGAAGGTCATTGGTCTGAATCTCGTGTAACTCTTGTGCCATCTTACCTATAAAATAGAAAGGTTTGTTGATAACACTTATAGGTTTCCTTCTAAAAAACATTTATATGTTGCGAGACATCACAAACTGAAACCAACGTATTAATAGTTTGTTGAAAACACTCATTGGTTTCCTTCTCAAAAAAAAAAAAAAAAAAAAAAAAAATAATAATAACACTTACAGGTCTCCAGGAGAAGGTTTCCTGGTGTCCGGAAATCAGATTTAGGAGCTTAGCACTCCTCATTTTGTGGTTTTCATATTCGTGAAGACTTGATTAAGAAATTTTCTGCTAGATACCTGTGATTCTTTTTTGGTCACTCATACATTTTTCGTTTCCAAATTGTCTTTCCTTCTTTAACGTGCAGTGATATTGAGCACAATGGTTGTCAATTATTCCATGAAATACCTTCAGGAAGAAATTCTGGATTTAAGGTCAGTTTGATATGAATTTGTTCTTCAGTTGTTCTGTGTATGTTGATGTTGTGATAAGACATGTAAGCCAATTTGAAATGCTAGCTTGGTTTCTTCACCTCTTTTTTTTTTTTTGAAACTGGTAACTAAGAATTTCTTTTGTTTTTTAGATTTTAGAAAACTATAAAACATCATTTACATGCAGACGACCATGATACATTTAAGTTATCCTAGATAAGTCAGGTAGAGACAAGAAGAAGGATGCATCCTAATTTCCAAAAATTTTAGTTGGAACTTGGAAACGCGATGTAACAAGAATTTTTTCATAACAAAGTTTCCAGTTTTGCAAATACTAAAATCATTGTATTGATACTTAAAGGTTATAGTGAAATTAAAAAAATAATAATAATAAAAAAAAAAACGGAGAATGTTTTCGAAATGCTTCTATTGGTATTGTTGGATATTGCTTGGGGGTGTTAAGTTTAAGTTCTAGTCAGGTTAACCTTATAAAAAAAAAAAAATAATAATAATAATAATAAATTCTAGTTGGGTTAAATGAAAGTTCAGTCACTTTATTCATTATTCCAGTATACCCAACGTATGAAGAATTTGGGGCTCGTCATTACTGCTGGTGTTGTATGTTAAAACAACTAGTCTTGTCATTTCCTCTGTCTATCTGTACGGGAAGGGAGGTGTAGAAAGCATATTATTCTAGTCCTAATAATCATAAAAGACAAACTTATTGCGCTTTAAATGTGTTCGAAATAGAAGTATCTGGGGTGTGGCTGAATGGTCAATGAAGTGGGTGCAAACCTTGGAGACCAAGGTTCAAATCCCAGCCAAGAAAAGCAACACTAGCTGATTTGTTTCTATCTGCCTAAGTCTTGGTGGATAGAGTTACTTGATATTTGTATTGGTGGGAGGTAGCAGGTGCTCAGTGGAATAGTCGAAGTGCACACAAGGGGTCAACACTGTCGTTAAGGTTCCCGAAATAGAAGTGTTAGTACTCCTAAAGTGGGGGCTTGTGCTAGTCAATGCTTTTGAAAGCGAAAAGGAAAAGACTCTTGGGGCTTTAAGCGGAGAAGCGAGTAAGGAAGCACTTGCTTCTTTGATGTAAAGCACAAAACCTACCGAAAATACAAAAAATTATCTATCATATGGGAATATGGTTCACATTATATCACAATTGCAGTTATATTACTTTGTTTCGAAATCCAATATACAACAAAACCAATATTAATTGGAAGAATCGAATTAAATATCATTTAAAATCGACAAGCCTGCAAAATTGTAACTTCAAACACAAAAGTGACGTTCAGTGTTTAATCAATTGGTCAAGTATTTAACTGCTTCATAAACAATACTGAAATTAGCTTTAATTGGAAAGAGATACTTTATTATTTTTTAAATAAATAATAAATTCCATTGAAGTTTGGGCAAAAGGCGCCTGTATATAAGAAGTATATGAAAAAGTAGAAAACCTACAAAAAATATGATTTTCGACGAATGACGCCCAACCTTATGGGCGCACCAAAAAGAAACAAAGGACAAGTGGTTTCCTTTTTTTTCCGTCGCTACTTCCCAAAAAACATTCCTATTTCTTTCTATCCAGAAGACCCACAGAAGTGCTAGTGGAGCGACATTCCACGCCTTGTGTTCTCCTTCATCCTCCACAATTCCAGTAGGATATTACTTCTTTCACCGTGCCTGGCATCACCTAAAGTATACCAAACCATCCCATGATCTTGAAGCTACGAAACAATGTAAGAGGAGAGGGTTGACATCTTTACCCAAGCCCTTGCACAAAAAAACCAACAAAATAAGTAACCTTTGTCTTCCTAAGATTCTCAAGACCTCATATTTTTCTGCTATGACCTGCCTCCTAAAGGCATTTTCCTTCGTCCGTAATCTTCATAACCATTTTCCCAACAAGGCCTTATTGAATGCCCTTAGATATTTAATTCCCAAACTACCTCAACACATAGGAGTCGTGGACCACGGCACGAAATGATACCTCCATGCCTGTCTATCGAATCCCATAAGAAATTCTTTTAAAGTCTTTCCAACTTCCTTGACTTAGGTGAAGCATGGAATCCAACTTCCTTGTGACAAAAATGGAGCACGAACAATCACATGAAATATGTGTGCTCTTAATAAGAGCTTCTCTACTCCTTCGGATAAATATCTTTTTTGCCGTCCTGCAACCTTGTTCTCAACCCTCGGTAGTACCGGGTTTCGTACTGTGGAATACTTTATTATTGTCCTATCTTTAGCCTATAAATAATGAATTGGAGAATAAATAGAGAACAAAAAAGAAAAGGAGAAAAAATGATCGTTGACGTCAAGAAAGTGTAGGATAGAGGAGCTGAAGAGAAGCCTTAAACCGAAATAATAGAAGTAAAAGATGCACAGAGAAGAAGAAAAAGAAGGAGTCGTCTTGAAGAAGAAATCAATAGAAATGAAGTAAATCAAGAAAACTATAAGTAGAGGTGTTGGAAACGAGAGAAAAAATTTAGAGAGAATTGGAACATGCCTAAACAGAAATCGTAGTGTCAAGATAGCAAAAGACAACATTTTCTTGTTTTTGGATTTTTTTAGCCTTTGAAAGTCAAACTCAAGAAGCAATTGGTTCTAGCTTGGATGGCTTTGCGCCTTACTATATGAAGTGCTCGTTTCTTCTAAGTTGCTTCGCTTCACCCACATGAAGCGAAACTCCCACTACGCATCGATTTATCGCTTTAAGCGACTGACTAATTGCTTTTATTAATGCTGGTGCTAATACTTGTGAAGTTCTGAAATTTTTGGCACCTGAAGCTTTATGTCGATCTATAAATATAGAACAATCTATACGTTTCAGTGAATTGGATAACAAAGAGAAGATGGAAACCGCAGAAGTATATCCAGCATAAGTAGTAAATTTTATCTTGGTTGAACTTTATTGACACATTTCAGGTGGTAAGATACCATTCCCTTGTAATAGACCCAAAATCACTTCCAAAGGAACTCATTCCCATAGCTTGGACCTCAACGGTTGAGACACTCCCTTTCCATGGTGTTGGACGAGCCAATTCATTCTTTCATGCGTCCAAAGATGTGAAAGATATTTTTGATGGGATGCCGGAGTTATCATATGATTCAAAGGATGTGCAAGGTGGAAAAGTCCTTATGGGTGTCATGCATTCTAGTAGGCCTCACTATGGATTGCAGGTGAGTTTGGTTATTCACTTTGCATGACAGTCTGATCCTATTTCACTAGCATGTAACATCGATTTTGTCTCTGCTACCAGTTCCACCCAGAAAGTGTTGCAACATGTCATGGAAGACAGCTTTTCAAGAATTTCCGGAATATCACAGAGGATTATTGGCTCCGGTTGGCGTCAACCTCCATCAATGAAAGAAGGGTTCATTATGATGGTAATTGCTCTATAAAATAGAGATAGTTCAATGGAGCAGCGTATTTAGTCTCCTATTGTCTCTTTGAGTCGTTTTCATGGCATTGGATTATTTGTTTATCTAGAGATCTTTACAAATGGTTCTCTGTCTAAAAGGTGTCTGGATTATCTATCACTTCTCAAATTCATCAGATGTACTTGCTTTTATAATTGTTGAAGTTCTCTTGTTTGCAATTGTCATTATGTGACTCCTAAATCAGCATCTAAACGCTTTCAGCCTTTTCTGTTCTGTTTCAGCATCTAAAATTTACTTAGCATGCATGCAGGTGCCTAATGTAGACCCGCTGTCCCAAAGTGTTGGAAGACATGGGCATCTGCTGAATAAATTGATTGAGCGGAGAACTGCCAAAGTGGATGAAATCTTAAATCTATCACATCCAGTTCACAGTGTAAAATTTTTGAAGATGACATGGAAAAAACTTGATTGCTCTGCCAGCCAAGTTGGTGGAGCAGATAATATTTTCTGCGAGCTATTTGGAGATCAAAAGGCTAAAAACAGTTTTTGGCTGGATAGCTCTTCAACAGAAAAGGTCTTTTCCTCTCCAGCTTTCACTTCAGCACCATATGTGATAACTGTTTTTGGTTATCTCTGCATTTGGGAGCATTTTTCAAGTTGCATCGAATATGTCATATCTTTCTTTCAAGTAGTTTAAGTTTCTTCTTTGTTGCGCTCTCAAGTTCTGTGTACTCTACCCACTTATATCAGTTTTACATCTCTTTCCCTCCCCCAAAAGGAAAAAAAAAAAAAAAGCAAATTATTTCCACGTTTGTGTCAATTTGAAAGCAAGAAAATCAGATGCAGTGATTAATTATGATAGTTGTTAATTTGATTTACCAAATGAAAAGTAGAGGGTGTGTTTCTTGTTGAGACAGCATAAAAAGAATCTGTCTTCTGAATTCTCATCTCATAAGTTGTATGTCTTTATTTTTTTGTTTTTCTTTCTTTTTTTTTTTTTTTTTGGCTACTTTGCTTATGTGTCCCCCACCCCCTCTTTTTTTCTTCTAACCATGATACATCCGTGGTATTCAGGGAAGGGCTAGATTTTCCTTTATGGGGGGAAAGGGTGGCTCCCTCTGGAAGCAACTTACTTTTAGATTGTCCAATCGAAGGTGAAAATCTCTTCAAACGTTGCCTGAGTGCCTTACTTCAGATCTTGTCAAGTTTCTCAATAGATCTCTGTTTGAATGCTACATTGCTTTTCAATAATAACACGTCATCTTACCTTTTCAGCGGTAGCACGTGTAAAGGAGGTGGCCATCTATCAGTTGAAGATGCTAATGGTCTTGTTAAGAGTACATTTTTGGAAAATGGATTTTTCGATTATTTAAATAAGGTAGTGTATGCCAATTTCTTTTTCAATGTATTGCTGAAATTGAAAATTACCACCTCAATCAATGTCATAGTCCTGAGTAAAAGTGGGGCAGAACAAGCAGATGCAATGCTATCATGAGATATTCCCATTAACAAGTTGAATTTGGGCAATAAAGTAAAACATTTTCCACTTTGATCTTCTAGAGAATCTGATTATTCCATGGTCTATGGAAACTTTCTATGTTTACACTCGTTTTTCATTTTTATTTAAGTACAATGTCGAGCTCCTCCTTTTTGTTCTGTGATCAGGAGAGGCTTCTTCCCCCCTTGTTATTGTGGACATCTTAATAGATTGAGGACACCGAATTCCTTGCAAGAATTATCTAGATTGTTAAGTATATAAGGATTTTATGTTACGTGTTGGTTTACTGATTAACTCCTATATCTCTGCACCAGGAGCTCCTATCATTTTGTTTCGATGAGAAGGATTATGAAGGATTACCATTTGATTTTTATGGTGGTTACATTGGTTATATCGGGTATGTAGTGATTTTATTCCAAATGATCTAAACCATCCTCCTACTCTATTATGTTTGTATTTCTACATGTTTCAAAAGACTTGCATTGTATGTTTAGAAGTTTTCTTTCCTTCTTTTCCTTGAATCATTGACTGTTGCATGTAGGGGACTGATGTATAGGAGGTTGGGTTGTTAAATTCTTCCAATTATGTGTGTGGTTGGAGGGAGAATTGTTTCTCATGACTTGATCTTCTTGTGGTTTGATGTGTCTATTCTCGATACAGGTATGATCTTAAAGCTGAATGCGGTGTGGCATCTAATCGTCACAGATCGAAGACACCAGATGCTTGTTTATTTTTTACAGATAACATTATTGTCATTGATCATCAGTGTGATGACATATATACTTTGTCACTACACGATGGAAGCACAAGTACTACTTCTCGCTTGGACGATGTGTCGCAGAGGCTGCTGAACTTGAGAGCTTTTATGGCCAGAAGGTTACGATCGCAGGCATCTCGAGGATCTACAATAGTCGAACTAAAATCAGGCTTTTCTGCTGAGAAATCAAGAGAGCAGTACATCAAAGATGTTGAGACTTGTCAAGAGTTCATAAAAGAAGGAGAAAGTTATGAGTTGTGCCTTACAACTCAGATGAGAATGGAGTTGGGGGAAATAGATCCTCTGGGACTTTATCGCAATCTCAGAGAAAGAAATCCGGCACCATATGCTGCCTGGCTTAATTTTTCGAGGGAAAACCTAAGCATATGTTGTTCTTCACCTGAAAGGTTCCTGCGATTGGATAGGAATGCAATTCTGGAAGCAAAACCCATAAAAGGGACTATAGCTCGTGGTTCCACCCCAAAGGAAGATGAATTTCTGAAACTGCAATTAGAATATAGGTACAGAAATCGAATTATCATATTACTGAAATATGACATTTATTATCCTCTGGAAGCTTTGACTATCGACTTTGTGTTACTTGTGTCTTATAGAATGCTCACCTTTCACATCTAAACTTCATTACTCCCAGAAGTTCGAGTCTTTTATGCTGCTGTTATTCATTTTTCCTGAAACACTTATATCCACCCCTTTTAGCCTCTAAATACTGGTGGGCTCATCCCATCAGCCACCTTTAATTTATCTGCTTAAGCTGTTAAGTTTAGTACTTAACTTTTATATTCACCTTAATGTATCTCAATTATCTGTTCGCTATACAAAATGGTTGTGTCATAGATGTCTTGGAGCAGACTCATGCTTAAACAATTCTGACCAAGCTCTTTATACTTTGTGACAGTGAAAAGGATCAGGCCGAAAATTTGATGATTGTTGACCTGTTGAGGAATGACCTTGGGCGTGTATGTGAGCCTGGCTCTGTTCATGTCCCAAATTTCATGGAAATTGAATCCTATGCAACAGTTCACACCATGGTCAGTACGATTCGGGGAAAAAAGCGATCAGATGTAAGTGCAATTGATTGTGTTAGAGCTGCATTCCCGGGTGGGTCAATGACAGGCGCACCAAAGTTGAGATCAATGGAGCTTCTTGATCATCTTGAAAATTGTTCTAGGGGCATATACTCCGGATGCATTGGATTTTTCTCTTATAACCAAGCATTTGATCTCAATATCGTGATACGAACTGTTGTCATACACGAGGGAGAAGCTTCAGTAGGAGCAGGGGGAGCCATCACAATTCTTTCAGATCCTGGTGAAGAGTACGAAGAAATGATTTTGAAAAGTCGAGCACCGATTAAGGCTGTTCTTGAACGTCAGAATAGCATCTTCTCATCAGACACTCATAAGTGACATGGTCACTTGAAATGTCCAATGCAGAAACAGTGGTATACACCTCTCTCAGTTGAGCAATTGCAGCTTTTTTTAATATTTAATCATACAAATATTTGTCATGACCTTGTTCCTTTAGCACAATCTAGTCATTCTTTTGATCGTGATGTTTGGAAAATATAGCCACGGTAGCATACATATCTACACTGACCTGCAGCGACTAAAATACTTGTACGTATGATTCTGAAAGACCTGCAGGAAATTACATAAATGTTTGTAAACTTGTAATAGTACTGGATTGATAGTTCACATGTTTGATTCTTTATAAGAAAATCGTTGAACAATAGTGTTTTCATCTGACTAATTTTTTCAAGTTCCGCTACTTTTTGACCGCTCAATATGCTTGTGATGTTAATGCCTGTAAATGGGAAAATGAGAAGTATTGATGTCATTAGTTGATCTTTGATCAAGCAGTTTTTCATGCATAACATTGAAGAACTGAACTGAGCAGGATATTAGAAATTGTACTGTTAAAAGATAAAGATGCTAGAGTAATGCAATCATCTGTTCTTTCATTTTTGTAATAGATGCTATAATAACGTGTGGGGTGAACCATCGAGTTGTGTGGAATTTCACCTGTATGAGCTTCACGTTGCTGTTTTGAGCTTAGAGAAATGAGATAAGTTAGAGGTAAGATGATGTTTAGAGTCAGAATAATCAAGTTTTGATGAATCCTCAAAGCAAGTAATATCTTAACCTTAACTAAGTAGTTATTAGTTTAGGATTGAGAGAGTTGTGTTGCACTTACTCGAGGCTTGTAAGAGCAGCGCCCAAGGCCAAGACTCAATTGAGAAGATGGACCCCAAGTCTTAAAATTTAGATATGTGGAAATGGAATAGGATTAGTGCCATTTAACTCAAATCTAGTTATCTGATCTCCCAAACCAGCTCTTATGTTCTAAGTAAACATTTTGGTTCAATGTGATAAATAATAATAATAATAATAATGATAATATACGGGCAACTAACACAAATGACTCATTTTGGTTTTTTTTTGGGCATAGCAAAGACTTTTGCTAATTATATTTCGTAGCTACAGTAACGTGTATTCAAATTTGATTGTATTTCAATTTGGTCACGTATTCAATTCGGCTGCATTCATTCGTAACTCCTTTTACATTGTCTTTAACTTATTATATTTAAATTCGGTTGTATTCAAACAACATAAATGCAAAAAAATATAGGGATATTCGGCTGTATTCAAAATTCACTGTATTCATTTGTCTACAAAAAAATCTCCTTTGAAATACAAGCGAAAAATACATAAAGAAACACACTATTTTACCACTAAAAAAAAAATAACAAATACACTCAGATTTGAGATACAAGAAAAAAATACACTCAGATTTGAGATACAAGAAATAAAATACACTAAGATCTTAAATACATTGCCGGAGATTTTTCCATCGCTGGCAACGACGCTGTCGTCCGGTAAGGGTCCAACCAGAAATCATTTCTTTCTATGTATTCAACACAATAACAAAAACATCTCAAGCAACAACAATGATAAATACTCAGATCTGAGAAATATATTCATATCTGAGAAATACACTCAAATCCGGCAACGGCGCCGTCGTTCGGTAAGGATCCAACCAGAAATCATTTCTTTCTATGTATTCAAAACAAAAACAAATACATCTCAAGCAACAACAATGATAAATACTCAGATCTGAGAAATACATTAAGATCTAAGAAATATACTCCGCCGTCAACGACCGTCAGCCATTTCTTTCCCACCGCCGTCAGCGACGAAGTCCGGGAGGGAAAGCCATTGAGTTTGTTTATGGGAATCGATCATCAAACACAAGAAATCATTGAGATTTCTATTTGCAATCTGACAATAATTACGGTGAGGTGAGAGTTGGTTAATTAAAATTTGAGAACTTGGAGAACAAGGCAATGATGCTGGACCTGAGGTAATTAAATGGACGAAAATGAAGATGGTGGAGGAGGAAGAATTGTAAATACATTCAGATTTGATGTGAAATGTAATTTGCTATTCAAAGTTAGCTATGTATTGTAATTATTTTAAACTACAACTACTAATGATAAATACCTAGTAAATGTTAGTTACACCATGTAAGAATCGCATAATGTACTCCCCCCGGTTCAAAATAAGTGTCCACTTAGCAGTTAGCACACCCCTTAAGAAAATACTAACTTTTACAAAAAAAATATGTAGATATTTTGACAAAACTACCGGTAATTGAATATAACCTAGTTAATATAGTTTCTCGTTTACATGAAATTCACTTATCTAAATAGGGTAAATTTGAAAGAAATTAATTAATTTTTTCTTGATTATTTAAGTGGACACTTATTGTGAATCAAAATAAAAAGTTAAGTGGTCACTTATTATGAACCGGAGGGAGTATAGCTTATCTAAGCTTTCTAATCAACCCTCAATTTTTATAAATACAATTTGGTTTAAATTTAATTATTGATAGTTTGCCCAAAATAGAAAATCCTAGCTACCCTCTGCTTCTTCTTCTTTATGACTGCCGCCATTAATTCCCTCCCTCCACCTCGTTGGAGATCATAAAAAAGGGCAGCTAAAATACAAATTATATAAATTGAAAGTTATATTTTGTAATACAATGTCTTATTTGCAACTTGTATTTTAAGGTCAAAATTTCATTATATAATAAAATTTGCACTAAACAATAAAATTACATAACTTTATAAAAATTTCCAATGCTTGTTTTGATTTCGTGAAGCTCTTTCGTTGAAATTGGAATATTTTGGTCGAATTTCTTGCATTCATCGTCGCTGCTTCTGTTGATAGGATCTCTTTATAATTTGCATCGTCTTTATCATTAATCTTTAGGTGGCCAAAACTTCTTTTCTTTGCTTTAATACTATCTCTGAATAAGATTGCAATCTCCAAGCTACTTTGATTGCAATCTCCAAGTTACTTTCTTCACTCTGCTTTGATGCAATCTCTAAAAAAGATTGCAATATCTAAGCTATCTCCGACCAATGAGTGTTTGTTCATTTAATTTAAAACTCAAGCACTTAAAAGCGCTTTGAGAAGCTACAGATGATGCTTGAATAGTCTAGCACATTCCAGGTCATCCTACTTAGAATCGAAAATTGTCTTTAATGCTCCTTCCAAAAGATTTCACAAAATTTTTTAAGTCTATTCTCATCATAAATATTGTCACTGACAACTGTACTACATAAATATCAAATTAGGGTTATTCAAAATTGAACTGTAATCGATAACTTATCCGCTAAATATGCTTATTGAATGCATGATTTGTGAAAAACCTAAGGAATGGCCTAAATGGTTACCACTTGCTGAATGGTGGTACAACACCACCCATCACTCATCTATCAACATGACCCCTTGTGAGGCTGTTTATGTTGAGAAACCTCCCCTATTAATGCCCTAACTTCCATTTGACTCTCAGCTAGATGTTGTGGATAGGAGTCTCCAAGATAGAGAGGCAACACTTAGAGCTCTGAAGTTTCATTTGATGAGAGCTCAAAACAGAATGAAGACTCAAGATGACAAGGGCAGAACTGATAGAACTTATGATATAGGGGATTGGGTTTACGATAAGCTCCAACCTTATAGACAAATGTCACTGAAGTCTCATGCTTGTCAATAACTCTCAGCCAAGTTCTTTGGTCCATTTCAGATCATTGCTAAGGTTGGTGCTGGGGCCTATACTTTGGTTGTTCCTACTGATGCTAAGATTCACCCACTTTCCACATATCTCAGCTTAAGAAGAAAATTGGTTCTCAACAGCTTCAGTCACTCTACCAGTGATCCATTCCACTGCTGGCCCAATTCTTTTTCAGCTTGAGGAAATTCTTGAGAGGAGGATGATTCAAAAACATGGTAAAGTTCTTTCCCAGTTACTGATTAAATGGCTTAATGCTACTCCTGAAGACACCCCTTGGGAGGATTTCAGCTCTTTCACTCACCAGTCCCTACAATTCCCAGTTTGATCCTTGAGGACAAGGATCATCTCAAGGGGGAAGTGTTGATATGATCCAGATTCATTTAGCTGATTAGTTGCAGATTAATTGTCAAGACCCAACTCGTGAGTCGAACCGGCACCCACACTAATCCCCCTGGTGGGCGAACCCTTCCCTTATTCAACACTCATTTTAAGCATATCAATAAGGAACAAAAGCATAGAAGGAGTCTCAATATATATAAATACTACTAATGCGGAATGATACTACAAATGCCCCAAAATCTGGTCTAAGTACAGTATAAGAGCCATTGAATATATGTAAGTCTGGAAATGTCAAATAACAAAGTTTGCATACTGTCTTAGAACAATAGATAGATATCATAAAGAGGAGTATTTCGAGCCGCTGATCAGGAACATGGCTCATCCTAAAAAATCGTACTAAAAGCCTTGGGAAGATCACTCACGAGGTGCTGAAGTTGAACCTGTAGCAAAATGTGCACTCAGAAAAGAGTACAACAAAGTAGCATCAGTACAAATACTATGCACTGGTAGGTATTTGTCACGACCCAGCCAGAGGGCCATGACGGGTACCCGGAGCTAGCCTATGGAGCACCACACATCGTACTTCTTCCCATCTATCTCGGTGGACCACTTTTCTAATTATCAAATAACTGAACATGAATAAAAGCCATTCTAAAAAATAAAACTCGTTACGAAGCATCCTTCGATTCCACTTCAAACATATATATAAACAAACCTGCAAGGCTACAAAGTGATACACAGAATATACACTAATAAGGTCATGGAATATCTACTATCCACATATGTCTACAAGCCTCTAATTGGAGTACTGAAGATCATAAGGATGGGACAGGACCCCGCCATGCCCCAAATATGAACACAAAAGAATATACCAATAAACTACAACTCCAGAGTAATGGAGTGCTCCTGTGTATCTGCTGACAAAGCTCCTAGGGATCTGGATTGTCTCCCTATCTACCTGCGGGCATGAACGTAGCATCCACAAAAGAAAGGACGTCAGTACGAACATTGTACTGAGTATGTAAGGCATAAATAATAACATCATAAAGAAATAAAAAAATGTGAGATAAAAAGATAACCTGTAACTGATTGCCTCTCAAGGCGGATATCATGCATGCTAACTTTTGCTTTTAAAACATCATAACATATATATAAACTGCTTATCATCATTAGCCCGCGTCCGGGGTAACCATCTCATGCTGCCCAATAGTGGTGTCTGCCCGGCCAACTAGGCACGGTGTTATCCATAAGCCGCCCACTTACGCCCAGCGTAGTGGTGTCTGCCCGGCCAACTAGGCCCGGTGTAATCATACATAAAAATAAGCATGCATGAGAGCCCAATTAAAAGCTACCACTCTATCGGAGTGACGTAAGGTCGGTGACCTCCGATTTATATTATGGAATATCATCATCGCTATATCTCACTCCGAAAGAACAATTCATAAGGAGGGACAATTCATAAGGTGAGATCAATAACAATGGATAAAATCAAGGGATTCATGAAATAACTCAATAATCCCATAATGGCATCACAATCATAAGCTTTGGGACTTCTAGAAATAAAATCATTATCATCATGATCATCATAGAAAACATCTCTTCTTTAACATCATATGAAGCTTTAAAAATCATAAATTTCTAACTTTTGGAAGTAAGAAGGTTATGGAAAATATGGATAGAATTACAACATAGGAATCATGCCTTGAAAGAAGGGGGACTAGCCTTAACATACCTTTATGTCTCCTTAATGACTAAGCGTTCTCCTCTCAAGCTCGCGACTCTACATTCAAGAGAATTTGTACTAAGGTTAGGTCATTAAAAACATGATTAAGCTTAAACTAAAGTAACTAGGAGCTAACGGAATTTGGGCAGCATTTCCTTTGTTTCATCAACTTTATCCATATAATAAACAACTCCCAAACATCCATAATATCATTAAAGCCATATTTGAGCTTCATCTTCTACTTTCTTCCCTCATCCAAGTTATTCAACAACCAAATACTCTTAATAACATGAAATAGATGTAAAACTAACCTTTTATTGCACAAGGATGAACTTTGGATTAATGAATCTCACTTGAATGAAAATCCAACT